>NW_022900941.1:2717084-2741395 GCF_012274545.1 Fukomys damarensis | reverse complement strand
AAACAAAAAAAAAAAAAAAAAAAAAAAAAAAAAAAAAAAAAAGAAAATGTCTGAAGACTGTTTCAAATAATTATTTCCCCACTGTTCACTTCTGGTTGAAGCCACTTCCAGGTGGCTGACATAAAGAGAAATAAGGGTTTCAAGAATTCTGTCTTCTTGGGCCGGGGATTTAGCTCAGTTGGCACCGCTGCCTGGCTCAGAAGCGCAAGGTCCTGAGTTTGAACCCCAGTACAAAAAAAAAAAAATTCTGTCTTCTTTCTGTCTTCTCACACATTTTGGACTTTGTATCATATTATCATTTTTATCCAAAAAAGAAAAAAATCCAAATTTAAAGGGAATTTTAAAAGTGTTGCCAAAAAAAATAAAGTAATAATATACGTAACAACAGCTTTAAAGAGCTACTTGGATTAAAGGAAAGAAAATTTATCTTAGATGCAATAAAGTTTAAGTTTTAAGCCGTATATCCTCAAAATGGTTGAATGATCATATTTCATGGAAAACTGCAGTCATTTGTAAACAGGCCTGCACATCCTAACAAAGAGAAAAATCTAATTTTTATCTAGTGGTCTCTATGATCCTGAAGATCATTACATTTAGAATATATTTGCTTCCTTTCTCTTATCAAGTTTATAAAAGATTTTTCAATGTTTTATCATTTCTTGAAATATTTCAAAAGAAAATGTAGTTTATTTGGCAAATCAAATTTGAGTTTTTACATTTCCTTAGAAAGCAAAAGATTGCCAGAGAATATTTTAGAATTCCACAAAGACCTGGACTCAAAACCCAGTTAGCTGTAGGTATGCATCACTCTAAATTATTACAAATCTGTGTGCTAGGTTTGCTTTAAGTGCTGAGTAACATAAACACACATACACATTTATTTAGATTCTTACTTAATAAGAATCCATTTCTTTTTCTTCCAAACAGCTCAGGGTTAAAAGAAAATTAATCTTTAAGCAGCAAATTCTGATTCTTCTTTTTGTAGGTATTACACAGAAACAATATAATTGTAACATATTCTTTCTTATTCATCTACCAAACAGGTCATAGTCCGTTACAAAGCTAAAGACAGCAAGCACAGTAGATAAGAGGTTAGACTGTGGAGCCAAAGTGCTTAAATTTGAAATCTACAGCCACTTATCGGGTGTGTGACCTTAGGCAAATGATTTAGTATCTCTTCACTTACTTTCTTACCTGTAATATGGAGCCTTATGGTATAATGCCATCTCTAGAATGCTATGGGAATTACAAAGTGAATGTAAAGTGCTGAGAAGAGGCCATGACACACAGTAATAATAATACAAATGTTTGTTAAAATCAACTTGATCTACTGTTATACTCTGCGTGTGTCCTCAAAAAAGCATGTTTGAGGGCCAGGGATTTAGCTCAGTGGCGCCGCTCAGTCCGATCCATGGTACCAAACAAACAAAGCAAAACAAAAAACCAAAAACACCATGTGTTAGGAACTCAATCTCCAATGCCAAAAGTGTTGAGATGAAACCTCTGAGAGAATTAAGCCAAGCAGACTCTGTCCTTATTAATGGATTAAACTTTAATGAAGAGTTTGGAGCTATAAATTTGATCTCTTGTTCTGTCCAACCCATGCAAGGCTTTCCACCTTGTTATGATGCAGCAAAAAGGCCCCCACCAGAAGCCCCAGCCTCCAAAACTGTAAAAACTAAGCCATACATACTAGGGGCACCTCGCCCTTTCAGTTCTTACAACATACTGAGAAAGATGGAACATTTAAATATCTATAAACCTTAATTTTTCTATATTTTATCAAGAGTGCCTGAAAAGAGATAGAATTAATTCTTAAATTAGTATGCTAACAAACTCGGGCTTTTTAAAAACTCTCGAGTCACTTTAGGCTAATATATAAAGTATATATGAACCTTGACTGTTGTTCCCATACATTTCCATCAGGCACCAGAAAAAAAATCAACAACTCATAATTCATTTGCCAAAAATATAACTCAGTGTTCACTGACAATAATTACAATAATGGTTCTCAGTGTCTGTTTCCTAAGATGAAAGCGGGATAGCATCTGTATCTACTTCATATAATTGTGGTAAGGACTACTGAAAATATATGTAAAGCAGTCAGAACACCCCATATAATGAACACACACACACACAACATGCACACACGCACACGCACACAAAGCTAACATTTATTATCTTCAGGACTTGAATTCAATCCTGTTTGGAATCTACTCTTAATCACTATTGCACTGCCTTCTCATTTGTTTATTTGTTCCACCAACATTTAACACGTCTACGTACTTTATAATATGCTCCTCCTTGATAATCTCTTGATTTTAAACAACACTCAATTCCAAAATATCAATGTATTTTAAAAATTCTAGGGCTGGGGATTTAGCTCAGTGGTTCTGCTGCCTGCCTCGCAAGCGCAAGGACCCGAGTTCGATCCCCAGTACAAAAAATAAATAAATTCTAAAATCCTTCCAAAGCTTAAAGAGCTGTATTTATACCTTTATACTGGTACAATAAAGCAACGAGCAGGAATACCATCAAAAAAGTTTGTACTGAGCACACTCACACTTGGCTGATCAGAGTTCAATGCTTTCTGTTGCTTATTATTTAAATCAATTTAACTCCCAAACATTATCAAACAATGGTCAGCTCAATCAGAACTCTAAAATCAGTGTATGTTGCCAAAACTTCAAATGCCAACAACAGCCCCAGGTTAGTCAATTTTCATCCTATCAACTCCCACAATCCCCTTCAATCCATGATCTGTCAAAAGGTTATTTGTGTCCCTCGGCTATCTTTATTATGTAAGCACCTTGCAAGCAGAACACATTACTTATCTTTATTATCTCCCACAGCAACTCACAGACATAGTCCAGTAACAAACATCAAATCTGACTACAGTTACAACCAAATATTTGCTTTCCCCCCCAAGACTTGTCAGTTCCCACTTCCTAGGCCCTGGTTTCTGCCCTTCCCCTAAATGCCCTTCTTCCCTCCCGTTTAGTAATCCTTACTTTTAAAATGCATCTTAAGACTGTCTATGCGAGATTGTTTCCAATTACCTTCAGTGCCACCTTGGACCCCATTGCTGGGCATGACCTTCCACCTAACCAATCTGGAATGTTTACTTATATATATTTAAAAAAAAAACTGAGGCTTTTTCTGGTACCAGGGGATCCAACTCAAGATCTTGTGCTTGCCAGGCAGGCATGGTGCCATTGAGCTAAATGCCTGACATGAGGCTTTTATCTGTTTACTTCTGGTTTTCACTAGACTAGGCTAACATATAGGTGTGCTTCATTACTACAAGACCAACAGTACCACTGCCATCACTACTTAAATATACAGCACCAGCCGGGCATGGTGGCGCACGCCTGTAATCCTAACCCTCGGGAGGCTGAGGCAGGAGGATCGCTACAAGTTCAAGACCAGCCTGGGATACACAGTGAATTCCAGGGCAGTCTGAACTACACAGTGAGACCCTTCTCAAATAAATAAACAAACAGCACCTTTAGTATTTGAATATGCTACTTACAATTTCATATTTACGATGAATTTTCAGAATATTTTATAATATATTAAATATTTCCATGGTACTTTGCAAATATTTCACTGTTTCTCAATCATCTTTACATTATGTAGGGGAAATCCATGTGTTCCAATTTACTAAGGAGCGTTCCAGTTTTTGTTAACTCAGGGTAATTTTTTAAAATGACCTATTAAGGTATGACTGACATGCAAAACGCAGTACTTATGTAATATATATGACCTGAGTACAGAGATATACTCCTGAACTCAGCAGGGCAATATATAACCAATATAATTATTAAAACATTCTCCTTTCACTCATAATGACCCCAGCTTGGCCGGTAAATTATATAGTCACACTAATATGCATGTCTCCTCCACCAGAATGAACCTCTCAAAAGTAATTTATCTATTTATCTTCAGTATTAACATAAAGAAGGCAGTCAAACATTGTGGTAATAATTATGCAAGTTAACCAAAACCAGGTTACAAACGGCTTTTAAAAGTTTACTTTACTCAGTGGCACTGTGCCTGCCTTGTAAGCACAAGGTTCAGAGTTTGATCCCCAGCACCAAAAACCAAAGTTTCCTTTACTGCTACCCTTTGAATCTTCAGATGATTTTAAATCAATGGTCAGTGACTTTTAAAAGTAAAATATTAAGTGAAAACAAAAACGAGTATGAGTACTTCCATCCAGAAGTTAATTATATATATTCTAACACATTAAAACATATATTACATGCCAGCAATGGCACAAAAGTGTAAACCTAGCACTAGGGAAGGAGGGTCACAAGTTTAAGTCCCACCTGCACGACTTAGGGAATCCGTCTTAAGAGTAAAACTTAAAATGGGCTGAGGAGCCTAGTTCAGGGATAGAAAGTCCCTGGGCACAACCTTCAGTACTGCAAAAAAATTTAAAAACTTAAAAACCATTATATTCCCTCATGTTTCTGATTTTATAGCAAAAGAAGGACTGTAGTAGCCTCAAAATACTGGAGAAAAATAACTATCAATTTTTATTTTCATGAACAACTAAAATATTCAAAAACAGAGCTAAAGATTTCAGATAAAAACAGTTTAACACCAAACTTAAGTTTGAGAAATTTCTAAAAGATGCACCTCAACAGGAAGGAACATGATTCCAGAGTAACAAAAGCTAACATGAAACTGGTAAATGTGGTAAATTTAAATACTGTACAGACAAAGGAAAAACTACTAAATTTGGGGAACTGATAGGAACAGAGTGGAATCCCAATGCTGGCAGCTGTATCACATTAGGTAAAGAGAGTGACTGAAATACCCCAGCAAGCACGGTTTCCAGAAACTCTCTCCTTCTGGACACTTGGCCCTTTTACCACCACCACCTCCAACCACTTACTTGAAATACACTAATAGTGTGGGCTCATAACCTCGGTCACAACTAATAGTACAGAGGTGGGGAACTAAGCAGGATAAACATAAACAACCTCTAGAAATAATAAGCAGCCAACAAAATAAGCAAAAAGTTGGAGTCAACAGGTACTGAGCTGTGCTGTTTTATTTTTTAATTTTTGTTTTTGAGAGAGTACGGCCTTGAACTCAAAGCATAGCCCAGGCAATCCTCCTTCATGGCCTCCCAAGCACTGCGATTACAGATGTGTACCACCACATCCAGTCTAAGCTGTGCTATGAAGGCTGTGTGTGACTTCTTCATTCCTGCGCCTTACCTCTGGTGGTCTAAAATGTTTTATTAGCTCATTGTTGCCTCAGCTGCCTCGCAAGTGCAAGATCATGAGTTTGATCCCTGATACCGCAAAATAAAATGTCTACTTTTTTGTACTTATCCAACTCATCTTTTAAGAACCCAGCCTAAGCCTTCCTGACCAACCTGATCATTTTTCCACCTGTGGATTATCAGTGTGCTGGGTATTTCAGATATAGTATCACTTTAACCCTAACTACAAGGAAATAACTGTATGACACTCATTTTTCTTAAAGTACATTATCTCATACAACCCCAGGCACAGTCAGCTATCTGATATTTGAAAATTAGGGCCAAAAATAACAATGAGAGAAAGACAGCCTCTCTAACAAACAGTGCTGGGAAAAATGTCTATCCATATGCCAAAGACTGAACCTAGAATCCTATTTATTCTGTGCACTAAACTAAAATCAAAACAGATCAGCCGGGCGTGGTGGCTCATGCCTATAATCCCAGCACTCGGGAGCCTGAGGCAGGAGGATTGCTGTGAGTTCAAGACCAGCCTGGGCCACATAGTGAGTTCCAGGTCAGTCTCAACTACATAGTGAGACCCTGTCTCAAAAAAGCCAAAACAAAAAACAAAAAACAAAACCAGATCAAAGATCTAAATGTTAGGAAAAACAGGTAAAACATAGGGATAGGCAAAGACTTTCCAAATAGAACCCTGGTTGCCTAGAAATAACAAAAAACCAAGTGAAGAAACATGGGAAAAAAATTTTGCCAGCAACTCCTCAAAGGACTAATGTCTAGAATATATATTAAATAATTCATAAAAATCAGGCCTCCAAAATTTAAAAATCCAATAAAAAATAGGCACCTGAAATAAATAGACACTTCTTAGATGAAAAAATACAAGTGGCCAATAAATACATGAAAAAACATTCAACATTCCTAGCCATTAGAGAAATGTAAATTAAAACAACACTCAGAGTCCATCTTTCTTCAGAAAAAATGGCTATCTTTAAGAAATCAAATAACAAATCCTGGAGAGGCCGAGAGGATAGGCTTCTTCATTGTTGGGGGGAATGTAATGCTATGATCACTACGGAAATCTGTATGGAGATTCCTCAGAAAACCAAAACTAGAAATTACATTTGATTCACCTATTCCCCTTCTAGGTATCTTCCCAAAAGAGTTAAAGAGATTATATAACAGTGATACACATTTATAGCAGCACAATTCATAACAGCTAAATCTTGGAAGCAGCCAATATGTCCATCAACAGATGAATGGATAAAGAAAATGTGGTATTTATACACAATGGAGTACTACTCTGCCATAAAAAGGGATAAACCTGAGTCATCTGTGGGAAACTGACCATAATGTTAAGTGAAGTAAATCAGACACACAAGCTTAAATCTTGTACAGTTGCTCTTATATGAAGAACCCAATACGTAAAGTCCAAAAATAAAAGACAATTGGAAAAAAAAAAAACCCAGAAAAATGTTACTGCAATCCAGCACGGCCAATGTACCTAAAAATGTACCTTGATTGTTGTATGTGTTTTATATGGTTTTTGGTCTATTAATCTGGATGTTGATCTGTTTATGATAATTAGCTTGATAAAAGACTTAACAAATCTGATGCTGGCACACACAAAAATATGAGGGGGAATATCTTGAAGTTGATTAAGGGCAATGTTGTCATTTACTGTAATACTTTGGGGGGGGTACCTGGGATTGAACTCAGGACCTTGTGAGGCAGGCAGCGGCACCACTGAGCTAAGTCCCCGGTTCTGTAATGAATTGTAACTTAAACACTCATTGTGATGTGCCCTCTTAGCCTAGCTGGCAGCATCAGTCTCATAAACACGGACTGTGTCTTCTCATCACTCCACATAATAGCTTCCTAACTACTCCACATGTTTACATGTGTTTTCTGCAGCCAGAACGCAATATTCTCAAACACAGGAACATGTTATATTCTTATCTCCATCTCTCTTTTTCTACCTCCTCCTCTCCTTCCAAAGTGTACCCTTACTTATTTCTCAATCTCAATACAACTGCAATTACTACTGACAATAAATGCTACAATTTACACTTACAATTTCCAATGCACTGCCTTGTATTGTGCAGATACCCTGCTCAAGGTTTTACAAGCATTTCACTTACTTCACAGTTCCATGAAGGAGGTATCATCCCCACTTCTCAGAGAGGGAAGCAGCTTGCTCTCTCACATGAGCACACTCCTGGAGCCATGGAATACCAAAGGAGCAGGGGAGACCAGATGGGAAGAACGCGGCCTCGTTGGCCTCCTTGGTGAACACCGAGGAGAGGGCGTGCGAACGCGCTGACACACTGCAGGCAGCAGTAACACACTGGAGGCTTACTTGTTTATCTGGAGGAGCACCGTGGAAAGCGGGAGCAGATGAATCATGTGGAATCCTAATTGCTGGGGCCCATATCTGAGTCATCTGGGGCTCTACGTCCAAGGGAGACATGAGTACCCTGGCTCCCCAGATTTTTTTTTCTCATTGAGTTTATTGGTACTTTTCAGGTATACAGTGCAGTTACATTCATCACTGGGATCTCGTACCTCTACATGACAGGTCTTGGTTCTCATTTTTTCCCCTGGTCCCTGCCCTCCCTTTGCCCCCTCCTTCCCTCCCCATTTACAAACACTTTATTTCCATTTTTTTCATTTTCTCATGTTTTTTTTTCTTTTCCCTTATTCCCTTTCCCCTACCCTTCCCTCTTTCCCCAACCTTTAGCCCCTTTATTCCTATTTTACATGGTCAATTATCCCATTAGGATCTTATGTACTATTATAGTTTTTCACACCAGAGAAACTATTTGGTATTTACACATGTGTGACTTATTTATTTCACTTAGGAGTATATCCTCAATATGCATCCATTTTCCTATGAATGGAATCTAATTTCTCATTCTTTATGGCTGAATAGTATTCCATTTTATAGAAAAACCACATCTTCTTTATCCAGTTTCCAAATGATGGGAAAATGGGCTGTTTCCAAGTTTTAGCTATGACAAACTGTGCTGCTATAAACATAGGTGAGCACATATCACTGTGATATGATTCTTTTAGTTCTTTTGGAAAGATACCCAGCAGAGGGATGGCTGGGTCAAATGGAACCTCTAGTCTCAGCTCTTTGAGGTATCTCCATATTGATTTCCATAGTGGTTGTACCAGTCTGCACTCCCACCAACAATGGAGAAGGGTTCCTTTCTCCCCACAACCCCGCCAACATTTGTTATTGTGTGATTTCTTGATAGCAGCCATTCTTTGTGGGATGAGGTGGAATCTCAGCGTTGTTTTCATCTGCATCTCTCGAATGACCAGTGATGTGGAACATTTTTTCATACATTTACTTGCTGCTTTTACTTCTTTGTCTGAGAAATGTCTGTTCATTTCAGATGCCCATTTTAACCTGTTTCTGTGTCTCTTTATGTTTCATCTTTCTCAGCCCTTGATCAAATTAGAGCTCACAGGCTGGTTCCTACACATGGGCTCCCAAAACTTTAACCTCCCCATTGTTGTTTTCTCCCTTAGCTGCTATAACAGTTTGTACTGTGCCTACCTAGTTACATTTAAATTAATTTCCCAGAATCATCTTCTGCATTACTGCTGGCCAAAAGAGCAAATTACTCTGAAAATCATGGCTAGACAGATGCAAGCTGCCAGCAGAGCCCACCATGTCTCTGTTCACCATCGCTCAGTGTATCATCCTTCTCACTGCCAATCCTACTTGCCAAACAGCTACCCCAGGTTTACCACAGAAGCTGCTGTTCAAGGGTTGGGGCTTTAGCTCAGCAGCACCACACCTGCCTCACAAGCACAAGGTCCTAAGTTCCATCCCCACTACCGGAAAAAACAAAAAATTGAGAAGGAGGGCCAAGGATGTAGCTCAATGGTGCCATGCCTGCCTGGCAAGCACTAGGTCTTGAGTTCAATCCCCAACACCACAATAAATAAATAAATAAGAAGTAGCTGTAGAAATAATACTCTCCACTAACTTTTCATCAGCAGCTGTGGTCCCACTCTAGCAGCCTAGCATACCTGGCTTCTCAAATTCACCTGCAAACGGCAATTTGCCTCCTACAATTGTGTGTGGTCTTATTCCTTTGCTTCTTTGACTGAATATTTTTTGGGGGTGATGTTGCTAGGTATCACACCCAGCTCCTCTAGCACACTAGGCAATACTACTGAGCTGCATTCCCAGGCTTTGACTAAACTCTTAAATGATACAAGTACTAGCTACTCCTCCCAATCGACTGAGCAAAAAAATCTCAGCAAATTTCCCTTCTGATTTCTTGCATAACCAAATACTGCATAGGGCCTTCAGTCTTCTCCTCCCCGCCAGTCAAACCTTACTTTATCAGTTCTGCCCTGCCCAACCTTGCTTCCAAAGAATCTTGCATTCCCAGGAAGCCATATCTCCCTACTTAATCCTCACATTTGCCAATAAGGAACAGTTTGTCAACTCTAATGTGAATAACTGATCACATATAATCATCTGCTGATCTCTCTGATTATACAGAGAACAAATGGAAAGAACACTAGGGAGAGTGGGTGTCAGATTAACAAAAGTCAGTATCAACTTACTAAAAATAAGATTAGCTAAGAACACTTATGGGTACATCTGTGTTTTGGTTAGAGATGTGAAGAGAGAAAAAGGAAAAACAAGGATACAGAAAAATTCTAAGAAAAATATCTGTTGATGTACAGTTTGCCCCAAAAGTTTTATTCACTGGAAGCAGAGCAGCACTACTTTTTATGTAATAATTCTGGGTTTATCCAAGTTATCTCTGTAAATTATTTTAAAAATTGTACTGGGCATAAAGGAAAACCATACCACAGTGATATATGCTCACCCACGTTTACAGCGGCACAGCTTGTAATAGCTAAAACTTGGAAACAGTCCAGTTGCCCATCGGAGACTGGATAAAGATGGGTTTTTTCTATAAAATGGAATAGTACTCAGCCATAAAGAATGAGGAATTAGTCATTCGTAGGAAAATGGATGCATACTGAGGTCATACTCAAGTGAAATAAATAAGTCACACATGTGTAAATACCAAATAGTTTCTCTGGTGTGAAAAACTAAAAGTGTAAATAAGATCCAAATGGTATAATTGACAATGTGAAATAGGAAGAAAAGGGCTAAAGGTGTAGGACACGTGGGAAGGGTGGGGAAAAGGAAATAAGGGACAAGAAAAAATATGAGATAAGGAAAAAAATGGAAACAAAGTTTTTTGTAAATAGGAAAGGGAGGAGGGGGTAAAGGGAGGGCAGGGTATGGGGAAAAAATGAGAACCAAGACCGGTCACGTAAAGGTACAAGATCCCAATGATGAATGTAACTGTACTGTATACCTAAAAAGTACCAATAGACTCAATGAGGAGAATAAGAAAAATAAAAAGAAAACCATGCCAGGTGTGGTGATACACACTTGTGATCTCAGCATTGGGGAGGCTGAGGCAAGAAGACTGCCTCGAATTTGAGGCCAGCTTGGACTACACAGTGAGGCGAGAGGAGTGAGACGGAGGCGGAGGAGTGGGGAGGAGAGGGAAGAGGAAGACGATGACGACTACAGACAGTTTTTCCCAACACTTTCTTTTCTAAAAAGATCCCCCACTTCCGACTAAGCTGTTTCCAAAAACACAGTTCACTAGTCTTGGTTCTCCATTCATAAAATGAATGGTACGTTCTAGGCCGCAATGCTCTGGTACGTTCTTCTCTGGTACGTTCTAGGCCGCAATGCTTACTTTCTTGGATTTCATTACGAAGGTGTCTCACAAGTGATTCTCTCACTCATTTTCAACGAGCATTTACTGAGAGCCTACTATAGCAAGCACACTTTCAATGTAAGGTAAGATAACTGGCTGTGGGGAGAAAATATATATGTGTATGTATATGTGTATATATATATGTCTATGTGTATGTATATACACATACGTGTGTGTGTGTGTGTGTGTGTTACTGGGAACTGAGCTCATACTAGCCAAGTGGTCTACCACTAAACTATATTCTTAGCCCCGCCCCAACCCTGACCCTTTTAAAATTTTGAGTCAAGGCCAGGGATTTAGCTCAGTGGCACCACGCCTGCCTCACAAGCAAAAGGTCTAGCACACACACACACACACACACACACACACACACACACACACACACACACCAAAAAAAAATTTAAGTCAGGTTTCACTAAGTTGCACACACACACACACACACACACACACACACACACACACACACACACACCAAAAAAAAATTTAAGTCAGGTTTCACTAAGTTGCCCAGGCCAACCTTAAACTTGGGATCCTCTGGCCTCAGATTCCAGGGTAGCAGGCATGTGCCACAATCGCAGCTTTGCAAAATACTTTTAAGTAAGAGAACTCATTCAGATCAATTAATCACATTAAGCAAGCCACTTATGTTCCTTATAAATGCTGACATAAAATAAATCTTCCCCAGATTGCAGTCAAGTAAATAACTTCCCAAGAAAAGTAAGTCTCTTCTGTCTCTTTACTATTTTCTATTAAGTTGTGGGTCTTACAGAATCAGAAGCTACTTGAATTCTTATACTAGGTACAACCACACTTTTTCAAATTCAGAAATATGAAGTCGGGACTGAGGTTGCAGCTAAGTGATATACCTAGCACTCATAAAGCCATGAATTTTTCACAATCCCCAGGACAGGGGGGAAAATTTAAATCTTTAAGTCACTCTGTCACAGTATATTTTTAGTTTATGGTGGATTTAAGATTGAACTTAGATTTCCTTTGTGAAAAGGCATAATCCAAGAAAGCTTTGCTCTTTTGTTTTAATATATTAAGGAAGTAAGATTAATGTCTCCTGATGCAGTCTGAGGAGACAGATGAAAATCTATAAGATAGCTTTAATGTGTTTTAATCAGTGTAGGCATTTTTAATAACCTATTAACCCCATCCCTTTACTGGGAATCAAATCCAGGGCTTTGTACATGCTAAACTAATCAGCTATAGCCCCACCCAACTCCCTTTTTAAAGTTGGTAATAACATGCTATATGTATACGTACCAATTCCTCAAGATGAATGTAATTATTATGTCACAAATATATACTAATAATGAAATTTTAAAACTTAAAAGTAGCAATATCTATTTATGGCATGTAAAATATAATAATTACTGTCAAGCAGTACTTTTTTTTTTTTTTTTTTTTTTTTTTTTGGTACTGGGATCAAACTCAGGACCTTGCACTTGGGAGGCAGGTGGCGGCACCACTGAGCTAAATCTGCAGCCCTAGCAGTACTTAGTTTGAAATTTTCTTCTGTATACATGTGGTGTGTGATACCAGAGATTAGACTCGGGGCCTCACACATGCTAGGCAAGTGCTCTACACTGAATTACATCCCAGTAGCAGTTTTCACAAAATTTCTAAGGTCCTCAGACATTAAGGAAATGAGAAGCAGAAGTTGACTCAGCCTTAGTACTGATAAAAATCTGCTTTAGAGACAGTATGTTACTAACCCAAATGTGATCAGTATATAGATGCGCTCTAATAACTTCACCCCCAAGCCACTACATCTCTGGCATATATCTTATCTGTGATTTGAGAAAAGATAGATTAGTTATGTGTTCTAAAATATTATGTAAATTAATAGCATTACCAAATTCTATTTCATGGTAATGGACTATGGGATATGGCCTTAAGGTTGGAAGATTTATTTTTTTCATTGAGTTTACTGGTACATTTTAGGAATACAGTACACTTACATTCATCATTGGGATCTTGTACCTTTACATGACAGGTCCTGATTCTCATTTTTTCCCCATACCCTGCCCTCCCATTACTGGCTCCACCCTGCCCTATTTACAAAAACATTGTTTCCATTTTTTTCCTTTTCTCGTATTTTTTCTTGTCCCTTATTCCCCTTTTCCCTATCCCTCCCACTTCCCCTACACCTTTAGCCCTTTTCTTCCTATTTCACATTGCCACTTGTACCATTTGGATCTTATTTACACTTTTATTTTTTCACACCAGAGAAACTTTGGTATTTACACGTGTGACTTATTTATTTCACTTAAGAGTATGGCCTCAATATGCATCCTTTTTTCTATGAATGACTCTACTTTCTCATTCTTTGTGGCTGAGTAGTATTCCATTTTATAGAAAAACCACATGTTTATCTAGTCTCCAACTGATAGGCAATTGGGCTGTTTCCAAGTTTTAGCTATTACTAACTGTTCCGCTATAAACATAGGTGCGCATGAATCACTGTGGTATGATTCTTTTAATTCTTTTAGAAAGATACCCAGCAAGGGTTAGCTGGGTCAAATGGAACCTCTAATCCTAGTTCTTTGAGGTATCTCCATATTGATTTTCATAGTTGTTGCACCAGTCTGCACTCCCACCAAGAATGGAGAAGGGTTCCTTTCTCCCCACAACCCCACCAACATTTGTTATTGGTTGATTTCTTGATAGCAGCCATTCTTTGTGGGGTGAGGTGGAATCTCAGTGTTGTTTTCATCTGCATCTCTTGAATAAGCAGTGATGTAGAACATTTTTTCATATGTTTATTTGCTGCTTTTACTTCTTCGTCTGAGAAATGTCTGTTCATTTCAGATGCCCATTTTTTAATCGGGTCTTTATATTTGGGGGGCCTGATTTTTTTGAGTTCTTTATATATTATAGATGATAGTCCTTTGTCTGAGGAGCAGCTGGTAAAAAAATTTTCCCACATTGTAGATTGTCTCTTAGCTCTGTTGGTGGTTTCTTTTGCAGTGCATAAGGTTTTTAATAAGAACCCAGTTGTTGATTCTTTGTGCTAGTTCCCCTGCTAAGGATTTATTCATAAAGTCTTTTCCTATGCCAATGTCTTCAAGAGTTCTACCTAACTTATCTTCCAGCAAATTTAGTATTTCTTTTTCAATATTTAGATCTTTAATCCACTTGGATTCAAGGTTGGAAGATTTATTAAGGGATGTGCCTGAGGGATTTCTTGCCTAGAGTTTTCCTGAAGGGAAAGCATATCCTTCCTCAATGAACACACAGCAGGAGAAAAAATAAATTTTTGTTGTTTTAAACTGCTAAGATTTGGGGATTACTGTTTACCATCTGTCCACAGTGATAGAGCCTAAAACAGTAATAAAAATCACGCTGAAAATTTTTAGTATCCATTTTATTCATTGAGAAATCCTATCATCAGTTCTCTAACCATGTACACTATGTAAATTCTCCCAAATTACTCCTAGTGTGAACACACTTCCCACACCATATTCAAAATAGACCAGTTCTTCTCACCCTATTGAAAAGTACATGTAATGCACATAAAGATATCATTCAAGTTTACTCAGGTAACGATCTGAACTCTATAAATTAGTAATTAGAAAGGTTGAGGGAAAAGAATTTATCTAAATCTGAGGGTTTTTAAACCATACTGTCCCACACAAGAAGATTCTAGTGCATATAGTCCCATAGTAAATTCTGCATATACTAACAAGAACATGAGTAGTAGGAATCCTTACTCTACTTAAAAGAACAACATAAAATTCCAGTGTGACTGAGCAAAATTCTTGGTATCTTTAAGCCTCAGTTTTTTCACCCATAAATTCTACCATGATCTACTATGGTTACTGTGAAGTTAAAAAATGTAGCAGGTGGGTTCAATCCTCAGTGCCACCAAAAAAAAAAAAAAAAAAAAAAAATTACATTTCTGGCAACAGATACTCCAACATTACTTCTCCTTCCTCCTAAGAAACAGTATGAAATTTACAGAAAAATTGTATGATTTTATGATGTCCTCAATGCCAGAAGACATGCCTTTAAGAAAAACAGGAACAGAAAGCCAAAGAGGAGACAAGACTGATATAAAACAAGGGTAAGATAAAAAAGGAAATGGGTGAGATCAATTGCCAAGATAATAGAGATCAAAATGCAGAATTAAAATACTCATGAAATGAAAATACTTGTAATTGCTCTTTGTAGTGGTGAGGGTGGACTGCCAACCTGATTTGCTTTGGGATCCACTTAGGGGATTGCTGAAGCACAATTCTAGGTGTATTTCTGTGGGTTACTGAGGCATGACACTGGGGTCCTGCTGGTCCCTAGACTCCTCCTCTGGAGACTGCTCTGCTTCCTGATCACCATGAGCTAAGCAGCTTTGTTCCACTGTGCCCTTCTGCCATGACATTCCTGCCTTTCGAGCCAGCAGACCCTGGACTGAAAACCTCTAAAACGGTGAGCCAAATTAAACCTCCCTGCTTTGATTTGTTAGTGTTGGGTATTGTGGCTCAGAGATGAAAAGCTGGCTAATATACTCTCCAAGAATGCAAAGTAAACTATTTAAAAGAATAAAATACTGAAAAAAAAAGAAAAATATGGAAAAGGGAGTTTTTTTTTTTTTTTTTTTTTTGCTGTGGTGGAGGATCAAATCCAGGGCCTCAGCATGCTAGGTGACACTACCACTGAGCTCAATAGTCAGCCAATATTTCCTCTTATCCAAATCCAACAAAAAAATTTTGCAAAACCACTGAAATGCCCCCTTTTCTCTTTACTATATAGCCTTCCAAAAAATCCTCATGTGACTGGTGGGAATGAGCCATTAGTATTCATGCAAAGAACTCCAGCAAATGAGTATACTTGACTTCTTGGGGTTGAGGTATGACTAAGTTTGGCCTATGTAAAATACACAGACACACACACACACGGAATTGAACCCAGAGCCTAAGCCTACACACTGAGCTCCATGTCCAGTTCTTTAAAAGTTCTTTGATTCTGAGACAGGATCTCACTAAGTACTAAATTGACCAGACTGGGCTCAAACTTCAATCCAATCAGCTGGGATTATAGACATGTGCCATGGCACCTAGCTTCAAGTTTTTTATCAAGCCATATATTTGGAATCCAATCAACTTGTCAAGAATTAGTTATGTTAATATATTTAACAATGATTATAGTTAATTAAATATTACATAAACTAATGAAGTTGTGAATGTGAAAACAGAATTGTTTCTACAAAAAATGCAAGTTCAATATTTAGAAAGATTCAAATGCTAGTTACCAAAAAAAACACGTTAAATCAAGCATAAACCAGTCATGGTGGAGCATATCTGTAATTCAAGCCACAAAAGAGGCTAAGACAGGAGGATCACAAGTTCAAGACCAGACTGGGCAACCTAACAAGACTCTGCCTCAAAACAGAAAGAGCTGGGGATATAGTTGAATGGTAAAGCATCCCTCAGTTCAACCCCTATTACCACCCAAAGAAATTAAGTACAGATGAACCAAGTGAAAAGACTGGGAGGAAAAACATAATACAATTCTAGGATGGATCGTATACTAACACTGCTTCACATTTATGTCTTTTAAAGCAAAATAAAAATTTCAGGTAAAAATACAGTCCTAATCATATTAAATAAGAAAGCTAAGGGCAGGGGATTTAGCTGTGGTTCTGCCACCTACTTCACAGCACAAGGTAGATCCCTGGTAAAAAAAAAAAAAAAAAAAAATTTAAAAAGAAAAGAAAAAAACAAAAACAGCTCATGGTCTGTGTAGACTGTGGGAGATTTTCACAGTAACTAATTATGGTTTTTGGACACTTACATGCTAGGCATTGTCCTAACATATTACCCCATTTAAATTTCGTAACAGGGTCAGGAATATAACTCAGTGGCATAGCACCTGCCTGGCAAGTGCAAGGCTCTAAATTCAATTCCCAGTACCCACCCCGCCAAAAAAGATAAACTTCATAACAAATCTGAATTAGGCACTATTATCTATTATACAGATAAAGTGAGGCTTAGAGAGGTCAGTGGTGCTAAGACTCGCATTTAGGTCTGACTCACAAGTTCATACACTTAGCTGTTTATTACTTTTATCTTTTCCATATTTTTAATTTTTTTCAGTAAATAGTATAAGCATAGTCAGTTAACGTGGAGCATTTGTTAATTTAGTTCAACCACTGCCTATTCTTCAAGATTTTCTGGAAGCATCCTCCCAACCCTTGTATTCAGTATGTACTGGAATGACAACACAAAAAAGTCAGGTTTTTTTCACTGTTTTGCTGAGAGAGAGGTAGAAAGTTAAAAGCCTACATTTTGGAGCCAGACTGCCTGAATTCAAGTCCTCACTCCACCACTGGACAAGATGGGTACTTACTTACTGTTCCTGAGCTTTACTCAGTTCCCTCATTTAAAAAATATATATGTATTTATATATTAATAGTAACATTCACTAGGTTAGTATAAGGATTGCATTAAGTAAATTTTTTAAAGCAATGCTTAAATCAGTGCCTACAACATAGAAAATTACGTTTGCTAAATAAAATAGCATGAAGTAAAAAAGGAAACAAAAGCAACCCAACCAGTCCCTTCAGAAGACAGCTTTTGTAAATCATCAGCAATTTTGGTAGGCATTATCTTTTAAGTAATCTTACAACACTGTGAAAGGAGGTCCCTGATGTCTGTACTGTGCTAGGTATTAAGGTATCAAAATTAAACAGAACACTCCCTCTGTCCTTGAATAGCTAACTTCCTACTAGAGGACACAGAGTTTATTAGAGCTCACGTGCTCAGTATGACAGTACAGCAGGTGTGTACAGTGCTCTGTGGGAGCATTCTAGGGAGGAAAACTACCTTTAGAAAAAAAACTCCCAAGTGTTTTCAGCCGCATAGTCCTTTTTAAATTTATGGTATTATGAATCTTAAACAGGTAACCACTGAGCACTTGTAAGAAAGGCAGTGTGTTACAGTAGGAAATCCAAAAGAGACCCTACCCTTACCGTCCTATGAGTTGGGAAGAGAAAGTATGAAAACACACACACACACACACACACACACACACACACGTTAAGTAACAAAGGAATAACGCAAGAGATATTAAAGAGCCAATCTGTGATGAACCACCATGAGAAACACAGTCAAACAATGTTTCAAATATATCCCAGGGACATCCAAGACAAAAGATAAAATTAAACAGACACCTTTCTTCTAAGTATATATGTATTCATATAGATATATTTCACCTGACACTTTGAGAATAAGGGGGAAAGATTTAATTTTCACAGATATTATTCATCCTGATTTATAAAAGAGATGCATGGAAAAACTTCATGTAAACTACTTCATGAGTTAAATCATACTTCTAGTAAGAAAATGTGTTGAGCTGGGAATGGTGACACATGCCTATAATCCTAGCACTCAGGAGTATAAGGCAGGAGAAGGATCACCAAGAGTTCAGTTTGAGGCCAGTATGGGATACATAGTAAGACCCTATATCAAGGAAAGGAGGAAGGGAGGAAGGGAGGGAGGGAGAGAAGGAGAGAGGGAAAGAGTGTGTTGGCTGGGAATGGCGCTGCACACCTGTAATCCCAGTACTCTAGGAGGCTGAAATAGGAGGATCAAAAGTTTGAGCCAAGGGTCGGAAATTTAGTTCAGTGGTACCATGCGTGCCTTACAAGTGCAAGATCCTGAGTTCAATCCCCAGTAGCAAAACAAAAACAAAAACAAAAAAAACAAAAACAAAGTTTGACCCAGACTGGCCAACTTAGTGAGGCCCTGTCTCAAAAAAAATTCAAGAAGGGGTAGAGATGTAAGTCAGTGCAAAATCTCTGGGTTCGATCCTCAGTCCCCCTCTCCTCCAAAAATGAAAGAAAGAAAAAGTGTTACTTTAAAAAATCCTATTATGAAAACTTTAAAATAATCACATACTAAATCTCTAATGGGCCAGGGATTTAGCTCAGTGGTTCTACCGCCTGCCTTGCAAGCACAAGGTCCCAAGTTCGATCCCTGGTACCAATCAATCTCTAATCACCCAGGAAATACAATTTTGTATTATTTATTTTAATTTGACTTAATAAACATGAGGTTCACTTCCTAAGTAACACTTCTCAGCACAAACTCACTAATTCACTCTTTATTCATAAATATTTACTAACACAATCATTATGATATGAAAACATGGACTGAAGTTTTAAACATAATTTTTTTATCTGTGGTACTGGGGATTGAACCCCAGACCTGATAAATGTAAAGCCTTACCTCTCTGTACATCCCCAACCCAAAATTTATAATTCTTTGGCTTCATGTAATGGTAGAATTAAGACTTGAATCCAGGGCCAGGGATTTGGCTCAGTGGTTCTACCGCCTGCCTCACAAGCACAAGGGTTTCGATCCCTGGCACCAAAAAAAAAAGACTTGAATCCAGATCTTCTGACTCCAGATATTATTATTATACACACCCCAGAAAACAATTTTCTCAAAATGTTTTTTAGTAGATCTATCTTTTCTCTTGCTATACTTCTTTTGGCCACTTTTGTGCAAAAAATGTTGACCAAGAGAAATTTAAACACACTTCTTAAAAAGAATACAGGAAAAGACAGTATTGAAATGTTCCCATTTTTCTTAAGCCAGGTTTCTTACAAAATTTGTAACAGGAGATATTTTGAATTCATCCTTAAAAACCCCATAAAATCAGATTCTAATTACCATAGTTACATAGGATATAGTATTTTACAATTCCTATGGTTTTTTCCATTTATAGACCACAAAAGATTATTAACAATAAAATGAAAAAGCCTGGTAATCAGCAAAAGATGCTACAACTATCAGGTGGAAGATTATTGGAGAACAGGCTAGTGTCATTGCTAACTGATCATGCCACAGGTCACTTGGTAAATGCAGTATAAAAACAGACCTTACCAAAACAAACAAACAAACAAAAAAACAGATTTTACCAAGTGATCAAACATATAATGGGATGGGGGAGTGGTTTTTTGAGACAGGGTCTTGCTATGCAGTCCAGGCCAGGCTTGAATTCACTATGCAACCCAAACTGGCCTTGAACTCAAAGTGATCCTCCTGACTTAGTCTCTCGAGTGCTGGAATTTCAAGTGCATACCACCTCAGTCAGCAATTTATTAGATATTCTTATCCTAAATGTTTTATTGAAAACTAATGAACCCTCTAAACCTAGTTTATAGTTAAAGGCTAGTATGGGGGAATAGAGGAACAAGTAAAATGATACCATGAAAGGAAAAACATGCAAATCCAGAAGGTGAATCATTTCAAAAGACAACTTTTTAAACTTTTTTTAAACTCCTGTTAAAAGGAGAGAGACCTGAGCGTGCTGGTACCCACCTGTAATCGCAGCACTTGGGTGCTGGCAGGATGATCATTGTGAGTTTGAGGCCAGCCTGGCTATGTAGTGAGACTGTCTCAAAAAAATAAAAAGAGAGAGAGAGAGCGAGAGAGAGAGAGAGGAGGTAAGGTTGGCCTGGAATAGAAGAGGTAAAAAACAAAAACATAACAACCAAATGTAGTCTATACTTTGCTGGGATCCTTCTTTGGTAAGGGAGGATGTACAAAACCATAAAGACCTAAACAAATGGAGAAATTTAAATAAGGATGGATAATAGCTTATATTAAGGAATTACCACATCTAAAAAAATTAACCATAATGGTTTTTAGCTATATAAGAAAATATCCTTAACTTGGAAGATGTGTGCTGATATATTTTAGGAGTAAAGTGTCATAATGTGTACAGCTTAGTTTCAAGTAGTTTATTCAAAATTATATACCCATATTTATAAATAAAAGCAAAGGTAAGATATCAAACATTTTGCATTTAGAGGGCGTTTCAACGCCTATTTAATATAGTTCTTGAAACATTAGACAGAGCAATCCGGTAAGACAAAGAAATAAAAGGGTATGTATAGGAAAGGAAGAAGTCAAATTACCATCATTTTTGTTTTGTTTTGTTTTTTGGGGGGACTTTTTGAGACAGGCTCTCACTAAGTACTTAAGACTGATGTGGAACTCACTATGTAGTCCAAGCTGGTCTCGAACTCACGCCCGGCCAAATTACCATTATTTACAGACAGTATGATCCTCTACATGGAAAACCAAAAAACTTCCACCAAAAAACTCCTAGAATAATCAAATTTAGTAGCAGGAACAGAATCAACATACAACAATCGGCCGGGCTTGGTAGTGCACGCCTGTAATCCCAGCACTGAGGAGTCTGAGGAAGGAGGATCACTGTGAGTTTGAGACCAGCCTGGGCTACATAGTGAGTTCCAGGTCAGTCTCAACTACATAGTGAGACCCTGTCTCAAAAAAAAAACAAAAAAAACAACAATCAACAGTGTTCATATACATCAATAATGAATTCACCAATAAAAAATTAGGAAAATAATACCATTCACAGTAACATCAAAAAATTAAAATACTTTGTTTTTGTTATAAAAACTACAGTTCTTGAGAAAGGAGATCAAAGAAGACAACAGAAAATGGAAAGACTTCCTATTCCTAGATAGGGAGAACCAATATTGTCAAAATGGCCACAGTACCTCCAAAACTGATATACAGATTTAGTGCAATCCCAATCAAAATACCAACAGCATTCCTCAAAAAATTTAGATGGAACCAGAAGAAACCCAGAATAGCAAAAACAGTCCTGTGCAACAAGAACAAAGCAGGGCCAGGTGTGGTGGCGCATGCCTGTAATCCCAGCACTCATGAGGCTGAGACAGGAGGATTGCTGAGTTCAAAACCAGCCTGGGCTACATAGTGAGTTCCAGGTCAATCTCAACTACATAGTGAGACCCTGTCTCAAAAAAAACAAAGCAGGAGGTATTATAATCCCAGACTTCAAATTATACTACAATGCTACAGTGATAAAAACAGCATGGTACTGGCCCAAAAACAGATATGTGGATCAATGGAACAGAACATGAGGATTCAGAACAACCCTAGGCACAGCTATTTGATATTTCACAAAGGGGCCAAAAACATAACACGAGAGGAAAGATAACATCTTAAACAAATGGTGCTGGGAAAACTGGCTATCCAAATGCCAAAGAGTGAACCTAGAAACATCTCTCTCACCATGCCCTAAACTAAAATAAAAATGGATCAAAAATCTAAATGTTAAAACAGAAACATTTGATCTGCTAGAATATAAAATAGGTAAAACTCCTGAAGACATAGGCATAGGCAAGGACTTTCTAAACAGAATCCCAACTGCACGTGAAGTAACATCAAGAATCAACAAATGGGATCATATCAAATAGCAAAAGCACTGAGAACAAACAACCTACAGAATGCAAAAAAATCTTTGAAGCTATTCTTCAGACAGACTAAATATCTAGAATACATAAAGAACTCAAAAAACTTAGACCCCCCCCCAAAAAAATAAAAGGCCCAAATAAAAAAGTAAAGTAAACAGACTCTTCTCAGAACGAATACATGAAAATATAAGAAAAGCGTTCAACATCTCCAGTCACTGGAGAAATGCGAATTAACACAACACTGAGAGTCCATCTTACTCCAGAAAGAATGGCTATCATCAAGAAGCCAAATAATAACAAATGTTAGAGAGGCCCTGGGAGAAAAGGAATCCTTCTACATTGTTGGTGGGAATGTAATCCAGTACAACTATTATGGAAATCAGTATAGAGATTCCTAAAAAAACTAAAATAGAAATTCCATTTGACCCAAGTATTCCATTTCCCCTTCTAGGTGTCTTCCTGAAAGAGTAGTGATACATTCACACCCTCATGTATAGCAGCACCATTGACAATAGCTAAACCTTGGAAGCAGCCATATGTTTATCAACAGATGAATGGATAAAGAAAATGTGGTTTTTATACACTGTGGAGTACTACTCTGCCATAAAGGAGGATACAAGTGAGTCCTTTGTGGAAAAATGGATGGACCTGAGACTATAATCTTAAATGAAATAAATCAGACACACTAGCTTAACTCTCACATGGTTTCTATTATATGAAAACTAAAATATAAAGAGCAAAATAAAATACCATAGGAAAAAGGGAGACAGAGCTCTTGCAAAAAGGAAAGAGATCAAGAATTGGAGGGCGTGGGGAGGGAGGTAAGCAAAAGGGGAAAAAATTAAGATATGTTATGTACGTGTGATAACTCCTCAAGAGGAATGTAATCATTACGTACTGCAAACTGAGCCAGTCCCAACCACCTCCACCACCACTCTCCAGTTTTGCTTTCTTTTGCGGGGGGGCGTTGAGACAGGGTCTCACTATGTAGTTGAGACTGACCTGGAACTCACTGTGTAGCCCAGGCTGGTCTCAAACTCACAGCGATTCTCCTGCCTCAGCCTCCTGAATGCTGGGATACTGTTGCTTTCTTGAATAAACTCTGCCGTTTCTTTAAAAAAAAGAAAGAAAAGAAATACTACAGACCAACCCTAAATGAAAATTCTGTTAGTTTATATCACTCCATACACGAAAACTTACTCCACGAAGATAACCCTCTGCAATATTCTCTACACATTTAACTTTGACATTAAAGTCAGAAATATTGCACAAGACAATGCAAAATTACTGCTGTCATTGCCACATAATCCAGCAACAAATTTTGCAATAAGGAAATCTCAAGCAAATAACCCAACTGCAAGTTCCCTATATGCAACAAGAACAGACTTCAAAAGTAAAATTGTAACTTCTCAAGGAATACGCTGTTTTACCAAATATTCTCTTTTTGTAAAAACTTTTTCTGTCTAACATAAAAAAAATGATAAAAGTGCCTAGAGCCACCTTGCACACATATTTTAAAACTCAAGAAAATGACCTGGCAAGGCTGCAGCAAAATACACCAGTCTGTATATCTCCTTTGGTGTTTGGGATTTATGCCGAGGAAGAAACTGTACTGCAGTGTCATTTTCCTCACGTTTTTCCTTTTACACGATGGAAAAACAGTTATAACAGAAGACGTCTGCATATGAGTCAAGGCTTTCTTGACTGCTAGCTGTCTGACCTTGGGCAAATGCCTTAACTTCTCTGAGCCTCAATTTTGCAGCTGTAAAATGGAGAAACAGCGTGCCCACGTCACTGGACTTAGAAGATGAACTAAGATAATGCTCGGTAACTCCCAGGCGCGGAATAAGAGGTTAAGTGATAGCTAAATAAATGTTCCGTGAAAGATGAAAGAGAAATAAATTAGCACGCTGTGACTGCAAAGACCTTTCCGCTTACAAAGTACCTGTATCATCCCTGGGATCAGGTGCAACCTTCGACTAAAGTCCCCGCAGAGTACGTGTCTGACAGCCACACAGCCCAGCGGCCTCTTTCCACC
>NW_022900941.1:2703100-2716332 GCF_012274545.1 Fukomys damarensis | reverse complement strand
GAGCCCCGCCCACCGGATAGCTTCGGGGATCTCCCGCCCGCCCTGGCCCCAGCGTCGGCCCCGCCTCTGGCGGCGCTTTGCTGCATGCATGTCGTAAAACAGCCTAGTTCTGTCGCGTCTGCGCGTGCTTCCAGGTCTCAACTGGCAGCGCTGAAGTAGAGAAGAATCTCTCTTACCTGGACTGCGGGCTGAATTTCAGGGCGGCGAGACTGGAGAGGCACTGACCGACTCCAAAACCAAGGCAAGTCGTTTCAAGATGAAGAACCATCTGCCTCTTTAATTGGTGAATCAAGTTTCAGAGTTCTTTCCCGAAAGACTTTAGAAATGGCTGTAGGCATAGCTCGTTGATAGATCTCTTGCGTTCCTAGTATGAGCCGAGGCACTGGGTTCCATCCCCAGCACCACAAGACCAAAAAAACTTGCCCTAAGTTTGCCACCTAACCGTAATCCCCCCCACACACACATACGCCCGGGGTTTTCTGGTTGGTTGGAAGAGGGGTCCTTTTGTTTTGGTTTGTTTGTTGAGACAGGGTCTCGCGATGTAGTTCAGCCTGGCCTTGAACTCCTTAAAGGCCCTGCTAGCCTCAAACTCGTGGCAGTCCTTCTGCCTTGGCCTGCCAAGCAGTGAGAATACAGGAATGCGCCACCACGCCTGGCTGTTGCCCAAGTTTTATGTTTTCTGTTTAGTTCTTATTGTCATTTTAGGTTGACCCAACAAATACTGTATTAACGTCAGCTCGGAGCAATGAGTTGACTATAGGTTGGTACTAGTTCAACTCCCAGTACCAAAAAACAAAATTAGTGGCCTACCCTAAAACCCAAATTTTTCTCACCTAATCTTTCCCTTGCTGCTCGTTGCCTTTGGATAAAATGCAGGTTAATTGGACTGTCTGGAGGCCCTCCGTGGTGTGAGTAACCTGCCCTGAGGTGTTTACCACACTGATTGAGAAAGCATCCTCTCTGCCTTTCTCTCCTCAACCACCTTGACAACTTCTTGTTCCAGTCTTCTCTGTACTGCTTCTGCATGCTTTCCATACAGTCTGTACTGTATCCCCTTCCTGCTTATTTAGACCACATTTCCATTCAAGCATTCCAAAGAAGACAAATGGGAGTGGGACCTGGTGGGCTCAGAGATTAGAAGCCGCCCTAACTGAGGGGCCCTAGTGGTGTCAAGGGAGCTGCCATTGTTGGGCAGTGACTTGGTGGAAGTATCAAAACATCTGAATCCCTTTCCAGAAGTTTTTATTACTCATTGGCAGAGGTATCAATGACAGAACAAAGGATGTACACCTCAAAAATAAACTTAAATGGAAAAGCTTGCTCCATTATCAATCTTGCTTGTTTTAAAAGTAGAAGACTTTACCCTTATATACACATAAAATCTCTAACAGATCTTTAAGATACCTTTTATTTAAGAACCCAGAGTCTGCTCACATGCAACCGAGGCACTCTACCACTGGTCTAAATCCCCAGCCAGACAGCAGTTATGTCTGCGTGTGTGTGTGGGGGGGTGGGTGGTATGGGAGGGCAGGGAGATTGGTAAGTCCCTAAGTGGGCTTGAACTTGCATTCCTCCTTCCCCAGTCTCCCAGCGTGCTGGGATCGCAGGTGTGCATCACCACACAGCTCAGGTTAGTATTCAAATCTTAAACTTTTCTCTTGCTCTCCACAGTTCCTAGCCTAATCACATAGCAGGTATTTAATAAATATGTATTTGATTACTAAGTAATCTAGAGATAGATTTCTCCTCATACCTCTTCTGACTCCTCCACTCCCTTCTATCACCTACACCTGGAGACGTCATTCACTTTTGGGTTCTTTAGGAAGACCTCACCTAATTGTACTAGCTATTGATTTTCTTTCTTCTCTTTTTATTTCATTGACTATTTTCATGCTTATATATTAAATCTCTGGCATCCTTGGTTATTTTAATGTGTATGATTCCAAATTAATGGTCTTGGATTTTTTTTTTTTTTCCTTGATGAAACCTTCAGTGTTTTTCATGGCGAGGGTCTGGCCTAACTGTGCCTTGGATTGCCATGATGCAGCAACATAATCCCATCCACCAGGAACTCAGAATCTTTTAAGATTAAAAAAAAAAAAATTACAACAGAGTGGCTTGCATTGTAAAAGTATTGTGTATCAGGTGTGACAGCACTGGAGAAGAAGTTGTCCATGTATGCTAAGGAAGTGAGAGCCAACTTCAGAGAGGAAGTATGATATGAGCTGTCTTGCTGCATAACCAACTACGTACTATACACTTAGTGACATCAAACTATACCTGTTGATCAGCTCACAGATCTGTAGGTAAGAAGTGTCCACAGGAGCACAGCTACTCAGAATGTCAAAGGCTGAAACCAGGTTGTTAGCTGGGCTGAGTTCTAGTCTCGAGGCCTTGGGAAAGATCCTCTTCTAAGCTCAGATTGTTGTTGGCAGAGTTCAGTTCCTTCTGTTTGCAGCATTGAGGTCCCCATTTCCTGGGCCTACTTTTGGCTTGTAAAGGCCACCCACATTTCTGACTACATGACCTCCATCCTCAAATAAATACAGCAACAAACATTTCTTGCATGAAATGTCCTTCCTACATCAAATCTCTGACTTCCTTTTTTTACTGCCAGCCAGATAAAACTCTGCTTTTAAAGAATTTCATATGATTAGATCATATCTAGATAACTTTCTACTCTTGTTAGCTGTGTCAGCATAACCTAATCATAGTAGTAAAATCCATTATATTCACAGTACTGAGGGTTATGTAGGTCATGCACACAGTGGTCAGGGATCCTCAGGGAATCTTAGAGCCCTGCCTGCCACAAATCATGAGCTGCTACTCAAGTAGGGTTTGATACTTGTTGAAAAAGTAAAGATGAAGGTACAGAGGCATTCCAGGTAGAGGGCATCAAGTGCACATAAGCTTGGAAGTGTGGAATAGTATGTCCTTCCTAGGAAGGGCAAGAGTTGCTGGCTGTTGGTTTGGGGAGAGAAGAAGGCAAAGGTAAAGTCAGAGAAGAAAGGAACCCACTAGGAAGTTAGAAAAGAGTGTTGAGGCAAGTTAAAGAGCTAGGTTGGTTGGTGTTTATATCCGGATGTTCCCCAAAGCCTCATACTCAGACGCAGAGATTGTGGAAGGTGATTGAGTTATGGTGGTACTACAGCTGGATTGGTGTGAGAGGAACTGGTCAGAAGAGGCAGGTCACCCGGGCATGACCTCAAAGGACATGTCTTCCTCCTTTCTCCCTTTACTCCCTGCTTCCTGTCTGCCATAAAGTGAGTAGCTTTCTTCTTTATGGATTCATCCACCATGTTGCTGTCTATACAAGGACTGAAACTTCTAAAATTTGAACCAAAAGATACCTTTCTTCCTTTCAGTTGTGTGTATCAGGTATTTTGTTCCAGCAACATGGAAAATGACTAAGACAGTTGGGCAATGAAAGTCTAAACTAGAACAATGCCCATAACAATATGAATGTCATTTGGGATGCATTTGACTGTAGTATATAAATAAACCACTTGGTTCAAAAGAGTTTAAACAATGAGGAATATTTTCTCATCCAGTAAAAATCTAGTAGATGGCTCCAAGGCTGGTTAGGGGTACAAACTGGCATCTGGAATAAAAAAAATGGCCAACTGAACTCCTGGTATCATGACCTCCCACACAGGAAGGAGAATCTTCTCTGCTGCTCCTCACCTCCAGTTCTTGCTCTTTTGTTTTTGGCAGTGCTGGGGACTCACCCAGAGCCACACAATACCAAGCTATATCCCCTTTTTTGCTTTTTTTGTTTTTTTGAGACAGGGTCTCTATATAGTTCAGGCTGGCGTTGAACTCACAGTGAACCTCTTGCCTTAGCTTCCTGAGTGCTGAGATTACAGGCATGTGCCACCATACCAGGCTTTTTTTGGTTTTGTTTTGTTTTTTCCTTTTTTTTGGTACTGGGGAATTGAACTTGGGACCTTGTGCTTGAGAAGCAGGCGATGGAACCACTGAGCTAAATCCCCGGCCTTGTTGGTTTTTTAAAATAAATTTTGTAGCTTACTCCCCTGCCCAGTGTACCAGCAGGCTATAAGTGGCGCAGGCTTCTTGCTTCCCCCATAATTCAGCTGTATTATATTGGGAGTCTGGCCAAAGCCTACATGAGTCACAAAGACACGTTGGAGGGTGCACAAGCAAGCAAAGCTCCCCCACGACACAGCTATAGCAGAGACCCAAGTCCTGGTCTGAAGCTGCAGGGCCTTGATTGAGATAACACTGCAGCCCAAGGAAAGTTGGCTCCAACTAAAGTCTTTTCCCTGAATTATGCTCATCTCCACTCATCTGAGAGCTTATTGGTTCATTGTGACCCGTCTTGGTCCCCCTTTGTTCCTTCTCCAGGAATGCCTTGCCCCCCCTTTTAGAAACCTTGCCTCTGATAACTACTGTCGACAGATGCCTGACAACTATTGCCATATGTCTCACATACACCCTGCCCTTTTTCTTCCCATGCTTGTAATTAATAAATACTGGAGGTCTTGAGTACCTGCTATCTTTGCTGCCAGCTCAGCTTGGTCCATCCTAGGTACACATTCTCTGTTTAATTCTTGTTTCCATGTTTTCTTTTCTCCTTGTGTTATAGCCCATAGGCAAGAGAGCAAGGCTCAAGGCCTGGGTACCTGATGAAACTTTCTATTTTATAACTGTTTAAGATTTACAGAAAAATTGCCAAGATACTACAAAGAGTTCCCATATGCTCTCACACCCAACCTAATACCTTAAAGGTATCACTTCGGTGACCCACGTGGGAGGCAGGAGCACAGAAGCACCACACATCCCACCAACAATAACATTGGCCCTCAGCACCACATGATCAACGTAGGAGGCCTTGTGTGTCCTGCACCAAGAGTTCAGTGACCAAACTACCAAACCCTAGCCAGCTGTGCTCCTGTGTTCTCCACAGCACAGGATAGCAAAAGTGACAACCAAAGGACTGACCTGTCTGAAGATAAGACCCACACCTAGGAGAGTTTCACTCTAGGATTAAAGTATTACCGTACCACAGGGACTAGGTGAGAGACATCCAGGGGAGGCAGTTTAGGATAAGAGCTAAAGGAGAGTCTTCTGGCATACTCTTGTAGCTTGGGATCAGCCCAGGACAATCATGGTGGAAGTTCAGATTTGATAGGTATATTTTTCAAAAGTGGGAGCTCTTTGTAGGAGATGACATTTGGTCCAGGTGTACTCTTGAGCTCTTACACCATACTACATCCAGCAGAAATTAGTGTTCTGAATTACTGTAGGTCAGTATCTGGGTGGCCTAAGTGTCTTCATTAAAGCCATAGACCTCTGTTCTGGTTAAGGGCAGTTCAAGACTTCTGGGAAGGTGGTGGAGTGGTGAACAGAGAAACAGTCTCTCAGATTTGACTTGCAGATGCTGAAATATATTACCATGAGGAAAATAAGGAGAGAAGTGGGTTCCTGGGACTCAGCAAGGATCTAAATGGAGAACTGAACCCACAGGGAAAGTGAAGAGAGATACTTTAACAAAAAAGAAGGCAAGCAGTGCTTTCTTCCCTGACTCACTGAGGGGAAGGGCAGTTTAAACTTGCACACACACAGTGACTACTGGCAACCCCAAAGGCCTCCACAGAGAAACGTACCAGGATGCCGCAGACTGGTGAGTTATTGAGGTTCACATATCCCCTGTGAGAGGGTGATTGGCCCTCTCTCTCCTTCTTGGAGAGGGGCCACCTGAGCTCAGAACTTCGTGCAGCTTCTCACTCCTAGTGGCTCCCAATGTCAGGGTGAGGCAGACCTAACGTCAAGTTGGCAGAAGATCAAGGAGCCAAGTTCAAGCTAGTAGGGAGCTGAGTTCAACCTAGCAGGGGACACACAGTATTGCAGCCTAAAAAAACTGAGTTCCAGCCTCACAGCCAGAAACCAGCCTTAACTTTAGTAGAACTAAAGATGCAGGCTTGCTAGGAGTATCTACTTCTCTACGGTAAATCTGTAGTTCCCTTGCTGGGATTAATCGACATGGATCTGGGCTCTGCCCAGATTGTCTGTCAGTGACAGCAGAGACTTATCTTGCAGTGGACATTTTTTTCTTTTCTTTTTTCCTTGTTTTTGTTTCATTTTGTTTTGCTCTTGATTGTTATCATTTTTATATGAGTGTGAACATTGTTTCTAGTTTGTTTTGTTCTTGCTTTACTTCTCTTTCCCTCCTGTCCTCTTTAGTTTCCCAAAGTTTGAGTAATCTTCATTTGCCTCCAGCTTTGCTTCTAATCTCTTTTTCTTCTATTTCTCTACTTTTCCCCATCCCCTTTTAAATTTTCTTTCCTGAAGGTAAAATTGCCATATTGAGGACATATTTACTGTACACAGTTTTCTGGTTTTAGATTTTGTTTTATAACCACAAATACAGTTCTGTGGTTAAAGGTAGTAAATTAGTACTACTGATTTACCACAGTTTGTCACTTTCTAGGCTGCATTTGAAGATATTGCTTCTGATTGTACTTCTTTAGCCAAGATGACATAATTGTTCTAATCAGTCGCTCTTCCTCGTATGCCAAGACTGAGATTGCCTAAGTGTCTTAAAAAATACTATAGACCAGTACCAAAGAACCAGGGCCTAGGCCAAATAGGCAGCAACGTCTCATCCCCAATAAATTAAGAGGTAGGATCTTTCAACAGACTCAAAACCCAAAAGACACTTACACCTGGAAGACATCTCTGAAAGTAGTCATTCCCTAAGGTTTCTAAATGCTAGCGATAAAGCTACTTGCCATAACAGTTTACAAGCATCAACCTAGGAATTAAACCAAAACCAAAAAGAAAAACAGTGCGAACATGCTTAAGCAAGAATCAACCCCAGATTTCCAGCTCACCAAAGACAAACCCACAGGGCAGTGAGGTGGAACAATTCGAAAGCCACCCACCTGTACCCTCTGAAGTGCTAACAGTGAAAGTACCAATGAATAAGACTGTAGAAAAAATCGAATGAGAAGTAACTTCTCAAATGACTGCAGAGATGGTAACCATAATGAAAAACATGGTTAATAACTCAAGAGCAGATACAGGTTTTAAAAAAATAAGAGAAGCTTAGGAAAATAATGCAAACCATGAACACCCAACATAGAAATGAAATGGAAGGCCAGGCATGGTGGCACACACCTGTAATCGCAGCACTCAGGAGGCTGAGACAGGAGGATCACTGTGAGTTCGAGACCAGCCTGGGCTACATCGTGAGTTCTAGTTCAGTCTCAACTACATAGTGAGACCCTGTCTCAAAAAAACAAACAAAAAAAAAGAGAGAGAAAAAAGAAATAGTATCTATGAAACAGATTCAAACAGATATCCAGGAGATTAAGGGCAGTTCATGAGTGGTGAGCTAAAGAAAATGATGCAAAATATGAATGCCCTCATAGAAGAAAATGGACCCCATGAAAAGTTCCAAATAGAAATGCAGGAGTTTAAAACTATAATTGAAATTATGGACAGCAGTACAAAACAATGTGAGAATAGAATGTCAGGTCTAGAAGACAGGACTGTAGTCAGTGATCAATTACTGAGAAATACCCTAAAAATAACAGTAAAGCAGAAAAATTGATGCATCAATTGCTAGGTGACCCAGAGAAGACCTAATATGAGTAAATGAAATGAATAAAAAATTAGAAGACCAGATAGAGATTATAAAAACTCTGTTTGTGAAAGTAAGAGCAGAAAACTTTCCAGACATGGAAAAAGAATTTAGCATACAGCTAAATGAGACATACAGAACCCCAGATAGTCTTGATAAGAAAAAAAAAAATCCACACCGCATAATAATTAAAATACCAGAAACTGAACACAATAGAATCTTAAAGCCTGTTAGAGAAAAGCAACAAATCACCTATAAAGAAAAACCCATCAGAATTACAACAGACTTCTCAACACAAACGTCAAAGGCAAGGAGAGCTTAGAATGAAGTGTTTTAAGCTCCAAAATAAAACAACTTCCAACCCAAAATTATGTCCTGCAAAATTATCTTTCAAAATTGATGAAATATATTTCTATGATAAAGAAATTTATGTCCACCAAGCCAACACTGAAAACAGTTCTCAAAAATATCCCTGGAGATAATGAAGCTAACAGTGCTGAAAGGCCCTATACAGTGAATGCATCCAGTAGGACTAGCATTTGAGTAGAAACTGAAACATCAACAGGACATAATGAAAGGGATAAGTCTGTACCTATTAATTACAACTATCAATGTGAATGGACTCAACTTGCCAATCAAAACACAGATTAGCAGAATGAGTCTAACAAAATCCATTGATATTCCATGCTCAAGAAATACATTTACTGCAAAAAGAAATTCATAGACTAAAAGTGAAAGAGTGGGAAATAGTATTCTATACAGCAGGAAACCAAAATCAAGCAGGACTGGCTATCCTGTTTTCAGACAAAGCATAGTTGAAGCTAAAGCTGATCAAAAGAGGCAGAGGAAGACATTACATATTGGTTTATGGAACCATTCCATTCAACAGGAGTAGATAACAATTATAAACATGTATGCACCAAACCACAGTGCACCCTGCTTCATAAAACAAAAACCAGGCTGGACATGGTAGCATATGCCTGTAATCCAAGCACTTAGGAGGCTGAGGCAGGAAGATTGTTATGAGTTTGAGGCCAGCCTGGACTACAACATAACTCCAAGGCTAGCCTGAGCTGCATAGCAAGACCTAGCTTGTCTCAAACCAAAAACAAAAAACACATAAAAGCTCAGATAAACATCAATATAATTATAGTGGGAGACCCCAATACCCACTATCACAAGTAGATCAACTAAACAATAAAAATCCACAAATACCAGTGTTGAGTCAAACTTTTGAACAAATTTACTTAATAGGTAGGTACTCAGTGTTCCACTCAACAGCAACAGAATACACATTCTTTTCAGCAGCACAAAATAGATCACATATTAGCTAATAAAGCATACCTAAGTAAATGCAAAAACAAATGAAATTTTACCAATGCAGTGAAACTATAAAGCAATGGCAAAAAAAGGCACAGACTATGCAAACATATGGAATTTAACACACTCTTGAATAAATGGATCACACAGGAAATTAAGAAACACGACAATTCCTAGAATTACATGGTAATTCCAGTATAGCATGCCAGAATTTGGGGAACAATAAAGGTAGTCCTATGAGGGAAGTTTATTTCTGTGAGTGCCCACATCAGAAACACAATGAGAGGGGCTGGATTATTTAGCTCAGTGGTTCTGCCACCTGCCTCGCAAGCACAAGGTCCTGAGTTCAATCCCCAGTACCAAAAAAAAAAAAGAAGAAAAGAAACAATGAGCCCAAATAAATGTGATGATATATTTCAGTGTCCTAGGAAAACAAGGACAGTCCAAATCCAGAGTTTATACAAGGGAGGAAATTACAAAGATCAGAACAGAAATCAATGAAAAGGAGACCAACAGAAAACAATCTGAATCGAAGAGCTGTTTTTCTTTTGTTTGTTTGATTTTTTTGTACCGGGGATCAAACTCAGGTCCTTGCACTTGCAAGGCAGGCAGTGGAACCATGCTGGTTTTTTGAAAGAATAAAACAGACAAACTCTTAGCCAAGGAAAGACAAATCAATGCAATTAGAAATGAAAAAAAAAAAAAAAGGTGTAGTCACAACACCTGCCAAAATCCAGAAAAGTATCAACTACTTCACAAACATATGCTAAAAAATTTGAGAATTTAGAAGAAATGAAGAGATTTCTAGATACATATGAAATACAAATATAAAAATCTCAAGTAATACAATAATAGGCAATGAAATTGAAGCAGTAGTAAGCACTACTAAGAAAAACCCAGGACTGATGGATTCACAGCTGATTTCTAAAAGAACTTCAGGGAAGATCTAACTCTTAATATTCCTCAAACTCTAATGAAATTGAAAGGGAAGAAGTACTTCCAGAATAATTCTCAGAAGCTAACATCCTGTTCCCTAAATAAGACAAAGATCCAACCAAAAAGTAGAATTACAGGTCAACCTCTCTAATGAACATAGATGCAAAACTTCTCAACAAGGTATCTGCAAACAGTGCAACAAATCATAAGAAAGATTAGACACCAGGGCTGGAGATTTAGCTCATTGGCATTGTGCCTGCCTTGCAAGTGGAAGGTTCTGAGTTCAATCCCCAGTACCAAAAGAAAAAAAGATCATACACCATATCCAAGTAGGCTTCACCCCAGGGATGCAGGGGTGGCTCCACATATGCAAATCAATAAATGTAATTCATCACAAATAGAAGCAAGGATAACAATTACATGATCATCTCTATAGGTGTGGAAAAAGCCTTTGACAAAATCAAACATCCACTCATGAGTTTTTTAAAAAAAATCACCCTGGCCCAGGCATGGTGGCACACGCCTGTAATCCCAGCACTCAGGAGGCTGAGGCAGGATGATCACTGTGAGTTCGAGACCAGCCTGGGCTACATAGTGAGTTCCGGGTTAGTCTCAGCTACATAGTGATACCCTGTCTCAAAAAAAAAAAAAAAAAATGCCCTCGACCAGGGATTTAGTTCAGTGACACTGCACCTGCCTTGCAAGCATAAGGTCCTGAGTTCAATCACCAGTAACAAAAACAAAGAAAACAGATAATGAAGGACCTATGTGACTCTTATAAAAGCAATTTATGACCAACCTACTGCCAATGTCATTAAATGGGAAAAACTGAAAACTTTCCCTGTAAAATCAGGAACAAAGATGTCTGTTATTACCACTCCCATTCAGTAGTCTTCAAAACATTTGCCAGAACAATTAGAAAAGAGAAGGAAATAAAAAGGAATCTGTCTAGGAAAGACAGCCAAATTACCATCATTTGCAGATGGCATGATCCTTTACTTACAAGACCCAAAACACTCCACCAAAAGCCTCCTAGAATTAATAACCAAATGCAGCAATGTAACCAGATTTTAAAAAAAACCAACAAATCAATATACTAATTATGAATTTACTAAAGAAATTTAGAAAACCAGTACCATTCACAATAGCACCAAAACATTAAATACTTAGGTAGTAAGCTAACCATTCTGTAAAAGGAAAGAGAAGCCGGGCATGGTGGCACACACCTGTAATCCCAGCACTTGGGAGGCTGAGGCAGAAGGATCTCTGTGAGTTCGAGACCAGCCTGGGTTACATAGTGAGTTCCAGGTCAGTCTCACCTCTTTAATGGTGCTGTAAAGCTGGATATCCACTTGCGGAAGATTGAGCTAGACCCATATATCTCACTGTGTACTAAACAAATCAAAATGGATTGAAGACCTAAATGTTAAAACAGAAACTAGTCTACTGAAAGATAAAATCAGTACAACTCTTGAAGGCACAGGACTTTAACAGATTCCCAGTAGCACAAGAAATAATACCGAAAATCAACAAAAGGGATCGTATCAAAATAAAAAACTTCTCCCCAGCAAAAGAAACCACCAGAAGAGTGAGGAGACAACTTACATAATGGAAAAACATATTCGCCAGCTATTCGTAAGGGGACTAACATCTATAATATATAAGAACTCAAAAGTATTAGACTCCCTAAATTAAAGACCCAGTCAAAAGGGTAAATGAAATGAATAAACACCATGTGAAAGTACAAATCAATTGTAAAAGTTCAATAAGTAGATTTTTAAATGCTTAACATGAAATCAACAGGGATTTAGCTCATGATTCTCCACCTGCCTCATAAGCACAAGGTCCTGAGTTCAACCTTCAGTATAAATAAAATAAAATAAAAGTAAAATGTTCAACATCTCTGACCATTAGCAAAATGCAAATTGAAACTACACTGAGGTGCCATCTTACCCCAGAAAGAATGGCTATCATCAAAAAAAATCTAATGCTGTCAAATATGTGGGAAAAAGAAATTCTACATTGTTGGTGGGAATATAAACTAATATAACCAGTATGGAAATCAATGTGGAAATTCCTCTGCTATCCCCTTTCTAAGTATCTTCCCAAATTTAAATTACTGTGTTATCGGATACATGCATAGCCATGATTGTAGCAGCACAGTTTATAATAGCTAAATTTCAGAAACGTTGTATATGTGAATGTACAAATGAGTGCACAGGGAAAATATGGTATATATATACCATAGAGTACTACTGTGACACAGAGAAAGATAAATTTCAGGAATTCATAGATAAATGGATGCCACTAGAGAATATAGTGTTAAATGAGATAAGTCGGACGAACCAGCTTAAATATCACAGTCTCTCTTATATGAGAAATAATATGCAAATGACAAAATGGAAGATAAGTTATGTGGAAAGGTTCAGTGGTTCCCCAAATTACCTATCCCATTGTTTCAAAAATATTTTAATGTATATGCTAATTTGTTTTATTTACACTACAGTTTCTCCTCATCGGTTGAAAAAATTTTGTACTAATATCAGAAATCATACCCAGGGAACGTAGCTGTGTCAGCCTCAGTAGTGTCTGTCATTTCGTGCTTCTCAGAAGCACACTCGAGCACCACTCCTCAGCAGCTGGAGTTGCTGGACGCGTATCTTCCGTATGTCCTGCTGACCGGAGCGCTGCAGTTCGGTTATTGTCTCCTGCAGGGACCTTGCCTTTCAGCTCTTCCCTCGGACTGCATCTCTTGTGTGGGGAGCTTCATCCTAGCGGTGTGCCTGAGATACAGACCAATCCACAGAACCAGGCAGATTGCCAAGGCATACCCCAGAGAGAGCCTTTGCTGATTTTATCTTGGCCAGCACTATCCTGCACCATGTTGTCATGAACTTTGTTGGCTGAATTATCCCCATTTTTAATTGAGAAGACTGGGAAAATGTTCACTTTTTTATGTTCTCTGGATATGATTTCTTGACATGGCAGTTTGTTGGACACAAGGATGTTTCAGATTTGTACTCACTACCAACCCTGCTTTGGTATGCAGGTGTGGTGCCCAGAGAAGTTCCCTCCATCCGTGTCAGACCAGCTTTGAGATGAACATTTCTTCACATGACCTTTGCCTTTCTGTAAGTGTTACCTTTTATCTTCCAAATTAAAGAACTTCATGAAAATGGGGAAAAAAATCTTTCATAGATGTCTTATACTCTGAGTAACTACTTTGAAGATAATGCTACATAGTGTATTAACTATTGCTATCCTGGGCCCGGGATTTAGCTCAGCGATTTGGTGGCCTGCCTTGCAAGAGCAAGGACCCGAGTTCAATCCCCGGTACAAAAAAAAAAAAAAAAAAAACAGGAGGGGGGGC
>NW_022900941.1:2678726-2702940 GCF_012274545.1 Fukomys damarensis | reverse complement strand
ATAAGGTCCTGAGTTCAATCCCAGTACCAAAAAAAAAAAAAAAAAAAAAAAAAACTATTGCTATCCTGTTTATTGTTTTATTTTATCATAAAAGAAAAATCAATGAAGCTGGGCGTGGTGGCACACGCCTATAATCCCAGCACTTGGGAGACTGAGGCAGGTGCTGTGAGTTCAAAACTAGCCTGGGCTACACAGTGAGTTCCAGGTCAGTCTCAACTACATAGTGAGACCCTGTCTCAAAAAACAAAACAAAACAAAAAAATTATCAAAGAGTTTAAAAAAATGGGTACCTGTACAGTTTCCTCTATATCTGCAGGTTCAGTATTTACAGATTCAACCATATGGACTGCAAATACTTCATAAAGATTGTACCTGTGCTCAATGTGTACAGTTTTTATTCTCATTCTACTGTGGCCAACACAGTGTAACAACTCTTTACATAACATCTGCATTGCATTAGATATGGTCATAGATTCAGTGATGTTGCCTCAGTATTGGTGAATTTTGCTTCCCTCATTTTTCTTCATTTGTTGTTAATTTTATTAGTTTGTTCAGAAAATAGTTTTTAGTTTTCTTGATACTTCCATTATACAATTTTCTTTGCATTGATTTGTGCTCATTCCTTTACTTTTTTGGTTTTCACTTAATTTTTTTCAGATTAATTGCTTGAATCATTCATTTTTAATCTTTTTGTCATATGTTCATTTATGTCACTTTGGGGGGGTTGAGACAGGGTCTCACTATGTAGTCCACACTGGCCTTGAACTCAGAATATAGCCTAAGCTGGACCTTGAACCCATGGCAATCCTCCTGCCTCAGCCTCAGAAGTGTTGGGGTTACAATTATGGACTACCACACCCTACTTATTTTCTTGTAAGTATGACTTGATATCTTTTAATTATCATGTTATGGTTTACATCTTGATGCTTCCCCAAAGCCTCATACAGTCATAGGTGGAGCTTTTCAGACATGGCTGGATCTAGAGCATATGATGCTGGAATTAAGGGTGTGCAGTTACAAAATTAGTCCACTGATTGGTTCGGCACAGTTCTGGGTGTGGATAATGGGAAGGCCACCCTAATGTGAGTGCTGCCTGCCCTAAGGGAGGGCAGCCTGGATGGGTGTAATTTAAGGGAGAAAAAGGGGGCCATGGCCACTTGATGCTTGCTTCCTTGTTACTTCACTGCCTTGCCCCTCTGCCTGCCATGAACCATTTCTCCCTGTGAGGCCACTCTGCCATGCTGGCCTGCCTTGGAGCCAGCAAGCTATGAGCTAAGGGCCAAGGATTTAGCTCAGTGGTGCCACTGCCTGGCTGGCAAGCACAAGGTCCCTAGTTTGATCCTTGATCCAAAAAAATAAATAGAATGAAAACTATGAGCTAAATAAACCTTTCCTCCTTGAACTTTGAGTCTTGAGTATTTTGTCTCAGCAACAAGAAAAGTAACAATCAGCAAGCTCAAAATACTTTTATGATCTGATTTTTTTGGATTCATGAATTACCTAAAAGTATATTTCCACGTACCCAAAACAAAAAAAGTTCCCACTTTCCAACACTTCTTCACTGGAGATGAAGACTCTAACACATGAACTTGGAGCAGAAACACAAGGCTGGCATATACACACCATCAGTGTGATTTATGACTTGGTGCTGGCATTGGTCACCTGGTTCAGAGAGTGGTATCCACTGTGAAATTACTCTCCTCTTTCTATGTAGTACTCTTCGCAAGGAAGTCACTGAGAAGTACAGAATTTTGCTCCACTTTCTTGCATACAAAGTAACTACATAAATTATCTGGAAATCTGCTTTGGAGATTTGTCTCTTTGCCTCCTTTACTTAAGTACACAATCACTTTTTTTTTTTTTTTTTTGGTACCAGGGACCAAACTATAATCAGTTATTTATATAAGCAGTCACAGATATGTATTGTATACTCTGGATTATAACCCAATACCACACTTGTTTTGTTGCTTCATTTATTCCAGGTTTGGCCAGTGGTGAATTGGTTTCTGCGTCCCTTGAATACACCCCAATCATTGTTAGTTTTTTCTGTGTGTGTTTTGTTTTTTGTTTGTTTGTTTGAGACAGGGTCTCACTACATAGTTGAGAATGACTGGGAACTTACTATGTAACCCAGGCTGGTCTCGAACTCACAGTGATCCTCCTGCCTCAGCCTCCGGAGTGCTGGGATCACAGGCGTGCGCCACCACGCCCAGCTTGTTAGGTTTTTATTTTTTAAAAAACTTGTTACTGTGTGATGAATTAGGTATAATCCAGGTTCTTGGGTACAACAAGCAAAAGAATTACACTTTGCCCCAGATAGAAAGTGGCAAGCCCCTACACTTATTGAAGATCACTGAAAATCGTGCTCAGGGCAAGTCCATGCCAACAAAAAATGTAGCACAGACAGAAAAGTGGTGCTGAGGTGACAGAAAAGCAAAAGCATGACACAGATCACAGCACTCAGCAGCAACAGTGACAGCCTCCAGTATACCATGCTTCCAGAGTTTAAAGGGCGTGCACCTCAGCCACGTCCTTCCCCCTGAATCTCTAGATCCGCTTAACACAAATGACTGAAAGGGTGCCGTGTGTTACCTCAAGGGCTCCCAGCATGCATGCTTAGCCCAGAATCTACTTGGACCTTAATGTATGACATGTAGTACATATTTATGAACCTGTAATGAGGTTTGGGTAGGATGAAGGTGCCTGGAGTTCAGGTTAGGAGATCCAAGACGCGTATGCTCTTCCTAGAACATCAGAGATCTCCTTGGTTTGTTTTGTTTTGTTTTTGTTTTTTCCCTCTCTTAGGACTGTGCAAGGAGGAATGGCGGCTGTAGGTTGCTATTCAAAACTCCGATGGATGGAGGCAGTGACTTCCTCAACTCCGTTGTTTGTAATTGTCCTACTTTTTAGCACCGTTGTACTCGGACACTCAGTGCTCCCAGCTCATCTTGACTACTTTCTGCTCAGCTGTTTCTCTTAGGGGCCCTGGTTCCTTTTATTGGAGAAGGGAATTAGAAACCAAGATCTGAGGCTAGGCGTCCTTCCCATGAGCCGCCTCCCCCCAGCAAATTGACCTTTTTTGTTTTTGTGGCAAAGTTGACTTAAGTAGTTTCTGCAACAGTATCTACAAGTTCATTCTTTTTCCATTGTCATCAAATTTTAGCTAAGCACCTAGGCACTTCCTAATGAAGAATTCATTCCCTAGTCTCTCGCACCAAAATATGGCTGGGTGACTTAAGTATTAGCCGATGGAAATCTGTGGAAGTGTCCTGCTTTAGAGACCACTGCTTTATCCTCATCTCTGTCCCTCCTCCATGCTGGGATACCTGCTGGCTGTCCAAGTGGGGACAAGGGGCCATGCAGAGAGACGGTGGGACTAGAGAAGAATCTCTTTCCAGACGAGGCTACAGTGCTCTGCATATTCACACAAAAGAAGTAGTTCTCACTAGTAGTTGAACCTACTCTTAACAGCATCTCATTGGCTAGATCTGAGTCACACACTGTGCTCTTCAGGAGCCAGGATCCCCCTGGCTGGGCACATTGCCTTAGTGATGTCTGCTGTGAGAAGAAGGCGTACACTGTTCTGTGTTAGTGGTCTACAGTAACCTATTATAATTATCCCTAGGGCAAGTGGGCTGCTGGAAGACACAGCAGAGAGAGGTTTCTTTTTGCCCTTAGTGTTCGAGGCAGAATGAGACAGGCTGATACTGGCTTAAATCTGAAAAGTGAAGCTCACCCTTCCCTTGGATGAGTCCCTTGAATATCCCCGTGCCCCTTGTCAGAACGCCACCTAATTTTGCTAGCTTTCATGATACAGTGCAAAGGAATATTACAGACTACTAGTAGGGGAGAACTATTTAGAAAAGGACCGAAGGCCCTTAAATCAAGTGAGTTTTCTGAATTAGTACATTCATCTGAATTGGTTCATTCTAATCCTTGAAAATTAAAAATGGGCTTTTAAGAAATCAAACTGTTAACAGTAATAGGTTTTTTAGAAGTTGGGTATTGCTCTGGTTCTTCCTCATGTTCTTCGCCACTACCTCCTCCTGCTCACTTCGGGTTTCTGTGTCTGTGCAGGAAAGTGGGATTATTTGTTTATCCTGTTTATATAATCTTTTGTCAGGGGAGTACAGGGGATTGAACTCAGGACCTTGTGCTTGCCAGACAGGCGGCAGAACCACTGAGCTAAATTCCCAGCCCTACATTTTTTTTTTTTTTTTTTTTTTTTTTTGTACCAGAGATTGAACTTGGGCCCTTGTGCTTTTGAGGCAGGTACCAGAACCACTGAACTAAATCCCCAACCTTACATAATCTTTGTGTGTGTGTGTGTGTGTGTGTGTGTGTGTGTGTGTGTGTGTGTGTGTGTGTGTGTGTGTGTGTGTGTGTGTGTGTGTGTGTGTGTGTGTGTGTGTGTGTGTGTGTGTGTGTGTGTGTGTGTGTGTGTGTGTGTGTGTGTGTGTGTGTGTACCAGGGATCAAACTTGGGCCCTTGTGCTTTTGAGGCAGGCACCAGAACCGCTGAGCTAAATCCCTGGCCCATATAATCTTTTTATTCTCTTCCTATTCCTCTTTCTTCCTTTTCTCTGCTTCCCCACCCTGTTTAATTTATTGTATTTTAGTAGTTATTTTTTATAAGTTTATCCTGAGGGCTGGAGATTTAGCTCAGTGGTTCGGTGGCTTGCCTTGCAAGCACAAGGATCCAAGTTCAATCCCCAGCACCAAAAATAATAATAAGTTTATCCTGAGAAATAGGTCAACAGAAGCATTATTCTCATTTTTACATATGAGAAAAAGTGCTGAAGAAAAGTCAGAAGGCTGTCACCAAGCCCCAGGGACGCCATGCAGCAGCCAGACACCAGATGAGACCTCAAGAGCCTCAGATGCTCCCTGAGTTGTGCCTTGAGTTGAACCCCCCCTCCTTCGTTTGAGGTTCCCACTCAGTGCCCCAGGAGGCTGCTCCCTGGCTTGCCTGGCTCTCTCGCCACCCTTCCCAGTACCTGGGACTCTGCCTACAAAGTCATCCTTGCCATTCTTGAAATCACTGGCCTCCTTTACTCCATAGCCTCCACGTCTCCTCTCTGGGTTGGTTTCCAGGACCCTAGGCCCTGTTGGTACCCATCATGGAGGTTCACACCAGCAGAAAAGTGAGTCATCTTCCTCCTTACAGTTTTGTTTGTTTGTTTGTTTTTTGGGACCTTGTGCTTGGGAGACAGGTGGCAGAACCACTGAGATAAATCCCCGGCCCCTTACAGTTCTTCATCCCCAGCATGATGCGACACCTTCCAGAATTAGTGCCTGCAAGTCAAGTCATAATGGATGGTGCTGGTCCTTCATCACTGACCTGGCTGGCTAAAGCTGAGTAAGACAGAGTTTGTCTTGAGGGGCAGTGGTGCCACCAACCACCCTGAGCCTCCAGACTGTCCAAGCTGCTCATTGCACTCTCAGACAGTGGGGCTCCCTGGCCTCGCACATCCGCCTGTTGCCTCCAGGCCAGTCTAAAAAGCACTAGAGTTTCAGGAAACTGCTGGGCCAGTGGAGAGCAGAAAAAGGCAAACTGTCCCAGGGCTTGTAGAAACCAGTGGGGCACTGGCCACAAATAGCACTTGTCCCCTCCTGCTGCCCAGAGAAGGCCTTGCACTGTCTGCCCCCAGCAGGCACTTCAGAATGGAGGTATCAGACATAACCAGAAGGCACAGTTTGTCCCAGGGAGATGAGCTCTGACACTTTGGCCCTACGCTATGAGTCACCCCCTCTAATTCCAGGGTTTCATTCTAGGCATCGGCTCTCTCACAAGCAGCTGACCAAGTAGCCTTGAGGACAGCAGAGGGTCTGTACCAGGAGAAATCTGTAGTCCACAGGACACACAGGCTCACCATACGGAGCCCCAAGGCCGCCCTTCCTTTCCATGTCTCCCTGCCCTGCCTCTGCTCCCCACACACTTGAGAACCAGCCACTAAAGTCACTTGTCATGGAAGTGACTCATACAAAGGCAGAAAAAGATGTTACTCCCAATGCTGGGCCTGGTGCTGCACATCTGTAATCCCAGCACTCATGAGGCTGGTGCAGGAAGATCATCATGAGTTCTAGGCCAGCCTGAATTACACAGCGAGACCCTGTCTTTAAAAGAAAAAGATGTTACTCTCAGGAGGTTTATAAATTTGTGAAATTCACAGAGGGGTTCAGTTCACTGTTTGGACTGACCCCAGTTCCACTACGCATGCAAGACACCGTGGCTGAGCTCAGTGTACTTACTGCAGATTCCTTGCTGTCACCAGCCTGACTGCTGAGTCCACAGATCACAAGTCCAGTCTCATGGCCCTGCCCTTTCCCTTACTTGCTTCCCGAAAAACCTGTTGTCTGGGCTGGGGATTTAGCTCAGTGGTGCCACTGCCTGCCTCACAAGCACAAAGTCCTGAGTTTGATCCCCGGTACAAAAACAAAGGAGGGGAAAAAAACACCTGTTGCCCGAGGCAGCCTAGAAGCTATGACTTCCCAACAAGTCCACCTGGCACCCAGATCCTGGCTTCTGATTGCCATTCTCCACCAACAGGGATCAGAGCCAGTACAGGAAGGGGTGAGATCTTAGACGCTCGTACCTGAGAACCAGAGAGGAAGGAAATGCCCCACAGTGTTGGAAAGACCTAGGAGCTAACTTCACAGGACTGCTTCCAGTCAAAGTTAGGACACGCCGAACATTAAAACATAATAATGGATTATATCCCAAAGAATAAAACAGTGCAGGAGGAAACTGATAATCACAAGTGAGAAAGGATGGAACAGCCTCACTACGGTTTGAGTATGTCCCTACGTGGAGGTTGGGCCTTTGGGGAGTAATTGTGGTTAATGAGGTCTGAGAGTGGAGCCTTCGTGATGACATTAATGGCTTCATAAGAGAAAGAGAGACCTGCATTAACACAGTGGCTCTGTCTCACCGTGTGACATCCTGCCATTTTATAATACAGCAAGAAGGGCCTCATTAGATGCTCAGCAGATGTCCGACTTCCCAGCCTCTGAAGCCACGAGCCAAATAGGTTCATATTGTTCACAAAGTACCCAGTCTCCAGTATTTTGTCATAGCAACAGAAAATGAACTAAGACATTCTCCCTTAGAATATAACTGGCAGATCTAAAAGGAATGACGTTAGGAAGTGCACAGTGGATGTTCCAACAAGGGGGTGAAAGCTTAATGAGAAGCAGGATTCTTACTCTCCGAGATGCTTCTGCAAAGGAAAAAGTAATAGCTTCACAACGGAGAAGCCCAGCGAACGCCACTTTTGCAGAACAAAGCCCTGCAGACATGACCTTATGCCTTCGGGAGTCACTTGCAAAAATGCCTCAGAGAGTGACTGAGGCCCATTCTGTGCTCAGCAGCTGATGCTTTGTCGCTCTTTGTGTGGGAGCTACAACCCTCACCTCATCCCATCTAGTAACTACAGTTACCAAAGAAGCACCTTCAACCCTCAAAAATGCCAATTTCCACATGCGGTGATCTCGTCAGACAGGACTTTGGACTTCTCTGTCCTCAGGCAAGCTGCTCAACTTCTCTGAGCTTCAACCATAAAACCCAGTCACTGAACAGGCCTTTTCACTGTTAGGGATTCCCTCTGGAGAAATGGAGTTACATCCACGTGTTAGATGTATCTTTCTAGCCTCTTTTCATAATAGCCCCAAACAGCTCAGATGTTTATCACCTGGTTAGCCAAGAAAGCAACAAACCAATGATAACACTAGTGACTCTCTAAAAAGCATTGTGCTAAGCCAAAGAAGCCAGGCAAACGATTGCATATGATTCCATTTATATGAAATTACAATAAAAGCAAAACCTGTAGCCAGGGGCTAGGTGGAGGATTGTCTGTGGAGGTAACTTCCTGGGTGACTGGAATGTTCTGTGTCCTGAAGCTCGTGGTGTTTCCAAGACTATACTTTTGTTAAGGGAGGGAAAAAGACTATTTTCAGAACTCATCGTGGCAAGAATGGGAGATTATATGTATCTTTTTCACCCGCAAATTCAGTGCCTGCCCTGGGAGGCTTCCTAGGTAATAGCCACAACCTGTGCGAGGCAACTGTGCATGCAGGGGGCCCACCCAGGGGAGCCACACTCCAAGGTGTTCCACACCTAAAGGGAGTAACCAGGTCCAGAGGGCAACAGGAGCCCCACCCACGCTGGTAGCCAGTGTACACTTCCCTGATTCAGGGCAGCCAGCCACACCCAGCTCCCTTGCCCTCCAGCCTCTGCCTGGTAAAAGTCCAGCCTCTGCTGCCCCGCCTCTTCAGCACCACCCCGTACAAGCTCAGCCCACGCAGGGCCCTGTACCCACCCCGGGCCCCGTACCCACCCCCAGCATTCCACCGTGGTCGTCCCCTGTCCATTGGAAGGCAGGTCTGGAAGCTCTTAGCCCAGCATCAAACTGAGTACACTAGGAGAAGCTGGGAGGAGGGGAAGGGGACAGAGCAAGCGAAGACAAAAGGCCTCCTTGCTATGGCAAGAAATTGCATTTTATTTATATATGTTATGTCTCACTGCTCAGCAACCAGGCGCGGGCGGGGAGGAGAGGGTCTCCCGCTGCAGTGGCCTAGGGTGACTCATCCCTGCACACTGTCTGGCCTCTGGCCCTAGGTTAGCAGACTCATGTGTCAATGCCAGTGTGGACCGCCGGCTCTCTGGGTTGTAGAATGCCAAGGCTTGGCACAGCACTGGCTCATAGCGTCTCACCTTAGCAGGAGACAGGGCTCCTGGTTCTGCCACCTTCCCGCTGTGTAGCCTTGGGCAAGTCATTTCATGGTCTCTTGCTTCTGCCTGCTCCTTTTACAGAAGAGTGTGAGATGACCTGAGAGTGAGTCCTTGTTGAGGGCTGACAGGCCTAATTCATTATCCTGCTGTCACAGCTGTCCTCCCTTCTCCCAAATTGTCAAGGCCTGGGACTTAGCTCAGTGGTGCTGCCACCTGCCTCGCAAGGTCCAGAGTTTGATCTCCACTACCAACAAAAAAAAAGCATGCCAAATCACCAGATGACTTGGAAGAAGCAGAATTTAAGCCGAGTCTACGTGTCAGCACCCTGTCTTTTTTTATTTTTTTCCTCCAGTACTTGGGATTGAACCCAGGACTTTTGTACTGAACTGCATCTCTAGTTCTGTTTGCTTATTGAGACAGGGTCTCACTAAGTGGCAAAATTGCTCAAGCAGGGCTAGAACTTGTGACTCTCCTGCCTCGGCCTCGTGCTGCATTACAGGCACAGGAACCACCTTTGTGTCTTTTTATAGTAACACTTTGTCTCTTGCACTTGAAGTGCCTGCCCCAATTCCAGGGTTCAGGAATGTGAGTTCCTGGGCTCATCCTAATGGGTTTCTGCAGGGCAGTCCCTCACAGGGCGGATGGAAATTCCTCTCTGACGTCAGGGCCCTGTGTTCCTGTTAGGCGCTGGAAGGGCCCACCCGGCACAGGTGGGTGCAGCTGCCTTCCCGCCTCAGCCTGCCCACTGGCGCTGTTGGCCTCTCACTGGCAACACCAGTTTCCCTACAGTATGGTGAGTCACCCAACCGGGAGTCTTCGGAGCACAGCACAGCTTCACATTTTGACTAGTTTCCTTATGGCCACGAGAATCTTAGTTTGGATCCGTTTAATGGGTCGGCATCTGGCCCTGTTATGCCCCTGCTTGGAGTATTTCAGTGGCTCCCCACCGCTTTACAGATCTAGTGTTCTTTTCGGTGCTGAGAGTAGCACATAGCCCTCCACCACCAAGCCACACCTGACCTCGGAGGGCACTGTGGCAGCCAAACAAAACCTCTCTGTGTAACCTCGTGTCTCCAACCCTTTTGTCATTCTCATCACCCTGCCCCCAGGCCCCACGTCGTCGGGGGGGCCCTTGGGTCCCCTGCAGAATGCATGTCCTCGCCTGCTCATCCACAGGCCCCATGCCAAGCTCTCCCAGGAACTGGGCTCCACCAGGCTGGCTCAAGCCTGCCTTCTCCTCCACCAGTGCTCAGCACTGCACTGGCGGTGTCTTGGGCTCCCTGCCACGGCGGGGGGTGGGGGGCGTCCTCACGTCTCCAGTTAGTGAGGAGGGAACTGAGGCTCAGGAAGTGACTCTCCTAAGGTCACTGTGCAGTGTTTCATGCTGCTACGGTAGGACACTTGCATCTAACATTGTACAAGAATGGAAGTTAACTGGCCTTATGATTTTGGCTGCGGGTCTAGGGCCACATCTGGCCACGGCCATCTTGCTGGTGGCACCAGACAGCACATAGCAAGAAACAGGGTGGACACTGCATATCCGTCCGTCCCCTTCTCCGCCTTAATGACTAAGCCTAATCACCTCCAGAGGTTCCACCTCTACACACCGCCGTCAGTTAAGTTTCCACTCTCTTCCGACTGCACAGTGAGGACTGGATTTCACTACGTGAAGCTCTGGGGCTCACACCAGCCCACAGCAGTCACAGTGCCTCTCTCCTTGATGCCCCACAGGCCCCACTGCACTCGCCTCCCCCGGGGCTGCTCCTGCCTGACCCCCACGGGACTGTGGACGCCTGGAGGGCAGCCCCACCCCAACCCCGCCCTGCGGGTTTTCATCTTTCTGGCGTCTGTCTAGTTCTAGTACAGGTGTTGGAGGGGCATATGGACGAATGGACACCTGGCAGACGGGGACAGAATACTCAGTGCACTTCAGAGAGGCCAAGGCTTCTACCTCAAGGATTGCAGCTACTGACAAAGAGTATTGTCAGGTTCAGCTCTGCTACCCTCTCTACCTTTTCCTCCAGCTCTTGACTCTTTTTAAGAAATCAACCCAGTATGTGTCTCGGCAGTGTCGGACTTGCCTAGCACGTGTGAGGCCTGTGTTAGATCCCCAGTGCCACACAAAAATTTTTTTAAGTAAATTTTAAAAATCACCCCTTATTATTTCAACCCATTCCTCCCCAATAAAATATAAAACCAAAAATGTAGCATTGTTTTAAAGTTCATTAGTGTATGCTAAAAAGTACAGGATTTGGACATTCACTCCCATTGTTAGGACCTCAGTTTCCCCATTTATATAATAAAAGGTTGGGCCATTTTTCAAAAGGAAGGTCCTGATTCTTTCATCAGTAGGCTGTGAAATGAAACTAGTAAGAAATAAACTATATAGGATAAAAAGAGTATCCATCGTGGCTGTGTTAAACCATTTCACATGTAAGTAAAAGCAGGACATTTGGCCCTTGGGGGGGTAACAGCGTCACACAAAGCCCATGAGCACAGTTGTGAAATTTTATGGAAGTCCAGTGGGTGTCTGTCTAGTAGGTCACAGTGAAAGGTATGTGTGGACAGCAAGCAGGAGAGGCTGACTGTGCGTCACCGTCTCTGCTGCCCCCTGCCCTGAGGCCCCGCTCAGAGACCTGTGTGACGCAGACACCCCTGCGCCCTAACTGTGCTCACAGTTCTTCCATCTGAGAAAAGGGAACAGTACTTGTGGACAGTTAGTGAAAAAATAGAAGAGACCTTTCCTCTTTTTATTACTCTGGTACACTTTTTTTAAACATGGGTGTTTATGATGAAAACAAAACACACCTGAAAGTCCTCTCTTTGCAGCTCCAGGCCCATCTCGCACCCTGTGCCAGACCTAGGCTGTCCGTGCTGGGAGGCCATGCTCCTTCGTGCTCCTGCCTGGGGACTGACCCCAGAGTGGCCCTGCACCCTGCAGGGCGCTGCCCCCTGCCAGCCTACTTCCTGCAGCCCACTTCCTGAGTGGGCTATAACTCAAAAATAAAAGAAACATCCAGGAATCCCTAGAGACATAAAATTCTGGAGTACATAAACAGGGAAATCAGTTTTTAAAATAGAATTCCAATGAATAAATGTGGAAAGTAATGTAAATAGAAAATCCACATTTGGTAAAAACCATAGTAGTAATTATTGCAAGCAATAATCATCAGCATGTGTTAAAATCAGTGGACACAATTATGATGAGAAACAGGATACTTAGGCCAGGTGTGGTGGCACAGGTCTGTTATACCAGCACTTGAGAGGCTGAGGCAGAAAGATCGCCTCAAGTTCAATGCCAGCCTGAACTACATAGACCCTCAAAAAAAAGTTATATAGACTCTTCCCATAGGATATTAATTACAGGGGGGAAACAATAACTGTACAGTGGAGAGACCAGGGAGACACCACTCTAACCAAAGGACCAAAGGAAACACCCATCAACCTCACCTATCCTGAACCGGTTTCTGGAGAAGAACATGTCATCACTTCCATTGCATCCTTGCAAATGCATACTCTTGTCTTTTTTTTTTTTTTATTTAATTTATTGGTACATTCTAGGTAGACAGTACAGTTACATTCATTACTGGGATCTTGTACCTTTACATGCTCTCTTGTCTTAATTATGAGACAAATTATCTAATTATCAGACAAATCCAAAGTGAGGAATATTTTTTCAGAATGACTGGCCAGTCCTTCCGTGACAGCAAAGCCTAAACTCGCCCTGAGTGAAGGAGACAACGGCCATGTGGGATGACAAATGGCAGCACCCTGGGCTGGACACAGGACACGAGAGGAGCCCACAGACAATGACAGGGAGAGGCACAGGGCCCAGCAGGGGCCACTCTGTCCTCCCCAGCTGCCCTTGTGGTCCAGCAACTCTGGTTGCACCTCTTGACCCTTTTTCACATTGTCTTTTTTTGCGGGGGGCACCGGGGATGGAACTCAGGTCCTTGCACTTGCAAGGCAGTCACAAGGGCCACTGAGCTACATCCCTGGCCCTCACATTGTCTTTTGTGGCTGGCTTTGTCCTCAGCCACTTCCTTTCTGATGGCCAAGGGGCTGCGGAACTTTCAGTCTCCTAGTCTGCCTGCTGTACTGGAGGACAGTGATGCTTTCCTGGTGATTCTCTAGTTAAAGAATAAGAACTCTTTTTTTTTTTCCATCTGCAGAAGGCTCTAGACTTATCCTTGTGTCCCATCAGCCTGAATTTAATTGCGAGCCCATTCCTAAAGTGATCTATGGGTTAGTGATCCATGCACAGATTGGCAAAAACAATGGGATCCCTCTCTGGTATATCAAATTCCACAACCCCCATTCAGGAACTAGAGGCAAGGGGCTGTGCAGGGGTCCACTTCCCTGCGGCGCATGTGGAGGGTGGGTGCCTGAACAAACTCGGGGTGCTGTTAAGGACATGGAGAGAATAAATGTGTAAGAAACAGGGTTCACGACTCTGGTGGTGGTGGCTCAGTGGTAGAGAGCTTACCTAGCATGCGTGTGACCCTGGCTTCAAATTACCACACACACACACACACACAAAGTATTACTCTGGGCTGGGTATGATGGTACACACCTGCAATCCGAATCTGAGAAGCTGAGACAGGAGGAGCACTGCCAGTGTGAGGCCAGCCTGGACTGCACAGCGAGACCTTGTGTCCAAAAAACAAAAACAGAAACGGAAACACAAGTCCAAGCAGCATCTGCTGGAGTTTCCGTGGAGCAGAGAGCATGCCTGCTGGCAAGCACGGGCTTTCTGTCCAGCCTGATGGTTGAATTTCCTACCGTCAGTGAGCCAAAGGGCACGGATTTGCTTGTGCGTGCAGCAGCCTCTCGGGTCTGATTAGGACCAGCCAGGCCACATCGGGAACCCAGACTGCCTCGGATTTCTCACTCACAGAGAGGGCTTCACAGTGGCAGCTGGCAGCATGCAGATGACCCGTTTCACCCGCTCCTCCAGGGAAGCCCAGTCCCACGGAGGCGGAGGCGAGACTCAATTGTGCCCTAAGGCCTGTGAGATTAAAGGCGCTCTCCTCTCATTTCTGCTGCGTTGTGTTCTTCTCTGGCTTTCTTAGTATCTTCTCCAGGACAGAGTCCAACTTCTGTCTAATTACTTTGGGATCTGGTGTGTTTTCTCCCCAAAGAACTGTCATTGCTGTGTGTATAGGGACCAGATGGCCCCGGCCACAGCTGCTGTGAAGATGTCCAGTCCTGCCAGGAGGTCCTGCAGCTGTGGACCGGGTGCTGCTAAACTGTGTCAGAGGGGACAGCCTGCAGAAGCACAAATACCTTTCCACCTCACAGTTCTGACAGCAACGTCAGTGGCCACAGCGCCGTTGGGGATTCCTCGGCCTGTCCCACTGCCAGGGAAGCTCTGAGGCTGGCTGGCCACACCTGGAGGTGTCCAGTGGGAGAAGAGTGTCTCTTTTGTCCCTGAAATGTTTTTGTACTGAAATGTTTAGGTCCTGTGTGTGTGATGTGTGTGACCACAGTTTAAACACCAACAACCTAGAGCTTTGTGCACGCTAACCAGGCCAGGAAGCCTTGTTTTTGTTTTTTGTTTGAAAAGCACTGCCTTAGCCGCAATGTAGGCTCTAAAGTGGACCCTAACCTGGGTCACCGAGACCGAACGAAGGAGGAAGGGAGCCATCAAGGTTCAGGAGCAGCGGGAATAACAGGGCAGGCCTGACTTCCAGAAGGGCCCTCGCAAACTGGCAGGTTCACGAGCAAGCTCTTCCTCGCCCTCCTCCCACGCCCCGTCTGTGCTCCTCCCTGCCGGGCCAGACCGGGCCCCAGGCGTGAATCACAGCGGACTCAGGCGGGGCGCGGTGTGTGGGCCTCCAGCCAGGCCTGGACCAAGTTTTGGGCCGCGCCAGCGTTTTGGAGGGAAGATGAGCCGTGTATTCAAGAGGGCAGCTTGAGGGCTCCAGCTCCTGACACGACAGCCTCTCCGGACCAAAAACAAAAGTGCAGCGTGGTATGTTAAAGAAATTACGCGCGTGTATATTACTGCTTTAACAATGAAAATAAAATACCACTTAAGATCATATATATTAGATGTGTTAAAATACGAAAAATAGGTGTTTACGTGAAATTGCTTTTCTGCTACATAAATGCCATTATTTAATATGAATTAATAGGGGGTTGATGGTACAGCTCAGTGGTAGAGCACTCGTGCCACATGCACCAGGCCATCGGTTCCCTCCCCAACACTGAAAAATAATAATAATTAATAGGACAAATGATATGTGTGACCAAAAGTTTTCTGTTTCTTCCTGTCCTGTGATACTGCAGTTTCAGTGTTTGGAGTTTGTTTTCCACCGGAGGTCAAACTGGGGTCCTTGCGCTTGCAAGGCAGGTGGCAGAACCACTGAGCTACATCCCCAGCCATGATACTGCAATTTAAAAAATTCATTATTAGATACTTAAACTTTGCATTATGACACCTAAATAGAAGACCTTTTAAAAGGAGAATGAAAACATAATAGGATTAAAGTAGCATTACCAGTACTTAATAATGCCATTCTGTCCCACGTACTTGTCCTGTGTCCTTGCCCGTAGCCTTTAGGAAGCCCTTCTTTAATGAGGATCAGCTTGATGCCATCTCATGAAGTCCTCCCACCCACAGCTCGGTTCCTGTAGGCCCACAACCCGCCCATTCCTGGGATCAGTCCAATGTGATAGCAGTTCGCTAGTTTTCCCAGTAAAAGCATTTGGGTGTGGAATACCCAGGATTTTACTCACTAGCAGCAGCAGGCTTTAGGTTTGTAAGAATTCGTCTCCAGCTCTCCAGAAGTGTCCACTCATTTGTGTGCAAAGGCTGATTCTAGTAAAGCAGCTGTGGGAATGTTGTTTTTAAAAGTTCATCAAGCAGGACACCCATGTCTGATACGTCTAACCTTTTAAACATTTCAGAACACTCCAGATGTCACAGGTTAAACCTCTCTCTTCCACTTAGGGAAACTAGTTTGAAGGTACAGAGATCAACTTGGCATGGTGGCTATGACTGCAATCCCAGCACTCTGGGAGACTGAGGCAGGATGATCAGAAATTTGAGTCCAAACTGGCAATTTGGTGACTCAGCAAAACCTTATTTCCAAATTTAAAAAAGGGCTGATGAGCCAGGCCTGGTCCCACACTCCTGTAATCCCAGCTCTTGGTAGGAGGATCACTGTGAGTTCCACATAGTGAGTTCCAGGCCAGCCTGAACTACATAGGGAGAACCTATCTCCAAAACCCAAAATAAATAAGTAAGTATATAAAATAAGAAGGGCTGGTGATTCAGCTCATTGCAAAGGCTCTAGATTCAATCTTCAGTACTTCGAAAATGAAGGCAGGGAGAGAGGGTGAGAAGGGAGGGAATCCAGCCTGGGAAATATCTATTTAGTGAGACCCTGTCTCACAACAAGAAATGAAAAAGTGGATGGAATGTAGCTTGGCTCAGAGACCCTGGGTTCAATCCTGAGTACAAGCGGGGGGCGGAATGCAGAAGTCACTTGTACTTGTGAAACTGAAGTTGGACTGCAAATAAATTATAGGAAGAGAAGGTTCTGTTTCAATTGGTCATTGTGTTCTGGTGCTTTGTTGTTTCCAAAAAGTGAGTCAGTTTGCATTTTATGGGATTTTGCCATTACCCTCACAGAACGTGGAGCAGATCAGGTACAGTCAGTCCACCCTTTTACACAGTCCTCTGGCCTTCTCCAAGGTCACCAAGCAGTGCTGGACCATGCTGCAGTCTGGGTAACTTATTTATCTGTGGGTTGGTTTTTTTGTTTGTTTGTTTGCAGTATTGGGAATCAAACCTAAAGCCTAGTGCATGATAGGCAAGTGCTCCAAGATAGCCCTTTTCTTTTCTTTCTTTTTAAAATTTTAAGGCAGGATCTTGCTAAATTACCCAGGCTGGCCTCAGACTTGCAAACCCCCCACCCTCCCGCCTCATCCTCCGGGGTAACTGGGACTACAGGTGTGTGTTACCACATGCCGAGACCTAGTAACTCACGAAGAATAAACATTACTTAGTTCAGAGCTCAGGAGGCTGGAAGTCCAAGAGTGGGATTGGTGTCTGATGTGGACTTTCCTGCCACATCCTACATGCAGAGGATGTCACTGGCAAGACAGCAAGTATGCTGGAGAGGGCTTTCCTTACAGAGCCTCTCCTCAAGTAACCCATGATCTCTTAATTCACAAGCGAATAATCCACTCATCAAGGCAGAGCCCTCATGGCCCAGTCACCTCCCAACAATTCCACCTTCAATACAGAACACAAGGGCTGGGGATCTAGCTCAGTGGTTCCAGTGTCTGCTTTCCAAGCACAAGGACCTGAGTTCGATCCCCAGTACCAAAAAACAAAAAAAAACAAAAAAAACAAAAAAAAATTTTTTTTTTTCCGAACTCAGGAATTTGCGCTTGCGAGGCAGGCCCGGTGCCACTGAGCTAAATTCCTAGCACACGTATGATTTCTTATACATTCAGACCATAGCAGATTGCAATCCTTTCTTCCATTTTCACTCAGTATATTGCCAAATCAGTGGGCACTGTTCTTGCCCCATACTTTGAAAATATGATTGGGGGGTGGGGCCTGGCTTGGTGGTACAGTGTGTGTGGACTGTACACAAGGCCCTGAGTGTGACCCACAGCACGGGAAAGGAAGGAAGATGTGAAGCAGGCTTTTCGCCTGGTGACAGCGAGAGCCGCCCTGCAGGTGTGTGTTTAAAGGACGCAGTATGGAGCTGGGGATGAGGCCCCAGGGGCCGTGCTTGCCTCTCACACGTGATGCCTGGGTCCCATCCTCAAAGAAGGCAGAGACACCTTTTACTTCCATTTGTTTTAGAATGTCAGAAACCGCAGTGAGAGCTCTTGCATGTTTGAAACTGAAAAGTAGCCAAAAGCTTTCATTCTGAAAGCCTCAGCATCACCGGGAATCTAAGCCCAGGCCCCTTGGTAGTGTTGAGCAGAAGGACTGTAGGACATTTAAGGGCTCACATCTTTTCATTTTCTTTGGGAAAGAGCTCATAAACTGAATGGAATTTACAAAAATTTACTTTGCCCAAATACACAGACAGATGGGCAAAGTCTCCTTTGTATTTGGACAAGATATCATCAATGTTCTTTTGTTTTATATTTTATTTCCTACTATTTCATTAAAAGCATCACAGAAAAGAATTTTAAAACAATCTGAAACCCTATTTCTCAAATCAAAGCACTTAAACAGCACTGGGAACTTTTCTTTCTCCTTTTTTAAATTGAAACAGGGTCTTGCCACGTAGTGCAGGCTGGCCTCGGCCGCCCAGGTGCTGGAGTACAGGTGTGCACCACCACACCTGGCAGTAAGGGAACATTTTGTTGCAGTGATTTGCGGCAGCTCTTGGTAAATTGTCAAGACTGGTGGGTCTGACAGACTCAGCTCTGGGCTGTGAAGGACCACACAGCTGCCATCAGAATTTCTCCTTTTGTTCACACACAGGATATTTCAGTTACAGCCTTTGAAAGAAGAAATGTGACTTAACTTTTCATAGGACACTCAAGGGACAATACCAACATGCGAGTTCCCTGACGTGGCTTGTTCAAGCTAATTCAGTGGCCAGTCGTTTCAACTAAAATTGGGATCTTTGGAGGAGACAACACGTTTTGATTTTAATTTAGAAATATTTGCCTGCCTCATTGGGCACTTGTGAGACTCGGACTCACATCTCTTTCTCAAACGCCCAACCCCAAATTCTTTTTTTTTTCTGGTACTGGGGATTGAACTGAGGACCTTGTGCTTGCCAGGCAGGCATGGTGCCACTGAGCTAAATCCCCAGGCCTCTTTTTTGAGACAGGGTCTCACTATGTATTCCGGGCTAGCATTGAGCTCATGGCAGTCATCACGCCTCAGCCTCCCAAGTGTTGAGATTATAGGCAGGCACCACCACACCAGGCTCCAAATTATTGTCTGCATGTCGTGCAGTATGCTGTCTTGATTTTTTTAATAACATAAGTATTTTTATTATCATCCTATACATATATACTATATATGCAATTTCTTATCCTTGGACTTTTATTTTACTGTTTTCTTTTCTTTTTCTTTTTTTTTGTGGTATGTTGGATCAAACTCAGGACCTTGCGCTTGCCAGCCAGGCATGGCCTTGCTGAGCTACATCCCCAGCCCTTCTGACTTGATCTTTATCTCAGGTGTATGGGTTATTCAACTCTCACTGAAGTAACGGGGTCCGTTAGCCTTGCAAAGGACCATTATAGTTATTATCATTTTCATTGTCTTAACTCTTAAAAGGCATGGTTCCAATTAAACCATCGATACAAGGCACCACAATGAAGCCACAGGCGAGTGGATGTTTGTGCTCAAGTGGCACCGTTCAGAGTGATGCAACAACGGGTGACCCATGACTGTGATTACAAATCGTGGTTATGGTCACTGGCACAGAGACCAAGAGAGATGCAGGGAGGTGCTGTGCCACCTGGTACTGAAACGAGTGTTGCTCTCCAACTCTATTTCGGGTATTGCCATTTCAGGCTTTGTATTTTTTTTTTTTCCTAGCCTTCTGCATTCATCACTGAAATCCAGGAATTTCTCAACCTAGGAAATAGTTTGCAAGATCCAAAGATGTAAGTACTAAAATCGGGACAGTCTCAGACACACTGGGAGGGCTGGTCACTTTAACACACTCATCAAGTCAGAAGTAATGTCTTAATAAAAATCAGTTACATCTCTGTACACTAACAACACAAAACAACAAATTCAAGTCTTTGAAATGCCACTTACAAAAGCATTATTAAAACATTAAATGAGAAAGGATAAACTACCAAACATTGCTGAAAGAAATGAATAAATAAAGACCTGAATGGAAACGCCACGCGGGTGCAGCAGAGGATGTGACACTAAGATGTGTCCTTTCTCCGGATTGTTTTATAGACTCAACTCAATGAGGATAAAAATCTCAGCATTTTTTTGTAGAAACTGATAATCTGATTCTAAAATGTATACATAGAAAGGATCTGATACCAAAACCAGAGTTTACAACAAAAAACTATAATATGTTTGATGAACATGCAGAACTCCTTAATTAAATACTCACAAACCAAATTCAGCAACACATTACAAAAGATTACACACTATGATCAAGGCAGTCTCATTCCGGGAAAGCAAGGATGGCTAAAAATATGCAAAAATTAACAAGCATGAAACATGATACAAACAAAAAAAAATTACACAATGAAAAAGCCTTTGACAAAATTCAACATCCCTTCATGGTAAAAGCCCTGAAGAAACCAGGTACTGAAGGATCATACCTCAACATAGGAAAGGCCATATATGGCAAACCCACAGCCAATATTATTTTAAATGCGGAAAAAGTGAAAGCATTTCTCTAAAATTAGGAACCATGCAAGTATATCCACTACCACTCAATATAGTACTTAACATTTTAGGGCAACTAAGCAACAGAAATTAAAGGGATACAAATAGGAAAAGTAGAAGTCCAATGACCCTTATTTATAGATGATGTAATCCTATGCTTAGAAGACCCTACACACTCTACCAAAATACTTTAAAAGCTTGTAAATGAAGCCAGCAAAATAGCAGGAAATAAAATCAACATTTAAAAACCAGTAGCTTTTGTATATACAAATAACAAAGTACCCAAGAAAGCAATCAGGAAAACAATACCATTCAAAAAGCAGTGTGAGCCGGGCGTGGTAGAGCAGCCTGGGCTGGCCTTGAACTCATTATGAAATCAAGGCTGGCCTCAAATTTGAGGCTATCCTCCTGCTTCAGTCTCCAAAGTGCTGGAATTATAGGTGTGAGCAGGAGGTTACATTTCACCAGGGAGTTTAAATTTCAGAACACTAAAGAAAGAAATTGAAGAAGACAAAAGAAGATGGAAAGACCTCCCATGTGCATGGATCAGCAGATGACTTGTTAAAATGGTCTACAAAGTCAATGTAGTCCCTATCCAGATACCAGTGATATTCTTCATAGAACTAGAAAAAAAGACCTTGAAACTCAAATGGAAACCCCAAAGACCCAAAATAGCCAAAGCAATCTGGAGGGACCAGATACCTGATTTCAAATTATACACAAAGCCATAGTAAGAAAAACAACATGGTACTGGCACAATGGAATAGCACACAGGGAACAGAAACAAACCAATGAAACTATAGCCATTTGGTTCTTGACAAAGGAGCCAAAAATATGTCGGACAAAAGACAGCCACTTTAATAAATGGTGCTGGGAAAACTGGATACCCACATGTAGAAGACTGAAACTAGATCCCAGTCTCTCACCCTGTAATAAAGGAAATTCATAATGGCTCAAAGACCTAGGTATAAGACCTGAAACTTTGAAATTGCTAAAAGGAAACACTTGAAGCCATAGGCACAGGTAAAGGCTTCCTGAAGTGGACTCCAATAGCACAGAATAATCAAGAATCAACAAATGGACCTACATCAAATCTAAAGTTTCTGTACAGCAAAGGAAACAGCTAACAGTGTGAGGAGAAAGCCTAGACAATGGGAGAAAATCTTTACCATCTACTCTTCTGACAGAGGATTAATATGTAGACTGCATAAGGAATTCACAAACTCAAAGAGCCCACCAGTAAATGGGAAAATGACTTGAATAGATACTTCTCAAAAGAAGTACAGGTGGCCAATAAGTGCATGAAAAATTGTTCACAACATCTGTAGTCAGAACTACAGGAAGATGGTTATCACCGATAATACAAAAAATAACCAATGTGTTTGTAAAGGAACTCTTACACTGCCATGTAACTCTTTTCATCTTTTACAGTCTCTATGGAAATCAGTATGAACTTTCCTAAAAAAAAAACCAAACTAAAAACAATGCAACTGTTCAGTCCATCTAAAGGAATTCGAGTCACCACACCAGTGACACCTGCACACCCGTGTGCACTGTGGCACAGTTCACAGTAGCCCAGGGTGAATGGATAAGGAAGGGTGTATATATACACAATGCAGTGTATTCAGCCAGAAAGAAGAGTGATGCTTTGTTATCTGCGAAAGAATAGATGGGACTGGGGGTCATCTTGTTAAGCAAAGTAAGCCAGACTCAGAAAGACTAGCATAATAATTCTCCATAATTACAATTAGTATAAATAGTTCTCCCTAATATATGGAATTCCTAAAACAACGACATGAAAGTAGAAAGGAGACTGTTATTAAACAAGAGGAAGGGAGTCGGGGAGAGCAGGGGATAGCAAGGAGGGAGGGACGAGGAAAAGGAAGGGGTCATAGGAACGGGCAGAATCGGAACAGACACATTGAGGCCAAACATTTTGTAAAAGTCATGGGCACTAATAATAAAAAAAGAAAAACTAAGAACGAAAAAGAAATGACCTAGAGTCGGCAAAGCAATTTTGAAAAAGAAGAAAAAAATTAGAGGACTTGCATCACCTGATGTCATGACCTGAGTCTTGTAACAGCAGTTCGGCCATTAAGAGTGGTGTCGGGATAAGGATGGGCAGAGCCCAGACGGGGTCCGCGCAGGCGGGTTGGTTTCTGATGAATGGCCACGGCAATTCAGTGTGGAAAAGGAGAGCGTCTGCCACAATTGGGTATCTATATGAAAAAAAAAGCTTGCCCTCCACCTCACAGTGTATGCAAAACAGTAATAAATTCAAAACGAGTCTGAGATCTAAATGTAAGAGCTAAAACCATACAGCTTCTAAGTGAAAATGCAAAGGAAAGCATTTGTGAGCTTGGATAAGGCAGATTTATTTGATAGCACACAAAAATATGAATTACAATAGAACATTTAGACAAGGACTTCATCAAAATTAAAAATATTTGCTCATCAAAAGCTACCATGAAAAGCCGGGAGTGGTAGCGCACGCCTGTAATCCCAGCACTCAGGAGGCTGAGGCAGGAGGATTGCTGTGAGTTCGAGACCCTACATAGCGAGTTCCAGGTCAGTCTCAACTACATAGTGAGACCCTGTCTCAAAAAAAACAAAGAAAAAAGAGCTACCATTAAGTAAAAAAGCACAAGCCAGAGATAGGAGAAGATGTTTGGAAAATATCTGTTAAAACATTTGTAACCTGAATCTATATAAATTCTTGACACTCAATAGTAAAAATATCAACTTAATAGACAAAAATAGGTCATAGATCTAAACAGCTGCTTTGCCAAAGATACACTGAATGGCAAAGTCTGCACATGAAAAAGTGATTAACATCATGAATGATGAAGCTGCAATGAGATACAACTGCACAACTGCTAGAATGGCTAAAACTAAAAACAGGACCAGTGGCCACACCAAATGCCACCGAGGACCCCAGCAATGGGGACACTCAGACACGATCGGTGGAGAGGCAAAATGATGCAGCCACTGGGAAAACAGTTTGACCTTCTTAAACTAAACTAAGTATGAACTCTCCACATGACTTAGCGGTCCCACTCCTGTTGCCATATGCACACACAGAAACCTGAACGTGAGTGGTCTGGCACCTCTCTCTCTCTCTCTCTCTCTCTTTCTCTCTCCTTTCTTTCTTGAGACAGGGTCTCACTGTGTAGTTGAGACTGACCTGGAACTCACCATGTAGCCCAGGATGGTCTCGAACTCACAGTGATCCTCCTGCCTCAGCCTCCCGAGTGCTGGGATTACAGGCGTGCGCCACCACACCCGGCCCATTAGCATCTCTTTATTTAATAAGAGCCAAGAACCAGTGAATGGATAACAAATTGTGGCACAGCCCATATGATGGAAACTATTACTCAGAAATAAAAGAGGGGAAAAACAAACTGCTCTTAAACAGGTCAACATGAGCGAGTGGAAGGAGCCAGTCTTGGGAGGCCGTCTGCTTGTAGAATTTCAGTGTATGCCATTCTCAAAAAGGCAAACTAGGAGGACAGAAATCAGAGCAGAGGGGCAGGGGGTGGAACCCAGGGGAATGTTTCCGGGTGACAGAAACACGCTGTATCAGGAAGGTGGTGAAACATGCATTTGTCATAACAAATGTACCTGTAGCCGGGCATGTAGCTCAGAAGTTCGGTGGCCTGCCTTAGAAATACACCTGGAAAAAAAAAATTTTTTTTTTTTTTTTGGTTTTTTGAGACAGGGTTTCACTGTATAGTTGAGACTGTCCTGGAACTCACTACGTAGCCCAGGCTGGTCTCAAACTTGAAGCGATCCTCCTGCCTCAGCCTCCCGAGTGCTGGGATTACAGGAGTGCACCTCCATGCCCTGTGGGAAGCCAGCCATGGCCCACTGGCTTTTTGAAAGATAACATTTGTTCCTTTTTAAGGACTGCACGTGTTAAGCTTGTTTTTGACCCTGCACGGGTGAAACTCGGACAGCCAAAGATCTGTAGGAGTCAGGTGCTTCCTGTTAAAGATCTGACCTTCTCTGTAGGAGTCAGGTGTTGTAACTCCATTTTGTTAAGTTCCTCCACCTATTTGGGAATCATGATTATTAGTTGCAAGTGTTGTTAATTTGTTTTTCTTGAGCCTGATTTCTCTTTCCCGTGTGAACCCT
>NW_022900941.1:2677809-2678499 GCF_012274545.1 Fukomys damarensis | reverse complement strand
GATCAGACTCTTGTCTTGGCGTCCTTCCTTTCTCTCTGCCCCATCTCCACCCCGCTGCTCTTTCAGGTTTGGGACACTGCTGGACAGTGCTCTGCGTCGCCGGCTCGCCGCCACGCCCGGCCTCACACCTGTAAATTTTAAGGAGTACGTTTTACTGTATGTGAGTTATACCTCAGTGAATCTGACTTCATGCAGTGCACCCGTTCTTCACGCCCTTACGGGAGTCTCGCCCGCCTCTGACCAGCCTGCTCAGGTGGAGGGCTCACGTTGGGGCCCGTGGGCAGACTCGGCGGAAACCCCGGGCGGCTCGGAGCGGCGCGGCGCAGCTGTCCTGTGCCCTTCCCCGGCCTTCGCGGCCAACGTGCAAAGGTCAGCCGAGCCGTGTGACCCGAGACGCCTGCGGTGCCCTCCCCTTTGCGCTGGTCTGGAGGCCGAGAGAGGAGGTCGTCCACGGATCCCTGCAGTCCTAGGCCTTCTCCACTCTGTAGGAAGCTGTCGTTAAAACCTCGACAACGGCCGTGGGAGGAGAATGCTACTCCGACCCCATCTTACAGCCCGGGGGCTGAGGCTCCGGGCAGACAGCGAATCGGGGAAGGGACAGGCGGGTTTAAACCCGTGGGAGCCGAACTCGAAAGCGGGGGCTCCCGGACACCCGGCCCGTGCACCCCACTCCTGCTCACAACCACCGAA
>NW_022900941.1:2673562-2677431 GCF_012274545.1 Fukomys damarensis | reverse complement strand
GCACTTGCTCCGCCCCGCGCTGGCCCCGCCCTCCGCCCCGCCCACTCTTCCGCGCCTCCTTCCTCCTCCCCCAGGGCCCAAGGCAGACCAAGCCCGGGCTTCAACATCCTGTCGCTCGGGTTTGCACGGCAGAAAGGGGGCGGAAGGCCCGTCACGGAGAATGGCGCTTCCGGGCCAGGTGACCTTGTGTAATCGCCCCGGAGTGGCGCACGGGGCCGCTCTGGGAAACCCATCCAGGGACGGAAGATGCTCAGCAAAGGCTGGCGGGCTTCGGGGCGCAGTAAGGCTGCGAGCCAGGCCCTGCTCTTTCCTCCCTGACGTCCCAGCTAGGAGCTCCTGCAGCCTTTCAGAATCCTGTTTCTCTTCCTCACGTGCCTACAGAGTGACTTGTTTTCTTGCTTCTTTTACTTGAACCAGATTTGCTCTGCTCTGCATGTTTCACTGATCAGTGTACAACCTCGCTACTTTTTGCCCTTGGCTTGACCGGTTCTTTGCGAGGACAGAAAGAACCTGGAAGTCGCCTGTAGAGGGAGACTCCAACACCACCAAAACCTGGTAACAGAGCCAGTATTGCACAGGAATCTCATCTGTGAAGCTAGGTCTGGTGGCACATGCCTGTAATCCCAGCTATTTCCAAGGCTGAGGCAGGAAGATCCTAAATCCAAGGCCAGCCTGTGAACTTAGCAAGACCCCTTTGAAAGAAAGGAAAAGGGGAGAGGGTGAGAAGGAGAGAAAAACCCATCATTTAGCTCATCCTCCCCTGGATTAAATCCCTAGTACAGGGAGGAGGGCTGGGGATTTAGCTCAGTGGTTCCACTGCCTGCCTAGTACAGGCAGGAAAAAAAGTTGTCATGGTATAATAGACTTTTTTCTTTTATAGTAGCACATAAGTCACCTCTTTATTTAAAATATGAAATTGCTATCTATTGTATTGTAGCATTTTGCAATAAAAACTTCTCCCCTTAGCCTGCCACATCCGTCACTTTTTCTGAGTGCCCACCCTCCCTCCCTCGCAGACAGCACCCTTGTGGGCAGAGGTGAGCCTGAGTGACCCGCGTGTCAGGGCCGGGACCAGAGCGTCAGCATCATCGCTTGTTTGCTCTTCTGGGGAGAGGGCCGAGCAAATACTTGTGGTTATGGATTAACCGAGTTCCAGCTGTCATGGCGGTGGGAAGGCAGCCTTGTTCCAGGGCCCACCCCCGTAAGTGCCCCTCAAGGCAGATGGGAGGGTGTAGAAGGGCACGAAGGGCTCAGCCTTGACGGAGGTGGAACCCTTCAAGCACAGCTTGGGGTCAAAGAAGCTAGGGCCCTACCCCAGCCAGGTCAGAGCATGGGTTGGCACTCCCAGGCCTAAGTGCCACAGTCCACAGGCCCTGTACCATGTGCCCCTGCACTCGGCTTCCCCCTAGAAGGCTGTGGACAGAGCAGTGCGGCGTAGGGGCTGCGAGCTCAGACGACCTCCTCAGACAGGTGTCGGCGACTGCAGAATGTGGCGGCTGGCAGGCTTGCTGCTGTTCGTGGCCATCTGGGGCATTTCCAGCACCCCAGTCCCTCGTGGTAAGGCCGCCCTCCCATACCCTGGAGTCCCTGCAGGAGACCCTCAAATATCAAGGGGTTTTCTTGGCCTGTACACGTTCCTGTGCCTTTGAGCATTGGTGATCTGAGGGGAGGGAGGAGCAGCGGGAATTGGTTGCAAGGCCCGAGCGTGCGACCCAAGGGCTGTGAGGGCAGACGCAGGTGATGGCGGGGCTTGGGGTGGGTCACGGAGTTGCCTGGGCTTTCCTGTGCCACCGCTTACTCAGCAGTGCAGGGCTCGGGCCCAGGCCTCTGCCCACACCGCTCTGCGTGCCTTACCTAAAATGGCCTTCAGTGCCCACAGCCCACAGGAGGCAGCCATGACTCTGGGAGGATCCCGGGACCCATGATTGCATCTGTGCCTCTTCCGGAGCCGCCTGCCTGCCTAGGGGCCTTCCCCACTCCCCTGCCCCCACCTCCGGGGGACTTCATCTCCCACCTCCGCTCCCTCTGACCACTCTCACTGCCCTGACTTGGGCCCTTCCTCCTGTCCCGAGACAGACGCCCGCCAGAGCCCAGGAGACGGGGGGACGCAAGCTGAGGGGCAGGTCTCCGTGTTCCCAGGGTTCTGGCGCAGGGGCAGGGATGAGAAACGCCCTGTGGCAGGAGCTCGGGAGAGGTCGTTGAGGGCGGGAGGGCCGGTCGACTTTCGGAAGGGTTGTGGCACAATGAACTGTGTGGTGGTCGCCGCGGTGTTGGCAGCTGCAGCGGCGGCAGTGGCAGGCGGCATTTGTCACTGAGGACTTATTTCCACGCCAGGCAGTTTTACATGAGGTCGAGTCCCTGTTTTCTGGATGAGCAGAGGTTTACAGACGCGAAAACCCAGGCCCAAGGTCACACGGTCAGGGTGAGATTTGGAGGGAGGCCGTCCGGCTCTGCACACTCCCTCAGTCAGATGACGCAGCGGGGCAGGGCACAGGCCACCATCGGGAGTTAGGTCGAGGCCCGAGGGGCCGTGGACCATGCCTCTCCGGCCCCCTCGCTCCCCCGAATCCAGACTCGGTGTTCTCCAGCGGCCGGCGCGCCCACCAGGTACTGCGGATCCGCAAACGCGCCAACACCTTCTTGGAGGAGGTCCGGCCCGGCAACCTGGAGCGGGAGTGCTACGAGGAGGTCTGCGACTTCGAGGAGGCCAAGGAAGTTTTCCAGAGTGTGGAAGACACGGTGAGGCTCCTCCTGGAGGGGAGGTGCTCCTGCTGAGGCTCTCCTAAGAGTCCTCGGACCGGGCGCCAGCTGCTCTTCCTCCCAGCCCATTGGGGTGGCCGAGTAGAGGCTGCCCTTGTAGAGAGCCTTGGTCAGGGCACAAGAAGCAGACTTCTGCAGTGAGCTCCAGGAAAGAGTTTCGGGTTCTGAGATTCTCAGCAACCCCTTAGCCAGGGAGCTCAGTCTGCCATCCAGTAGCCACTGCCCACTGCTCACCGCAAGGCCTCAGGCCACTCCTACCCATGCACCTGCAGCTCTGGCCAGGGCCTGTGTGACCGAGAGGCCCTGGGGTCTGCCCTCACGTGTACTTACTTATGCTGTGCCTCAGCTCATATTCACGGGGAGCCACGCTAGCCACCTGGGAGAGCAGAGGGGAGGTTTCGGTCCTCTCTAGCCTAAAGGTCAAAATCGGCAGCCCCAGCAGCATTTGAGACCTACTTAGAAACAAGACTCTTAGCTGGGCATGGTGGCGCACACCTGTAATCCCAGCACTTAGGAGGCTGAGGCAGGAAGATCGCTGCGAGTTCGAGCGAGACCAGCCTGGGCTACATAGTGAGTTGCAGGTCGGTCTCAACTACATAGTGAGAACTTGTCTCAAACCCCCCCACAAAAAAAAAAACAAACAAGACTCTGGCACCCCAGGCTTTCTGAGTAGGCCACACTGCCTTAGGGAAAGAGTGGTGCATGTGGAAACCCCAAAAGCTGGGTAGGGAGTGAGGGGCTGCGAGGAGGCAGAGCACCCTGGTGGGGGTGGGGCCCCTGCCTGGCTCTGCACCGCGCAAGCCCCCGCCGGAGAGTCCCGAGTCGGGGTGCCCATACAAGGTGCCGATTGCATTGCACAGTGCCCACACCCGCGGAGGGTGTTGATCTGTAGGGCGCAGAGGGGCGGGGAGGGAGCAAGGCAATCCAGCTGCTAGGAGCCATGACCATCCATCAGTGACCCCTGCTGGGCTGGACCTCGGAGGATGGGCGCTGAGGGTCGCACCCCGGGGAGCGGGGCACCTGCTCACTACAGGCTGGCTGATGCTGCGCTCTCCCCACAGCTGGTCTTCTGGTCCACATACTTCGGTGAGTGCCTCCATCCTGGCGGG
>NW_022900941.1:2647340-2673131 GCF_012274545.1 Fukomys damarensis | reverse complement strand
GTGAGCGCCGCTGGGCCCGCCTGGGGGCCTCCCGCCGCTTCCTGTGTCTGGCATGCTTCCCTGCATTCCTCCAGGCCCTGCTACCGCCCGGACAATCGCTGCAGCAGAAACCCAGCGTCTCCCTCCGTCTAGCCTGGAGGTGTTCAGTCTCCTTGGCGCACCTCCTTAGCCACGCGTCCCCTCTCCAACTTTTACCATGACCCTTAGTTTCTCCAGGGGAGACCAGAACTGCCTTCCTTTATATTGTCCTCTTTACGCTTTCTTCCACCCCCCCCACTAGGCTGTTCAAATTGTCCTTCAACTTGCTGTGTAGCCCAGGCTTTTTTTTTTTTTTTTTTTGTTTTTGTTTTTTGAGACGGGCTCTCACTATGTAGTTGAGACTGACCTGGAACTCGCCATATAGCCCAGGTTGGTCTCGAACTCACAGCGATCCTCCTGCCTCATCCTCCCAAGTGCTGGGATTACAGGCGTGCGCCACCACACCTGGCCACCTCTTTGTGTTCTTCCAGAGAACTTTTTACAACTTTATAATTCTTCTGTAACTCGCTTTCTAAAACCTTGGTATTTTTAAATAATGAGGTTCAGAGGAAGCTGCGGAGAAATGCCTGGTGGGCCTGTGGGCCTGTGAGCTTTCTTGCATGGCCACCAGAAGGCCACAGTCATCGGCAGAGCCCTCCCCATGGCTTTGTATTTAGGGGGATTTAAAGAGGCTGAGGCTGGAGGTCGCGCTGGGGGTGTTCATGCCTGGCTTCCAGTCACTCGGAGCAGACGGCAGAGGACCCGTGTCTGTGTGGCCTGATTTTGTGCAACTATGTATGATCAGCCAAGTATGCCACTTTTTACCTCCTGTGAGCTCTGCCCGGAAAACCCAGCTCCGATTCATCCTCTGCAGCGGAAGGAGTGGAGTAGAGCACGGAAGAGGGCCGGGCAGTTGCTCCCCAGTCCCCTGCACACCTGCCTCTGGGGTCCCGAGGTTCTGGCTGGGGGTTGCTTTCCTAGTCTGCCAGGTCAATCCCGTGAGTCTGCTTGCTGCCCAGCTTCTGTCTCCTTCCCCGGCTGTCATTTCAGAGCCCCCTGGAGACAGTGCTCCCCTACTATACGAGTCTAGAACCCCCCAACCTGGCATTCAAGGACTGTTAGGAGCAGACCCTGGCAGACCACCTGGTCCCGGCCCTCGGGGAGGCCTCACCACCTTGATTGAGCTGCTTTGGGCTCTCCAGGAATGTTCGCCTCCTGCACCCCATAATTTTTTAAATCTCTTTTAGACCTTATTCATGTATCTCGGGGATTATTTCCCAACAGCTCCAGGGTATCGGGAAACTGAGAAGTCGGCCAGCCTGTGAAAGGGGTTCAGTGATGTGGCTTAGCCTGCGTCTTGCCATTAGGTGGCACTGTGCGGTTACGGACAGTGGGCGGGGCTTCCCAGCGAACACTGCTTTCGTTCGAAGCTGTATTTATCCTTTGAATCCTACCACGCAGCAAACTTTGAATCCTACAGTATAGCGAGGTAGCCCGTAGGCAGCGGGAGGACCCTCACCGCCTCCCTCCGTGTTCAGTGATGTTCCCATGCGGGAGGATACAGAAGCAGACGCAGAAGAAGCGAAGTAACTTCAAACGGGACACGGACCAAGTAGAGCAAGAAGAGGTGGACGACCAGTTAGACCCCAGGATTGTCAACGGGACTGAGACCAGACAGGGAGAGAGTCCCTGGCAGGTGGGCAGAAAGGCAGAGCCGCCGAGGGTCCCAGATCCCTCCTGGGAGTTCCCACTCGCAGATGCAGAGCGGAGGGAAGTACCTCGCAGATGGGGCCACTGGGGGCATGAGGAGGGCAGACCAGGGAGACGGGGGTCACCCCAGCAGGGCAGGGACAGCAGGCGGGTGGGCGGGCTGTGGGCTGTGCAGGGGCCATGCAAGGGTTGCACTTTTAGAAGGGCTGGAGAGGCAGGCGTGGCCAGGGCACCCAGAGACGTGCCTGAGAACGGTGCCCAGGCCTGCGCAGGAGCTGTCGGAGCAGCCCTGTGATGCCACTGTCACACCGCATCCCAGGTGATCCTGCTGGACTCCAAGAGGAAGCTGGCCTGCGGTGGGGTGCTCATCCACGCCTCCTGGGTGCTGACTGCGGCCCACTGCATGGACGGATCCAGGAAGCTCACTGTCAGGCTTGGTGTGTGGTGCGGCCCGGCAGCTGTCGGGTTTGAGAGACTGGTCCTGGGGACCTGGGCTCCGCACTGCGATTCAGGAAAACAGGCCTTGGGGCCTGTGAGCCCGGCGGGGAGGGACTGTCTGGTGCCCACTGCAGACTGGGCATGGGTGTGAAAGACGAGGTTCCACCCACACATCCTGGGTGCCTTACTCACACTTGGATGCAGACTCGGCTCACTGTGGTGCTGCTTTCCCCAGCAGCCTGGGAGCTGCAAGGTTGATGGCCCCACACTCTGACAGTTTCTGGAGGGAAGTCTCATTAGACACTACATGCAAAAAAAGGATGGGACAGGGGAACTAAGAATATCCAAATTCATGCTTATTAGAATTATTTTCGGGCCAGGTGTGGGGGTGCACACCTGTAATCCCAGCACTTGGGAGGCTGAGGCAGGAGGATCGCTGTGAGTTCGAGAGTAGCCTGGGCTACATAGTGAGTTCCAGGTCAGTCTCAACTACATAGTGAGACACTGCCTCAAAAAAAATTATTTTTGGGCATGGGATTGCCACCTTCTTTCCAGGTTGGAAAGGGAAGTTCTACTGTTCCTTCCTTGGCTAGAGGGCACCCGACAGTTCTTCCCCTTCTGTGCCCTGTCCTGTTGGTCCTCCTCTGTGGGTCTTGCTACTCCTGCCTTTGTCGATCCACATGTCCAAGGGGGCTTCCCTGGTCTCACTGCCGCCCGAGTCCTGAAACCGGACCAGCATCCTGTCCCTTTGAGATCAACACCATAGGCGACTCCCTCTGTCAGGACAGTTGCTTGTGATAAGAATCCAGAGCACAGGGGAGGCTCGGGAATGCCGTCCGGTCATGGGCCAGTCCCCGCCTGCAGGAGGGAAGCAGCCCGATACCTCTGGCCAGGCCGCACTGACGGTGCCCTCCGCCCTGCAGGTGAGTACGACCTGAGGCGCAGAGACAAGGGGGAAGTGGACCTGGCCATCAAGAAGATCTTCATCCACCCCAACTACACGCGCAGAACCACCAACAACGACATTGCGCTGCTGCGCCTGGAGCAGCCCACCGTCCTCTCTAAGACGATCGTGCCCATCTGCCTCCCAGACAGCGGCCTTGCAGAGCGAGAGCTCACCCAGGCCGGCCAGGAGACGATCGTGACGGGCTGGGGCTACCAGTCTGAGCGGAAGGGGGACGCCAAGAGGAGCCCCACCTTCATCCTGAACTTCATCAGGATTCCCGTGGCCCCTCGCAATGAGTGCGTCCAGGTCATGAAGAACGTGGTCTCTGAGAACATGCTGTGTGCAGGCGTCCTTGGGGACCCCCGGGATGCCTGCGATGGTGACAGTGGGGGGCCCATGGTTGCCTCCTTCCAAGGCACCTGGTTCCTGGTGGGCCTGGTGAGCTGGGGCGAGGGCTGTGGGCTGCCTAACAACTATGGCATCTACACCAAAGTCAGCCACTACCTCGACTGGATCCACAGCCACATCGGGAATAAGGCTCCCCCTGGCCACATGCCATAGCCCCCTGCTCATCTCTGTCCCCCGAGGCCTCTTGTGTGGGGCTGGGCGGCCGCTGGCAGTATATGGGGTATTAAAGCAGCATGCAGTGAGCACAGGCCTGCAGGTGCATCTGTGTGCCGCCATCTCCAAACTTTCTTTACCGAAGTAACGTTTGCCGAGCACCTACTATAAACCACACGCTTTAGGAACCAAATCTTATTTAACTCCCAAAGCAATACTGCAGGGCCGGGAAGAGCGGCTCCAAGTCTTGTGGAGACTAAAGCTGATTCGGCAGGAGGATGTGTGTGCTGTCTTCTGAGAAAGAATAGGAAATGTAGGCCAAGAGCTGCTGGAGCCCTCCCCGGGGCCTTGGGAGGAGCCACTGCAAGTTGTGGGTCCTGAAGCTGGAGCTTGACTCGCCACAATGAGCTCAGTGGAGAACGCGCACAAGACTCGGGAAGGCTGGGTGGGTGCAGGATGTGAGTGGAGGCCTCACTCCAAAACCAGGGGCTTTTCTTGGTTCTCCACTGTTCTCTGAAAGTGGCTGTTTTGATACCCGTTAGGTGGGAAAGGAGCCAGAGGCCCATAAGGTAGTATTTAGAATTAATTCACAATTTAATTGAGGTAATTAATTCAAGAAGACTGGTATAAGGAGGGCTAGGACAGGCGCCTGTGGCCCCACCACTGTGGAAGCTGAGACGGGAGGCTGTGGAGTCCAAGAGCTGGGGGACAGCCTGGACAGCACAGTAAAACCCTGCCTTCGAGTGGGGAGAAGGAGGGAAGTTAAGTAATCACGCAGAAGGCTCTGCCTTGTCCTTACAGGCATATTGGGTGAGGCAGAGAAATAAATCGGGGTGTCCTGGTTTGAAATCATTAGTAACCAAGGCAAGAAAGGCTAGAAAATCAGTCCAAAGGTGAAAACTAGTGGAGCTGTCTAAATAGCCTCACGCAGGTCGTTTCTCTCTGCTTGCGATGGTTCTTTAAAGAAACGTCAAATGGATGGGGTATTCCCTCATCTTTGTTTCTGGAGGCAAGCTAACTTTCTAAAGAAAAGGTCTTTTCACAGCCTGGGCTACATAGTGAGTTCCAGGTCAGTCTCAAGTACATAGTGAGACCCTGTCTGAACAACAACAAACAAACAAAGGAAAAGGTCTCTTCACTGCAGGCTGAAGGTTGAGCATCCAAGACTGGGAAGCGCCCTGGTTTGGCCTCTGGTGAGGGCCCTGGGGCAGAAGGCGTCCTGGTAGGAGCACATGTGAGAGTGGAGTCGCTGTCAGAGCAAGAGGCTCCTGGTTTGCACTCACCACAGTCAGGACGGCACAGGGCCAAGAGAACCACCTGGGCCTTCCAAGGGCAGCACCCCAACAGCCAGAAACCCTCCCTCAGGCTCCCCTTTCAATGGTGTCACATCATCTCCCAGCAAGCAGAAAAGTGGGCAATTCAAATTAAAGATAAAAGGAGCCCAAAGAGAGGTGAGTGAGTAGGAACTATTTTTATTATAGGCCAATAATTTGGAAAACCAGATGAAATAAATACACTCCAGACAAATACAAAATATCCACTGTAATGACAGTAAAAGCCTGTTCCTCTCAAAAGCCTTGGCCTCTTGAGTTTTGTGAGAGTTCTATCAAACTCAGTTCTCATCTTAAACAAGTTTCCCCGTAAAAGGGAAAAGAAGGAAAACCACCCAGCTTGGTCTCTGTGTCGCACCACATAGCCAGACTGCTGCCTGGTCAGGCAGGCTGGACAAAGATTCTGCCTTTCCTGGAGAGTGGGGGCCCTCAATATCCCACGTGCCATAGCATGGCCAAACTCAAAGTCTCTTAGATGTTCTCCCGTACATGCTATGGTTTAGCTCTCAAAATTAGGTCTATGCTTCGAGTTTTTTTGTATATGGTGTGAGCTAACATCAGACTTTATTTGGGTGGTTGGAAGATCAAAATCTGGAACGTTTTCGCCTCAGTTTGGTATAGTTCTGCTCTGTGCTGTACATAAGTTTATATTTGTGTGGTCTTCCCCAGGGACTTCTTAGTGTAGGTAGTGGTAAAACCAATGCCTGAGTGACCCTGCACCACTTGAACTGATTTTTGAAGTTGGAGGTGCCGAGGTGGCCCCAAGATGGAGGCCAGCTCATGCCCTGGCTCTTCCACGTGCTTGTGGCCGATTCTCAGCAGAATGCCCCCAGGGAGAGGAGGCAGGAGCTCTAACTCCCAGGAAGTGGAGTTCAGGGAAAGCCCTTGCGGAAGGGGACTCCAGAAGAGAGGGCAGCATACTACCACCTTGAGAGCCACGATGTGCAAGATTTACACCCTTTGCTAAGAACATCACAAAGTAATACAAAGAGAAAAGGTAAGGGGTGGGGACCAAGAGGGAGACGCTGGTTCTTGCTTGGAAGAAGAAATGTGTCCTCTCTTTGAGTCCTGGTCTCTCCTAAACCAGGAACCAAGAAAACAAACTGATGACGACGACAACACAACAACAACACAACCAGGGCTGTCTAGCATACAGAGCACATCTGCTGGGCTATGCCTAACAGGGACTGAAATCCAGCAGTCAGCTGCCACAGTATGGGATGGAAAATTGTGTCTCTACAAAAGGACCGCACACAACTGGTAAGGAAAGTGGGAAGGATGCTTAAAAGAGGCTTTGGAATCACAGACACCTTGATGATGAAAATTTTTGTAGCTGGGGGAGGGTACTGTTCATCCTGAACTGGGCCTCATACACACCCGGGCAGACCATTGAGTGGAATGTCAGCCAAGGCCAACGATCCCCGGGTCAGCTGGGGTGTTGGGGGAGGCTTATCAGACTACAGACTGAGCAGCAAGATCTGGAAAGGGGGTCCTAACTCCACCCAGCTGTTTCTTAGGGAACCTCTGACAAAGTCCTGTTTACTAGCAATTATGGCTAATGCTAAAACAATTCAAGAGATACCACTGCTCTGGATTTAATGAAAACATGTAAAACACAAACTCAGAACCAATCTGCTGCCTACTCATTCTATAAACAATACCTCACTTGGTTTAAATCAAAATTATTATCAACGGAGAGGCTGTCTTGCTTCCAAACAAACTACTTACAGCGAGACCCCTACTAAAATGTGAACTGCTACTTAAGTATGAACCGTGAGGCCGTATGGAATCCCAAAGGTAAGCTGGAGCCATTTACAACACTCACTGGGGATAAACTACAATCCTTAGTGGGTATTTCTGGAAGCAGCCCCATCTTGGCATCTGAGCTACACCTACAAGAATCAGGTGATCAGAGAAGTCCAACCTTTCTAGCAGACAGTGCTCTTTTACTACATTAACAATAGTTTAGGCTCAAAAAACAAGAAAAAACAACCATTGCCAACACACACACACACACACACACACACACACACACACACACTACAACAGTGGATGCCAAAATCTGCCAAATACTAAGAAACACTCATATTTTAAAAGAACTCCTCCCCAAGAAGGGAGCTGTCTTGGGTTAACTAAAGGAGTAACCATCTACTTATCTGCTATTATTGGCCCAGTTTTACTAAAAGATACTTCTTCCTGGCACACTCAGGGGCAGGAGAGGGCATGAAATTGAAAGGGGGGGAGGGAGAGGGAGGGAGGGAGGGAAGGAAGGAAGGAAAGAGAAAAAGAGAAAGCAAGCACGCAGAGGGAGGAAAGCGAGGGGAGGGGACGGGAGGGCAGGGGCGTGGTTCAGCTGGGTAGAGGGTGGAGCACGCCGCGGACTGGAAAAGATGTGGACAGAGCTATGCAAGACGCAGGCTCTGCCTGTTTTGTTGCTTGTGTGCACTCTGATCAATTCCCACAGACCTGGCTCCCGAGGAAGCTTTCTAGCGGCAGAAGCCATTGTCCTTGGATGGAGCTGCTGGAACAGAGAAGCTTGGCTTTGTTCTCTCTCCTTTTCCCTGCTTGCCTTCCTCCCTTCTTTCCTTCTATTGAGTGACTCAGTTTGTAGGAATGTAAGGCTAAAACTTCTTGGTAAACTTGCCTATGCAGAGCTCAACAGCAGATTTGAACTGGCAGATTAAAAACAAAAATCAGTGAACACGAAGATAGGTCAATTGGGATTAGCCAGTCTGATTACAGAAAGAAAAAGTGAAGATTAATAAACTGAGCCTTACAGCTGGGCATGGTGGTGCACACCTATAATCCTAGCACTAAGGAGGCTGAGGCAGGAGGATGGCTGCAAATTCGAGGCCAGCCTGAACTACACAGTGAGTTCATGTCTCAAAAAACAAACAAAAAAAATGCTGAGCCTTAGAGACCTGTTAGAGAGCATCACATCTATCAAATGTTCATAATAAAGGCCAAGAATGAGAGGAGAAATGAGAGAGAATATTTGAAGAAACAACATCCAAATATCTCCCAAATTTGATGAAAAACATTAATCTGCACATCAAAAAATCCCAGTACACTCCACGTAGATTAAATTCAAGAAGATCTATACCTAGACACACGGTTAAATTGTCAAAAGCCAATGAAGAGGAGAGAAAATGAATCTTGAAAATACCAAGACATTTAAGGAAGAATTAAACTCCCAACTCATTCTAGGGAGCCAATATACAGCCTGATGTCAAAAGCAAAGACTTCCAAGAAAACTCCAGATCAATATCCCATATAAATATAGATGAAAAGCTCCTTAACAGAGTATCCGAAATGCCGTTCCAGCAAATGACAAAGTGATCTTAAAATTTATATGGAACTTCAAGGGACTGAATGGCTGAAACAGTTTTGAAGAGGTGAAGGATCCACATTTTCTGATTTCCAGTTTTGCTACAAGCTACACTCATCACTTGTCTGGCAAGCACACAGCCTTGGGCTCAATCCCCAGTGCCCCACACACCCACCCACTCCCAAAAAGGCAGCGTGGTATTTGCAAAATGATAGACAAATAGCAAGAAATAAAATTGAGAGCCCAGACATAAACCCTTACATGTGTTCTACTGATTTTTCTGAAGCAAAACATCAGTGCACTTTAGCCCCACGCAATGATCACGTCCATCAAGAGAATCCGCACCTGTACGTGACGCATCTGGCTGTGGCTGCTGCTTTTCCCCATCCTCCCCCTCAGCTCCCTTCTCCTCATTTACAAAAGGTTTTTTGTACATTTTCCTTCTATTATTTGTTCTCATCCCTTCTTTCCTATCCCCTCCTCTCTCCCTTGTTCCCTTTCTCATTGGAACATTTTCTTCCCATTTCCCAGTGTCTATTATACACTTTGGTCCTTATTTCCATTTTCAATTTTGCACATCACAGAAACAGTGTGGTATTTACACTGTGTCTAATTTATTTCGCTGAAGAGTAAGCCTCAAGGTCCATCCGTTTAGCTATAAATGTCTGAACCTCATCCTTTATGGCAGAGTAGTACTCCATTGTCTTAAAAAAATCTTTATCCACTCATCAGTTAATGCGCTTTTGGGCTGTTTCCAAGATTTAGCTATTAAAAACTATGCTGCTATGAACATGGGTGTGTATATATCACTGTGGTAGGATGCTTTTAATTTTTTCTGGAAGATATAAAGGAGAATAGATGGGTTGAATGGAACCTGTAGTTCTAGTTTTTTGAGGATTCTCCACATTGATTTCCACAGTGGTTACATCAGTCTACACTCCCTACAATAGTGGAGAAGGGTTCCTTTTCCTGCACAGTCCCTCCAACATTTGTTATTGGTTGATTTCATGATAATACCATTCTTTCTGGAGTGAAATGGAATTTCAGAGTTGTTTTAATGTGCATCTCTTGAATGACCAGTGGTGCAGAACATTTTTTTCATATATTTATTGACCATTTGTACTTCTTCATCTGAGAAGTGTCTTTTCATTATAGGTGCCCATTTTTTTATTGGATTTTTTTAACTTGGGGGGGCTGATCTTTTTCAGTTCTCTATATATTCTAGATAGTAGTCCTTTTGTGAGGAACAGCTGGCAAAAATTTCCCACTCTGTGAGTTGTTTCTTCACCCTGTTGGTGATTTCTCTTGCTGTGCAAAACCTTTTTAATAAGATCACCATTGTTGATTCATTGTGATATTTCCTATGTGATCAGGTTTTGTTCATAAAATCTTTGCCTACACCAATGTTTTCAAGAGTTCTGCCTAGTCTATCTTCCAGCAGATTTACTGTGTTTCCATTTTAATAGATCTTTGATCCATTTTGATTTTAGTTTGCTGCATGGTGACAGATATGGGACTACGTTTTTGGTTTTTTTTTTCCATACTGGGGGATGAACTCAGGACCTTGAATTTATGAAGTGCCACCATTTCCTTGTACTTATGCTATTGTGAAAGGTGATATTTTCCTAAATTTCTCTCAGTGAGTTTGTTGTTCCTGTACAGGAAGACTGTTGATTTTTGAATGTTGACTTTGTTTTTTGTTTTGTTTTGTTTTTGAGAAAGTGTCTCACTATGTAGTTGAGACTGACCTGGAACTCACTATGTAGCCCAGGCTGGTCTCAGATTCTCCTGCCTCAGCCTCCCAAGTGCTGAGATTACAGGCGTGTGTCACCACACCCGGCTTGAATGTTGACTTTGTATCCAGCTATGCTACTGAATTTGGTTATTAAATCTAGAAAACTTTTGGTGGTATTTTTGGGATCTTCTACGTAGAGTATCATGCCATCCACAAATAATAATTTAACTTCTTCCTTTTTTAATCCTTATTCCTTTTATTTCTTTCTCTTGTCTAATTGCTCTGGCTAATGTTTCCAGAACTATATTGAATAAAAGTGGTGAGAGTGTACATCCTTGTCTTATTTCTGATTTTAGGATGAAAGCTTTTGGTTTTTGTCCATTTAATATGAGGGTAGCTATTGGTTTGTTCCTGTCATATGGAATATTGTATTCCATCCCTTGACTTTCAGTCTATGAATTGCTTTTTTAATTCAGTGTTTCTTGTATGCAGCATATTGTTGAGACCATTTACATTGATATTTATAACTGATATGTATTGACATCCTTGTCATATTATTTTCCTGTTGTTGGCTCCCTTTTCTGTTTAACTGCATGCCTTACCTGGTGGATTCATTCTGTTGGAATTATAGTCCTTGTTATCTCTTTCTAGAATGTCCTTCAGAATATTTTGGAGAATATTTTGGTTTGGTGGTCATGAATTTCTTTAGATTCCTTTGTTATGGAAGTATTTTATTTCTCCATCAATTTTGAAAGAAAGTTTTCTAGGGTACAGCAATATAGGTTGTTTTCTTTTAGGGCTTGAAATACTTCAGTCCAAGCTCTCCTTCACTTGAGGTTTGTGTGAGAAGCCTGCTGTGATTCTGATGGGTTTTTCTTTATAGGTGACTTGCTTCTTTTCTCCAACAGCTTTTGATATTCTGTTCTTGTGTTGAATTTCTGGAATCTTGACTATTATATGCCTTGGTGTAGTTTTTTATATCATGGGTAATTGGGGTTCTATATGCCTTTTTTTTTTTTTGGTACCAGGGATTGAACTCGGGTCTTTGTGCTTGCAAGGCAGGCCACCAAACCGCTGAGCTAAATCCCCGGCCCTACTCATTTATTTTATTTTATTTATTCTTTTTTTTTATTTTTATTTTTTAGACAGGGTCTCACTGTGAGACCAGGTTGGTTTTGAACTGCAGTGATCCTCCTGCCTCAACCTCCTGAGTGCTGGAATTACAAGCATGCACCACCACACCCGGCTCTATATGCCTCATTTATCTGTATGTCAAATTCTTTTTCCCTGCTTGGGAATTTTTCTGCCATTACTTCTGTGCACAGGTTTTTTTTTTTTTAAATGTCATTTGAGCTATCTCCTGCTTTTTCATTGACTCAGATCAATCTTATGTTATTCTTCTTTGCATCATCTACCATTTGTTGGATTGATTTTTTTGTGGTCCCTTGGTTTTTTTAAAGAAATCTTTCTTTTCATGATTGCTAACCACAATTCTGTCTTCTGTATCTGATATTCTGCCCTCACACCAGCTCATTCTGCTGCATATACTTTCAATAGAATTTTCAATCTTCTAGGTATCATTTGAATCTGTTTCATGGATTCCATTTCTCTATTTTAGGTTTTCATCGTTTCCATAATTTTTCCAAGCTTCTCTATTTTTTTTTTAACTGTATGTTTTCTAGAGTCACTAACCATTTCTTTCATTATGGTCACCATCTCTGTAGTCACCTGAGAAGTTACTTCTGATTTGATTTTTTTTTTCTAGATCTCATTCATCTGCTTTGTTATTTCTGCTGCTATCACTTCAGAGAGTCCAGGTGGGTGGGTCGTGAACTGTTCCATCTCATTGCCCCCTGGGTTTGCCTTTGGTGAGCTAGAAGTTTGGGGTAGCTTCTTGCTTAAGTGTCTCATTTTTTTTTTAAGCTTAATTCCCAGGTTGATGCTTGTAAATTTGCTTATGGAAAGTAGCTTTATTGCTAGTATTTAGAACCCTTAAGAAATGACTACTTCTCAGAGATGTTTTCCAGGTTAGCTAGCTTTTGAGTCTCTTGCAAGATCCTACCTCTTCAATTTATTGGGGATGAGAAGTTGCTGCCTATTTGGCCCAGCCCTTGGTTCTCTGGCACTGCCCTATTGTGTTGCTTATGACACTTAGCAATCTCAATCTTCCTGTACCAGGAAAAACAACTGACTGGAACAATTACGATGTCTTGGCTATAATCAGCAAAACAATACCACCAAAAACAGCCCAGAAAGTGACAAACTGTGGTAACTATTAATTTGCCACCTTTAACCGTATGAAAGAAATAAAAACAAGAACAGAACAACAACAATAACAAGAAAACTAGAAACAATGTTCATAATTATATAAGAACAATCAAGAAAAAAAACAAATTCAAAGAGAAGAAAATAAGAAAAAAAAGTCTACTTTAAAGTGTATCTCTGCTGTCACTGGAAGATAAATTGGGCACACAGAGCCCAGATCTGTGTTGATTAATCCCAATAAACCAATTGTAGATTTATGGTAGGGCAGTGGGTAATCCCAGCAAGCCTGCACCTTTGGTTCTGAAGTTCAGCCTAGTTCCTGGCTGTGAGGCTTGAAACTGATTTGTTCATCCTATAACACTCTGTGCCTCCTCCTGGCTTGAACTTGGCTCCTTAAACCTCCTGCCAACTTAAATTTGACTCTGCATCACACTGGTGGAGCCAGCCACACTGCTCTGAGTGCTGAGCTCAGATGGGTCCTCTCCAAGATGGCTACTGGCCAATCACCCTCTCCCAGGGGACATATGAACCCAAATGACTCACCAGATCCTGCAATTCCCTGTCTTCTCTGCTATATTCCATTGACAAATCTCTCCATGGTGGCCTCTGGGGTTGCTAGCAGTCACCATGCATTCGCAGGTTGGAGCCATGAAGTGAGTCAGGGCTCAGGGAGAAAGCATCGCTTACCACCTCCTCCTTCTTTGTTGAAGTCTCTCTCCTCACTCTTCCCATGGGACTCAGTTCTGGCTTGAGATGCCTGCTGGGTCCTGGGGACTCATTTCCCTCCTTCCTTTCTTCCTCATGTTGCTATATTCCAGCATCCGGAACCAAATCTCAGAGAGGTTGGTTCTCCTCTGTTCAGCACTCTGCCATCTTCCTGCAAGTCTTTTGTTCAACTGAATTTTAAAAGTTAATAGATTTTATTTTTAGAACAGTTTTAAACAAATAGAAAAACTAATCAGAAAATAAAGAGTTTCCATATACCCACAGCTACCCCTGCATCACTGTCTCCCATTTGCATGGTACATTTGTTACAACTGATAAGCCAATATTGGGAAATTACAGGCTGAGCCTGACTTAGGACAGTTTGACTTATGATTCTCCAGCTTCACAACGGTGGAAGAGTGATACATATTTTGACATTTTCCCAGGCTAAAAATATGTAGAACAATCCTCTTTAGATGCTGGACATGGCAGTAAGTCATGGCTCCCAGTTAGCCACATGACCATAAGGATAAACAGCCTATACACAAGAGAAGTGATGGCAAACTTTTTAAGTTTTCAGCGATTCAAACAGCATGCTGAAGCATGCATGCCATAGGTTTTCCATCACTGCACTAGAATGTACTGCTAAGATAAGGCGTTTCTTTTTTTTTGAGACAGGGTCATACTTTCTAGAGCAGGCTGACCTTGAACTCTCTATGTAGCCCAGGTTGGCCTCAAACTTGAGATGATCTTCCTACCTCAGCCTCAAGTGCTGGTGTTACAGGCATGTGCCACCATGCTCAGCCTAAACAATGGTGTTTGGTAGGTTAGCTTACTAAATGTACCTTTGACTCATGATATTTTCAACTAATAATATATTTATCGGGGCATAACCCCACCTGTAGTATTATTATTATTATTATTACTAAAGCTTAACTAACTTTTCACAAGTATACCAAGACATTCAAGGAAGGAAGAATAGCCCTTTCAACAAATGAACACCTTCACTTGTTTAACTGGGTAGTTAAAAAAATTAACTCAATATGATGTAAAACTCTTAGAAGAAAATCTAGGAATCAATAGTGGGTCTTAAATATGACACCAAAAACACAAAAGCAACATAAAAAAATAGGTAAACTGGACTCTACCAAAATTGAAAATGTTTGTGCTTCAAAAGATGATGTCAAGAAAGGGAAAAGACAACCACTGAACAGGAAAATATTTTTGCAAATCATGTCGAAGGAACTTTCACCTACAATTTAGGAAGAACTCATATCTCCCACAATAGAAAGACAACTGAATTAAAAAAAAAAAGACAAATGAATTTTTAAAATGGAGCAAAAGATCTGAATAAACATTTGTCCAAAGAAGAGATACAAACCATGAGATAAGATGTTCAACATCATTATCCATCAGGGAAATATAACTCAAATTCACCCTAAGACACCATTTTACTGTAATTGCTATAAACAGCAACGAAAAACCCCACAGTAGGTGAAGATATGGAGAAATCTGAATCCTCGTGTTTGCTGGCAGGAATGTAAAATGGTGCAGCCATTTTGAAAAATTGGCAATTCATCGAAAGATTGATCAAAAAGTTATCATATGATTTGGTGACTCACCTCTTAGTTATAAATCCATGAAAGTTGAAAACATATGTTCAAACAAAATCTTGTGGATGAATGTTCACAGCAGCATTACTTATAAAAGTTAGAAAGTGTAAACAATGAAAATGTTCATAAACTGATGAATGAATAAGCACCATGTGGTATGCATCCGATATACAATGAAATATTATTGGCATAAAAATAAAGGAGGTACTGATTCATGTCAAAATGTGAGTGACTCTGGAAAAACACTGTGCTAAGTAAAACAAGCCAGATAAAAAAGCTATGTGCAGAATAGATATGTAGAGACAGAAAGTAGATTAATGGTTGCTAGAGGCTGGAAGGAGGGATATTGGGGAGTATTGTAGTTTATATCTAAAACATCTTCCAAAGTTTTATGCACTCCGAGGCGGGGCTTTTGGGAGTGACAGGATCATGGGTGCAGAACACTGGATAACAGGTGTGACAACTGGTTCAGTTCACTGAATGGATTAGCATAGTTCTGTGTGTGGGTAGATGGACTTACTGAAGACAGAAGACCCACTGTGGTGTGAATGGCAATAGGCTTGTGGCCTGAATGGAATACAAAGGAAAAGAGAGGCTCACTAGTGCTGCTTTTTCCTTTCCCTGCATTCCTTGCCATAGACTGTTTCTCTTCTGGAATGCCCCTCTGCCACGTTGCCCTTACTTGGAGCAAGCTGAAACCTCTACAAACTATGAGCTAAAATAAACCTTTCCTCCTCTTTTAAAAAAATGTTATCTTTATGAAATCTATTGGTACATTTTAGGTATACAATACAGTTACATTTGTCATTGGGATCTTGTACCTTTACATGGCTCATCTTGTTTCTTATTTTTCCCCATTCCCCAGCCCTCCCTTCACCCCACCACATCCTGTTTACAAAGACTCTGTTTCCATGTTTTGCCTTTTCACATATCTTTTCTTTTCCCTTGTTACCTTTCCCCTCCCCCTCCCACTTCCTTTATTCTTTCAGACCTTTTCTTCCTATTACACAGTATCAATTATACATTATGATCCTTATTTACACTTTTAGTTTTTCATACCAGAGAAACTATTCAATATTTACATGTGTGACTTATTAATTTCACTTAAGAGTATGGCCTCTATAAATATTTCTAGTTTCTCATTCTTTATGACTGAGTAGTACTCCGTTTTATTTTAAAAAACATCTTTTTTTATCTAGTCTCTAGCTGATAGGCAACTGGGCTGTTTCCAAATTTTAGCTATTACAAACTGTGCTGCTATAAACATGGGTGAGCATGTATCGCTGTGGTACAATTCTTCTATTTCTTTTGGGAAGATACCCAGCAGGAGAATAGCTGGGTCAAACGGGACCTCTAATCCTAGTTGTTTGAGGTATCTCCATATTGATTTCCACAGTGGTGGCACCAGTCTGCACTCCCACCAATGAAGAAGGGTTCCTATCTCCCCACAACCCTGACAGCATGCTATTGGTTTATTTCTTGATAGCAGCCATTCTTTCTGGGGTGAGGTAGAATCTCAGTATTGTTTTCATCTGGGTGTTGGGTATTTTGTCCCAGCAATGAGGAAATAACTAAGATGAAATGATTCCCAATAGCTATGGGGTTTACTTTTTGGGGTGATGAGACTATTCTAACCAGACATTGAGATGACAGTGGTACAACTGTGAATATACTAAAAAAAATTACTAAACACACTGAAATAATATATTTTATATCATGTGAATTCTGTCTCAGGAAAGCTGTTGTGTTTTCAAAAAAGCTAATGCAAAAAAAGTACTATCCAGGAATATCACATAAAACTATATGATGCAATCAATCCTCAAAAGAATAAGGCAGACAGTAAGGCGAGGCCAAGCTTCATGGAAAGGACTTACTGGAAGGGAGTCTAGCATCCCTGCTGAAGGTGCTAAGGAATCTGGGACAAGGATGTACTGAGAGCAAGTGGAGGTTAAGAGCCTCTCCATGTTTTCCCATGCCCTGATCTGGAATGATCACATCAATCTGGATGCTGAGTGGCGACTGGCGTGTCTTGGTGAATAGGTTGACTCACCATGTCATGTCAGGTGGTTTCTCTAAGCCTTCACCTAGCCCAGACTTCCAGACCCTCCTGTGCCCTCTTAGCTGCTGAAGCAAAAATTACAGACACCTGCTTGACTCAAGGGGCTTCTAATTCTGCCATTCTGCTCAGGCAATGATAGAAAAATGTTTCAAGGAGATCTCATGTTTTCAGATATTTTACTTATTTGTTTTTTTGAGACAGGGTCTCACTGTGTAGTTCAGGCTGACCTTGAACTCATTATGTAGTCTAGGCTAGCCTCCAGATATTTTTTTAAACCAAGAAAATTTCAAAAAATTCCCTGAAAAGTACAGATAACATATTTGTCTGATAACTGTTTCACAACAAGTCATCTGAAAATAATATAATACCGGTCCAAAGCTGTCAGTGCCAAGAAGATTCCTAGCACCCCTATGGCTGGTGCTTGCGTGCTAGGGCTCCCAAAGGTCCCATTCCTAGCCTTTTTCTTGTTCTCTCCAGGCTCTTCTTTTGGGCAATAACAAATTCCGAGAAGCTGATTTTTAACGCCTCTGCGACTCCACCCAGAGCTCCAGCCTCCTCCGTCCAGATCAGCACCGAGCACCTCCTTGCTTCATGAACCACATGCTCTTCACATCCGCATCACCGAAAGTCCTCCTCCTCAGCTTTCTCCGATGTGCTGTTCTGACCCCTGGCACTGTCATCGCCTACTCACCCAGGCCTAGCCTCTTGCCTTTCTAACAGCCATATGGGGACCAAACTCCAGCGGCTCTGTCTCTAAACATCATTCCCATCTGTCATCTCTCCTTATTCTCACAGTCACTATCCTAGTCAAGGACTCACTCTCCCATATGAGTAACAACAAAGACACAGTTCAGCTCCTGCTTCAGTCATGAAACTCTTTATACAGATAAAAGCAAGTTCAGAATCCCGGTACAGCAACAAGAGCAAGCTACTCTGGAAGAAAGATGAAAGGTATCAGATGATAGAGGTACGAGAAATCTGTGCAGTGTTAGTCCATTTTCGTCACTGTAACAAAATACCCAATGTTGGTGCTTTATAAAGCAATGTGCTTTATTTAGTTCAGGGTTTTGGATTCTGAAGATGGTGGACCCATCTGTTCAGCCCATGGTCAAGGCTCCTCAGCTGCCTCCTATCGTGTCACGTGGTATGGCAAGAGCACATAAGGAGGAGACCAAATGGCAAGACAGGAAGTTGGAGACTGGGGAGGGGCCAATCCTATTCTTTTCATAACAATCCACTCTCATGAGAATTAACCTGGGTCTTATACTCCACAGTTTCGAGGCTTAGTATATATTGTTTGTTCTGTTCACAATGTATACACTTCTTGTCTGCCCATATGTTTTAAAAGTTAGGCCTAGAACCAGAAAGAACCAGGTTTGAATCTCAGTTCCACCAAGTAGTAGCCCTCGACCTTGGTTCTGAGTTTGCTTCCTTATCACCACCCTAGAAAAGGACAGTATCAGCACTTATGTTGTATAACAGCATTTTTTAAGTTGCCAAGCAGAGAGACAGTGAGCACTCCGTAAGTGTTAACAAGTCATAATCACTCTCATCATGACTCAACCTAATATCACCGCCTCCATAAAACTTCCCCAGCTCTTTTTCAGGTACATCCCACGGAAACTACCACACTGCACTGCGTTAGGGTCATTTAACTGCTTCCCTCCTCACGCCATGGCCTTCCTAGACGCAGAGGCTACGCTGTTCATCTTTGGTTCTCTGCTGTTCAGCAGTGTCCACACTTCGGGCTCAGTGTTTGCTAAGTAAACAGATGAATGAAAAAAAGAAAGGAAGGCCACTGGCTAACAAGTTGACTGGTTGTACACTGTGTGACACACAATGTTCTGGTTGCTAGGGGCACATTCGTGAATACACAGATGGAGTCCCTGCCCTCATGGGGCTCCTATTCTGATAAGGATACACTACGTAAACAAATAAACACTTTGGAGAAAAATAAAACAGATTAAGGGGCCGCTGTTGATCTTTTGTTAAGGAGGTCATGGAAGGTCTAACAGGTAAGGTGACATCTGAACAGAGACCGGAAGGAAGCAAGATACATGGGTATCAGGAAATGGGTGTAGTTGGGGGAGCAACAGGAGCCAGACCAAGGGAACAGGCTGTGCAAAGCTCCCCAGGCGAGTGTGCTGGGTACAGATGAGTAAAAGGAAGATGGTCAGTGGTGCTGGACTTGCAGGGGTCTGAGACAAGCCCAGAGAAGCACTGAGGGCAGAGCGTTTAGATTTCTGTGGGGTACAGATCACAGGCTATACGGCTTCATTCCTTAATAAAGAGGTAAACCACCACTTTCTTGGGCATCTTGAAAAATCCTTTTTATTTTTAAATGCAGCAAAAAGGAAAACCTTCCCAGACTTAGCCTCAATAAGCTCAAATTAAACTGTTCATATGATCTAAATCTCAGTGGCTATGAGTTCTCACCTGTGCAATCCTTCTCCAAGTGTTTGTAGGAATCCTAAAAGTGCGCACATGACCCCAACTGGTTGCTGTGGCTAGTCAAAAGCTCGCAGCTTCAGGCCCTACGGTCCCACAGATGTGCCACAGTGGTAAGTTCTCCTCACGTCTTCATCCCTAGGCTGGCCAGATGATCTGCAATTCTGGAACTCATAGAGGTATCTGGTGGTGGATCCGGAAGGCTACCACTGTCCCTCAATACAAGAAGCCCGCTCTTGCCAGGTGAGACTATTTCTTCTAGGTTCAGATGAATGAAGCTGGAACTCAGCAAAACTTTGAACTGCAGCATTGCAGTGTCTACTGACACAGCTTTTGGTTTATACCTACAGCCCTTCTCTTGCGAGGCATTCACCTTCAAGTTGGTAGGATCAGGACTTACCTGGAACCACGGCTCACCTCAGTACTGTCCTCCGTGGGGAGCTGGGTCTGCTGTCAGATTGCTCCTTCTTGCATGCTAAGTGTTCCTTTGAGACTGCCAGCGTTTCTGTAAGTGGGCCTCCGCCAAAGCCACAGCAGCCTATTGGACCAGTCAATAATCAAGCCTATAGTAGGACAAAGTGCAAGACCTTCACCCAGGATCCTTGGCCCCAATAATAATCAACAAACATGAAATCTGAAGACAGTCATCCCCTAAACATGCACCAGTGTGGCTGAATCACATATCTTGCTTGGATGGGCCCACTCAGTATTTTCACTGGGACATCAGCTCTATCAACACCTAACATTTTCTATTCCATTGGTTGTCCACCAATGTGTGATTACGTGCAGTAGTAGCATCAAACCTGGAAAAGAAGGGGAACCCATGTTCATTTCAGCTGGTCCAAGTACAACAAGGTCCAAGAACATCTTAAGTTCAACGCAAAAATGCTAAACGTAAATAAATCCTAGTATTTTATCTGGAAAACACCGTAACATAACATGATTTGGGATGCAGAGAATGGACTTTGGATCTGTGATTGTGGGTAACCATTCACTTTGCACCTATTTTTCTCACGAAGACGTAATGTTAACTATTTCTTGCAAAACTGAAATATGCAAAGTAGGACCTGGCAAGAACACTTCAGAGATGAGTTGGGGTGGGCACCCCTGCTCAGCATTCCTGTGGGCTGCTCATAGCTCAGTCGTGTCCCTCACTAGGTTGCCAGGCTCTGCTGCTGGTGTGGACACTGGCATCATTGGACAGCCACTAGATCTGTTGTATAAGACATGTTAAAGGGATTCCTTCAAGTTCTAAGGAAAGGAAATTGGACAGAAACTCAAAGCCATATTTTATAAGATTTTCCAATAAAGGTAAATACACAGACAAGTGTAAAAATCTACATTATTGTAATTTTGCTTCATAACTCCACTTTTTATTCTTTTACACGATTTAAGATAGAAAAGCATAAAAGTTATAAATCTTTATTAGTGAGCAAAAAATATATAAAGATATATTTTATGATATTAATAACATAAAAGGGGGCAGAGTTGTAAAGAGTATAAGCTTTGTATGAAATTGAAGTTATTAGTTTTAAAAAAGATTATTATAACTTTAGGGTGTTTTATGTAAGTAACACTGTAACCACAAAGAAAAAAAAACATACAGAATATAGAAAAGTAAACAAGAAGGGAATCAAACATACCATTCCCCCCAAAATCAACTAAACATAAGGGAAGGCTGAGGCAGGAGGAAGTAAGGGAGGAAATGAGGAACAGGAAAGATAAATAGAAAAACAAGTAACATAATGGTGATAGTAAGTCAATCTCTAACAGTAATTATTTTAAATATAAATGGATTTAACTCCAAAATAAAACGCATGCTGGCAGAATAGATTTAAAAAACGGGATCTGAAGCCAGGTGTGGTGGCACATGCCTATAATCCTAGCATTCAGGAGGCTAAGGCAAGAGGATTGCCATGAGTGTGAGCCAGTGTGGACCACACAGTGAGTTCAAGGCCAGGCCGAGCTAAATAGAGAGACCCTGTCTCAAAAAAAGAACAAACAACCAAGATATAAACATATGCTGCCTTCAAGACTCATTTTAGACCTAAGCAAACATAAGTTGACAAGAAAAGGATGAAGAAAGATATTCCATAAAAACAATAACCAAAAGAGCAAGAGTAGCTATAGTAATATCAGACAAAAGACTACGTGAAAAACTGTTAAAGACAATGAAGAAAATTATATAATGAAATAAAGTCAATTCAGTAAGTAGATATAACAACTATAAGCATATATGCACCAAACACCATAGAAGCAAATATTGACAGAAACAAAGAGAAAAGTAGACAGCTATGATTATTGTGGTGGGCTTCAATACCTACTGTCAATTACATATAAGACAGTAATACAGAAGATCAATAAGGAAATAGAAGACTTAAACAACACCATACGTTATTTGGACCTAATACTCATATATACACAATATATCAGCTAATAAGAACTAGAATAAACATTTTTTCCACTGCACGTGGTTTTGGAATATATAAGGTCAGAAAATGAATCTTAATGAATTTTATACAAAGTAGGATTCTAATCACAATTATAATGAATGAAAATTAGAAATCAATAGCAGAAGGAAAACTAGAAAATTCCTAAATAGGTGGAAATTAAACAGTACATTGTTTTTCGTTTTTTTTTTTTGTTTGTTTTGTTTTTTTTTTTTTTCAGTTTTGGTAACAGTACTGGAAACTAAATCCAAGACCTTGCACATGCATGCTAGGCAAGCACTCTACTTCTGAGCTACACACCTAGCCCTTTTCAATTTTATTTTGAGACAGGCACTTCCTAAGTTGCCTATGGTGGATTTGAAGTGGCACTCCTTTCGCCTGAGCCTTTCAAGTAACTAGGATTACGCACTACTATGCCTAGTAAAACAGTTTATTCTTAAAGAACCAATGGGTCAAAACAGAAATCACAATGGATATTAGGAAATACCTTGAGACAAATTTGAAAAAGCACACAAAACACTAAAACTTTAGGAACAAGACAAAAGCAATTCTAAGAGAAAAATGTTTAGCTATAAATGCTTTAAAAAAAGATTTCAGCAGCAGCAACAATAAAAATAATGCAATGATGGGAATAAGTCAATATCTTTCAGTAATAACTCAGCGTGAATGGTCTCAAATCTCCAATTAACACTGATGGGCCAAGAATATAGCTCAGTGGTGATGCCACTGCCTCACAAGCACAAGGTCCTGAGTTCAATCCCCAGTACCAAAAACAAACAAACAAAACACAGATGAGCAGACTGGATCAAAAAGCAAAACCCAACAGTATCCTGTATACAAGAAACACATTTAATAAAAAAAGAAATTCACAGACTAAAATCCATAGGATGGAAAACAATATTCCATGCCATGGGATCTTGAAAATTAGTAGGAATACCTATTCTATTTTCAGATAAAGTGAACTCCAAGCCAAAACTGACAGAATAGGTAAAGAAGGTCACTACGTATTAGTCAAAGGAACAAATAAACAAGAAACAATAACAGTTACAAAAATATATGCACTGAACACTGGCACACCTAACTTCATAAACAAACTCCGGACATAAAAGGTCACGTAAACATCAATACAATAGGAACCTCAATACCCCACTGTTCACAAACAGGTCAACTAGAGAAAATAATCCAATGAAGAAATGTCACAGTTGAATTACACCTTCAAACAAATGGACTAATAGATACCCACAGTGTTTCATCCAGCAACAAAATACACATTCTCAGCAGCACATGAAATTTTCTCCAAAATAGACTACATACTTGACCATAAAGCATGCTTAAATGAACACAAAATAATCAAAATTATCCCAGGCATATTATAAGATCACACTACACTGACACTAGAAATCAAGGGCAAAAGGAATCACACAAATTATGTAAACATATGGAGATTAAACAATACATTCTTGAATAATCAAGAGAGAAATTAGTTCTGAGAATCAAAAGATAATGCCAGCACAATATACCAGAACCTATGTGATACAATAAAAGCAGTCCTAAGAGGGAAGTTTATAGCTGTGAATGCCAACATCAGAAAAACAGAGCCCAAATTAATAGCCTAATAATGCACCTCAAGGTCACAGAAAAACAACAAATCAAATCCAAAACTAATAAAAGGAAGGAAATTATAAAGATCAGAGCAAAAATTAAAATTTAGACTAAAAGAATCAACGAATCAGAGCTTTTTCTTCAAAACAATAAACAAAACAGACAAACCATTAGCCAATCTTATCAAAAAAAGAGAAAAGATAGTACCAATGAAATTAGAAATGAAAAAGAAATCACAATGGATACCACTGTAATCCAGGAGATTATTAGTAACTACTTCGAAAACCTGTACTCCAATTAGAATTCAGGAGAAAAAAAGAGAATCTTAGATATATATGACTTATATAAAACTGAACCAAGAAGAGATTATCTGAAAGAATAATCCAATAATGGATAATGAAGGCAGTAGTAAAAACCCTACAAGCTAAGAAAAGCCCAGGACTGAATTCTAAAAGACTTCAGGGAAGGTCTAACAGTAATACTCCTCAAACTCTTTAGTGTAAGTGAAAGGGAAGGAGTACTATCAAACTCATTGCAGGAAGATAGCATTACCTTGATTCTAAAACCAGACAAAAACTCAATTAAAAAAAAGACTACTATTGCAGACAGCTAATTAGATATAGTGTGGGCCCGTTAGACAGGGCCAGGCCCTGGAGGGAGTCAATACAGAAGACAATTGAGGCCCATTTACTGAAGACCAGGAATCAAAAAAGAGAACTACTCACATACTTTCCCTAGGGACCAACGGCAGTGATTGATATCCTAAATAGGTATCAATCATCTGGGGTGATGGGGGATCAAAACCTCCCTAGCCCCTTGCTTCCTAGAAAAATCCTTATTCATTGCTTGCTATACAACTTGCTTCATTTGATCCCCGTTTAATCAATGTTACCTAAGTGACTATACCCGTAATCTAATTGGTTAACCCTAGTTTTGTTCTACTTCATACTCACCCTGTGATTTCCCATTGGAAAGTAACTATATTTTTAATCTTATTAGTTGACTCCAGTTTTGTCCCACTTTGAACCAACCTCACCTCATGGCTTTGCTCAAGACACCCTTGAGAAGCAGGGTTGATGGGCAACCCATTTCCCAGATGTCCCCTCCTGTCTCTCTCAGGAAGGAGCAGTCTTTCCCTCATTAAATATTCCCTACTCGTGGGCCAGGAATTTAGCTCATTGGTTCTAGTGCCTGCCTCACAAGCGCAAGGACCCAAGTTTAATCACCAGTACCAAAAACAAAAACAAAAATATGCCCTACTCTTAACCTCCCTTATTCCTAGAATTCATTCTTCAGTTTTAGAGAACATGAACTCAGCATTTCAGATATTTAGCAGGTTGGGAGTTGTAATATTTCCCTTACATTATTGGGATTATTTGGAGGTCCTATATTGTATTGCTGTATCACCATAGGCTTATCTCTTTAATGAACATAGATGTAAAGATCCTCAACAAGATACTGGGAAACAGAAGGGAGTAGCATTCATTCCAGGGATGCAAGGATGGATCAATATATGCAAATCAAATGTTATACATCACGTTGAAGTAGAAAATTTGGTTCCGTGTTACAACTCTCCTTGGCAGTCTGGGAGTATGGAAAGCGTACCCGGAGTCTCAGAGACAGAGTGAAAAGCAAACTGTATTTCAGCACTGGTGGGTCAGCCTGAGTTCACACTCCAAGAGACTGACCTCCACTTGAGGTAGAGCAGGGCAGGATGTACTCCTTCAGGAGAGGGTGGGCTTACACACATTGTACCCCCTTTCATTGGTTACAGAGTATAGATCATACGGGCTCAACAGATTCATTAGTTTATAAGACATCACAGACACCAAGTCCAGTGCACAGTTATACCTCATTTACATTTGGCACGAAGTAGAAGTAATAACAGTTAAAGAACAAAGAAAATTCCTGTGATACTTGAGAGGGGTGTCAGGCTAGGCCAGCCTGACATGGGAGGGAGTGGGGAAACTCCTTGTCAGGAAGTCTGCCTTTAACTGCGCAGGAGCATATTTTTGTTCAACATGAATAGAAGCAAGGACAAAAATCACATGATCATCTCAACAAATGTAAAAAAAACCAAAACAAAAAAACCTTTGACAAAATCCAACATCCACTCATTTAAAAAAAAAACCCTGAGTAGGTAATGTCTGTAAACTACAGTGCTCAGAAAAAGATTAACAAGGACATGAGAAAAATGGAAAGATGTCCTTTGTTCCTTGATAAACTGAACCAGTTTTGTCAAAATAGCCAATTTCCATAACTGATATATAAATTCAAGGTATCTAAATCAAGGTATCAATGGCATTCCTCACAGACCTAGACAAAACAATACTAAGATTCACGTGGAACCAGAAGAGATGCAGAATTAACAAATGAAACCATGGACAAGAGCAAAGCATGAGGCATCAACAATCCCAGATTTAAAGTTACATTACAAAACCACAGTGATAAGCCGGGCATAGTGACACACACCTGTAATCCCAGCACTCGGGAGGCTGAGGCAGGAGGATCACTGTGAGTTCGAGACCAGCCTGGGCTACATAGTGAGTTCCAGGTCATACTCAACTACATAGTGAGACCAT
>NW_022900941.1:2629070-2647175 GCF_012274545.1 Fukomys damarensis | reverse complement strand
CAAAAAAAAAAAAAAAAAAAAAAAAAAAAGCTACAGTGATAAAAACAGCATCATACTGGAAGAAAAACAGACATGTGGATCAATGGAACAGAATAGAGGATGCAGAAACCACCTCAGGCACATTTAATCTTCTGATCTTTGACAAAGGGGCAAAAAACATACACTTTAATAAATGGTGTTAAGAAAACTGGCTATCCACATGCAGAAGATTGAATTTTAGACCTATATCTATGTACTAAACTAGAAAAAGAATACAGAACTAAATGTTAAAACAGAAATGACCTTCTGAAAGATAAAAACCATACAATTCTTAAAGGTACAGGCAAGGACTTTCTGAACAGAACCTCAAGGGGACCAAAAACATCAAGAAATCAACAAATGAATGGGATTGCACCAAATTAAAAAGTTACACAGCAAAGAAAATAACCAAGAGAAAAGACAACTGACAGAAAACAAAACTGTCAGCTACTCCTTGGAAAGGAGCCCAATATCTAGAAATATAATGAACTAAAAACATCAGACCTCCCAAAATAAAAGAACTAATTTTTTAAAATGGGCACCTGAAATGAACAGACATTGCTCAGAAGTACAAATGTCCAATAAATACATAAAACATGTTCAACATCTCTGGCAAATTAAATGCAAATTAAAACAATGCTGAGATTCTATGTCATTCCAGAAAGAATGGCTATCATCAAATCAAATAATAAAAATTCTGGGGAAACGGAGCTTTTCTACATTGTTGCTGTTTAATGTAAGTAGTACAACCACTATGGATATCAGTATGGAGTCTTCAAAAAATTTAAACTAGAGCTGGGGATTTAGCTCAGTGGCACTGTGCCTGTCTTGTAAGTGCAAGGTCATGAGTTCGATCCTGGGCACAAAAAAAAATTTTTTTTTAAACCAGAAATTCCTTTAAATGCAGCTGTTCCTTTTCCAGGTATCTTCCTGAAAAAGGTAAACATGTCATATTAAAACGATACACACATATCCATGTGCATAGCAATGCAACTCAATAGCTAAATCTTAGAAGCAGCCTATATGTCTGTCTATAGATGAATGAGTAAAGAAAATGTGTTTATACACAATGAAATAGTACTGTTATAAAGGGTCACTTTGACCACTTGTAGGTAAACAGAGAGACCTTGAGACCCTAATATTAACAACAGACATACATATCACATAGTTTATCTTGTATGAGAAACCCAAAACCAAGATAAATGGAGGAAATACTGAGATAGATCTTTTGCAAATGGGAAGCAACTGAGAGATGGAGGGATAGAAAAGTGAGGCATAAAAAGAATTAAGATATGTTCCATACATGTATTAATTTCCCCGAACGAATGTAATTACCATGCACTATAAATGTGTACTAACAAAAATAAAAATTTGAAAGAAAAATACTTCAAATTAGAACTTAATTTTTTACCTTAAGGAATTAGAAAAAGAACAAATTAAACACAAAGCAAGCACCAGGAAAGAAATGGTGAAGATCAGAGCAGAGATAAACAGAATAGAAAAAAGGAAAACCAAGATTTGGTTCTTCAAAAATATCAACACAATTGACAAACCTTTGGGTTAAGCAAGAGAAATGAAAAAGGAGCCACTCCTGTAATCACGGGACTCAAGAGGCTGAGGCAGGACTGCTATGAGTTCAAAGCCAGCCTTTGAACACTGGGCTACACAGTGAGTTTAAAACCAGGTCAATGACACAGCTGGAGCCTGTCTTAAGAAGTCAAAATTGAGGGCCAGCGATTTAGCTCAGTGGTTCTGCCATCTTCTTCACAAGCACAATGACCCGAGTTTGATTCCTGATACATTAAAAAAAAAGACATTATGACCGATTGCACAGAAATAAAAGTACAGAGTTCTATGAACATCTATATATCATCAAATTGGGTAACAGAAGTCTCATGCACAACCTACTAACTCAATCATTTATAAGTATATATTTGAATAGATCTGTAACTAGTAAGGAGATGGCATCAGTTACCAAAAACCTCACAACGAAGAAAAGTCCAGGACCAGATGGCTTTACTGGTGACGTCTACTAAACATTCAAAGAAGGAACACCAATCCTCCTCAAGTTATTCCACGAAATTTGAGAGCACTTCCAAACTGAGGACAGGATTACTGTGATACCAAAACAGGACACACAGTACAAGAAAACTAAAGACCAATATTCTTTTTTTTTTTTGGTATTGGGGATTGAACTCAGGACCTTGCACTTGTGAGGCAGGTGGCAGAAACAGTGAGCTAAATTCTGGGCCCCAGACCAATATTCTTTTTTTCCTCATTGAGTTTATTGGTACATTTCAGGTATACAGTACAGTTACATTCATCATTGGGATTCTGTACCTTTACATGACAGGTCTTGGTTCTCATTTTTTCCCCTTGTCCCTCCCTTCCCTTCAACCCCTCCTCCCCTCCCCATTTACAAACACTTTATTTCCATTTCATTTTTTCATATTTTTTCTTTTCCCTTATTACCTTTCCCCTACCCTTCCCAGTTTCCTACACCTTTAGCCCTTTTCTTCCTATTCCACAGTGTCAATCAGACCAACATTTTTAATGAATATTTCCCCAAAACTTCTCAACAAAATACTAGCAAACAAAATGCAGCAGCACATTAAAAGGAGTATATACCATGGCCAAGAAGGATTTATTTCCAGAATGCAAAGACGATTCAACATAACAAAAATCAGTGGAATATATCACATTAACAGAAGGAAGGAAAAAAATCTATGATCATCCAGGAGCAGAAAAAAAAAATTGACAAGCCCAAGTTTCTTATAAAAACACTTCAATAAACTAGGAATAGGAGAAAAGTCAGCATAATAAAGGGCATCTATGAAAATCCCACAGCCAGGGCTAAGGATTTAGCTCAGTGGTTCCACTGCCTGCTTTGCAAGCACAAGGTCCTGAGTTTGATGCCCAGTACAAAAACAAAACAAAGTTTAAAAAAATCCCACAGCCAGTATCATACTCAGTGATAAAAAAATGGAAAATTTGTTCTCTAACATCAGAAATAAGACAAGGGTGCCCATTTTCACCATGTATATTCAATATAGTATTCGATCTCAGCCAAGAATGAGAAACTAGTCATTCATAGGAAAATGGATACATATTGAGGATATACTCCTAAGTGAAATAAATAAGTCACATGTATAAATACCAAAGTTTCTCTGGTGTGAAAAACTGTAATGGTACATAAGATCCTAATGGTATAATTGACAATGTGAAATAGGAAGAAAAGGGCTAAAGGTGTAGGGGAAGTGGGAAGGGTAGGGGAAAGGAAATAAGGGAAAAGAAAAAAAAACATATGAGAAAATGAAAAAAATGGAAATAAAGTATTTGTAAATAGGGAAGGGAGGAGGGGGTGAAGGGAGGGCAGGGATAAGGGGAAAAAATGAGAAGACCTGCCATGTAAAGGTACAAGATCCCAATGATGAATGTAACTGTACTAAATACCTAAAATGTACCAATAAACTCAATGAGGAAAAAAGAATCTCAGCCAAATCAACTAGGCAAGAAAAATAAAAGATATCCAAATAGAAAAGTAAAATTATGCACAGATGATATATTAAATGAATGCCCAAAGATTCCACAAAACAAACAACCCTCCAAAACAAAACTGTTAGAACTAATAAATTCAGCAAAACTGCAGGATGAAACAACACAAAAATCAGTTACATTTGTACATGCAAACAGTGAACAATTCTAAAGGAAGAACATAATTTACAATAGCATAAAAAATAAGATACTTTGGAGTTAACTTAACCAAGGAGGCAGAAGACTTGTATACTAAAATGCTGCTGAAATTAAAAATGACAGCAACAAATGGAAAGGTACTGTTTATGTACTAGAAGACTTAATATTGGTAAGGATGTTGCCACTACCCAAAATGATCTACAGATTCAATGGAATCCTTATCAAAATCCCAACATTTATTGCAGAAATAGGCAAATTTAGCCTAATGTTTGTATGAAATCTTGAGGAGCCTCAAACAGCCAAACAAATCTTAAGATAAAAAGAGGTCCCACATTTCCTCAATGCAAAGCTACAGTAAGCAAAACAGGGTTGTCTTGGGGAGAAAGACAGAGCACCTGAGTAGAAAAAACAACAAAAATAAATCCTCATTATGTGGTGAAATGACCCTGGGGATGGTATCAAGAGTACTCACTGGGAAAAGGACTGTCTTTTTAACAAATGGTATTGGAAAAACTGTATACCCATATTCAAAGAGTGAAATTGGAGTCTAATCTCAAAATGGATCAGGTACCTAAATATAAGAGCTAAAGCTACAAATTCCTAGAAAACATAGGGCAAAGGCTTTGTAACACATGACCTGGCAATGATTTTCAGATTATATAAAAAAACACAAGGAATAAATGAAACAAAGTACATGAAGTTATAATTATTCATGAATCAAAGGACACAACAAAGGCAACCCGAGTAGGAAAATATGACTTGCAAAAATAATGTATCTAAAACATTAACACCAGGACATAGAGAGCTGCCGCTACCTAGAATAGTCAAAATCACAGCAATGGAAAAGCAGCACGACGGTGATGGCTGCCGACAACAGGAGGAAGAGAAAACGGGAACTTGTTTGTTTTCCATGAGACGGACAGTAGTGATGGCTGCATAATGATATGAATGCACACAAACACCAACTACAGTTATAAATGGTTGAAATGGTAAACCTTTATTATGTATCTTTTTATACAATTAAAATATATTACAAAAAAAATATAGGAAAGTGACTTGCCCGGCACGGGGGTACACCCTGTGATTCCCAGCACTCGGGAGGTTGTGCAGGACTGCATCAAGCTCAAGGCCAGCCTGGGCTCCGAGTCTGAGGCCAGCCTAAACTACACAGCGACAACGTCTCAACTCCCTCTCCTCAAAAAGGGACTGCATTTTTCTATCCAAGTGATTAGCTAACACTAATCCTTGGACAAACTAAACTCCATGTTGAGAAATGATCTGCAAACTAACAATACGCCTATGGAAGATGATGTAAATGTGGCCGGACAGTAACTACCAGGACTTGAACATGGGCATTCACCTTGCCATTCTCAATCTCCCAATTATTTCTTAGAAGTTATTCTGGTAGGCCAAGCTTCATACCCACCCAAATTATCATGCAATCAGGATCATTTAGGCATACATTAGCAATTATTTCTTCTTCCATAACCAGTAGAATGAATTTCCCAGGTATGATCATCACTGTTATTACTGGCCCTGATGCCATTAAGTGGTATTTTCAGGTAAGTGGAACTTGCTCCACTAAAGGGCCAAAATGTTATTTTTAAAATATTCCCAAAAAACTTGCTTTTGTTTAGAATGGTCAGTGTCACCAGATTCTGCCTCCACCTAGTGGTCAGCATTGCCACTGAATGCCTTCGCACACTTGGCTTTATCTTATTTTGGTCCCATTTGTGTAAACAGGTTGAGAGGGTCTTTGAATAAAAGTTTTAGTGCATTAGCTTTCTAAAAGGTCTCCATGGTGAGTAGACTCTTGTGTATTCCCAATTTGTATCAGAGTAGGATTTCTATAATTAAAATGGTTACTGATTCAGTTTTCTTGGGCTTATCTTGACCCATCAGAGCTCTCATAAATCTTGCAGACTAAAAATTTTAAATATCACAAAAATAAAGCAACAAGAACCACAACTTTAAGTTGTAATTCCTTCCTCTCCTGTAATTGCCTATCATATCCAATTGGTGGTTATTTTCAGTTATATCCATATTTCTAGCTTTTTAAAATTATTTTAAGACAGGTCTTGCAATGTAGTGTAAACTGGCTTTGACCTAGGCAGCCCAGGCTGGACTCAAAATTTGTGTGATCTCCTGCCTCAGCCTCCTGAGTGCTGGGATTATAGGTGTGCACCACCATACCTGGCCACATCCATAATTCTAAGACATTATTTTTTGGAAGGCAAGGTCTCACTATGTAATCTAAACTGGCCTGAAATTCTCAATCCTCTTGTCTCAGCCTCCTGAGTGCTGGAATTACTGGTGTGTACCACCATATCCCTCCCACAAAGGCAATATTCCTTAACCTATTCCTAGAGGGAAATTTAAATTAAAATAAATTATTCCCTAACAAGAGAAACACTAAGAAATAAGATTTTGTTGGTGTTGTATTTCAACTCCTACTGGGATACTGCAATTCAGCTCTGACCCTAAATGCCCAGGGTTAGTACTGGGCTGCACAAATTTAAGGTGTAGCCCTCCCTTCCTAAGACTGTGCCCAGTTCAGATGCTGGCCCCAAGGGAGGTCTCGATGCCATCAACAGTTCTGACTCATTACAAATCTGGGGGCCCACAAGCCTCTTCATCCAAGAATTTGTTAAAATCAGTCACATAATTCAGACCATATATACAATGGCCTGGAATATCTATACAGAATGTCTGCAATCAGAGCTCTTAATCGAGGTTGCATTACACAGGCAAAACAAAAAATCAAAAACCAATGTCCTGAGAATGGAACTCAGTCTCTCATCAGACACAGTTAAAGATCTTCATGGTGACCATTCTCCAATCTAAAGCTTCATTAAGGGCCAGCCCTGAGCTGCTATTAGCATAACATTCAAGGGACCTTCTATCATTCAAGGGACCCAAGGGTTTGACACATTACTTGTCAGAAACCAGGGACAAAAACCAAACAAATTCCTCATTATACCAGTCAGTATGATGAGATTTTTTTTTTTTAAACCAAGGACCAATCTGTAGCTCCACAAGAGTGCACTCTCTAAGACAATGAAGAGACAGCCCTCCAAACCAGAATGAAATTTTATTGTGTAAAGCTTATAGAGGGATGACTAGTATTCTTTTGTACAAAGTACACAATTTTAAATACAACTAAGACAAATGTGAGTCCTATGACAACATGTGGTACAAGCTGAACCATTTACAGACACACTAAAAAATTTTTTAAATATCTTCTTTCTCTAAAGAGTCCATTGTGCATTTCTCAGAGCAGAGATGGGGACATATCCCAGGCAGGGTCACAAGGGCATTTTATTGCCTTCGATGCTGATTTTTACTGCGTGTGCAGATCTGCTTTTTTTCCTGATATCTGTGAATTTCCTCATCTGCTTATCCAGTCGACTGATACCTTTCTTGGAGGTTGCCTGAAACTAAGAGTGAGGGAGAAATTAAAGAGCAAATTATTCGAATACATAAATCCAGTTTTGTCTTTCGTCTTTTATTGAAGATTAAAAGTCAGAGAGCTCTTAGCTGTAGAATAATCAGGATATGCTTCCGCTACCTGAGGAAGCAAGTACACACAGCAGTGTTAGAAATACCTTTGTTGTTGCCTATGCCTTATTTGCAGTCCATGGAAATCTAGAGAGAAGGCGAAATATTGTGACTACAAATCCTCCTGGGTCCATCAACTGCATTACATCTAACTTTCTCCCTGTTAAAGACTAATGGCCCCCACCCACCGCTGAGTACCCGACACTTTCAAACAGTGTAGCATAAAAAAATCCTAATTCTAAATATTATTTTATACCAATCTCAATACTTGGCACCATGTATTTTGAGTTAGCATGAAAACTCAGTCAGATGAGAAAGAGCTGTGCCATCACTTTATCCTCAGATTTCCTGGGCTGTCCTGGACATCTGACTTTTTTTTGGGCAATGTGCTCCAATTCCAGTACTTGGAATCAGTCCACTCGGAAAGCTCCCAGCAGCTCCACACACTAGGCTGCCCACTCCTGGATCCTCCCTGCAAACCCTGAGCCCTAATAGATCTGTTCAGCCCTAGCATCAGGGACGTACTTAGGCCAGTGTCAATCTACTCCTGCCAATGCTTAGTTGTCGCGTGCCTGAAAAGACACGGATGCCAGGACCTAACATTGTTCTAATCTCCCTCCTAATTCATCAACTCTACACCACACTTCTTCAGGACACCAAAAGTATATGATACACTGGTTTTATCAGCAAAAAAACAAAAGGAACGTAACTAGCAAAGAGGGGTTGCTTTAAAAATTATGGTATGACTATATGACAACACAGTATTAAATCACACTCGGTTAAATGGAGTTCTATTATGCTGAGTAAAAATCCCAACAAAGCATACGAGTACGATCACATTACTCCTTGGGGGGGTGGGGCGTGGAGTAATATTGTCTATGCATACACACAAAAAAGAGCAGAAAGGAATAATCCAAAATGCTATTAAATTGCGGCACGATTTCAGGTAGCATTAATTTTGTGCTTTTTGCATTTTTAAAAGTTTATACAGGGCCAGGGATTTGGCTCAGAGGTTCTACTGCCTGCCCCGCAAGCGCAAGGACCAGACTTCAATCTTTGCTGCCAAAAACAAAAACTTTATATAAAAGCATGCACTGCTTCTGCCATTTACTGTCATTTTTTTTTTGAACTGGGGATGGAACTTGGGATCTTGCACTTGCGAGGCAGATGGTGGAACTACTGAGCTAAATCCCCGGCCCTCACTTATAGTCAACTTTAAAAAGCACTCCACAAACTAGACAAATATATGAGCCAGTGTAGTACATGTTACTGCCACATTTAATAAAGAGTGAAAAATCAGAAACCAGAGACTAAACAAATTATTACATATTCATGCAAGGGTCACATACAGCGTTATGTAGCCATTAAAAATACTCTACAAGGTGGCTTAAAAAGTGAAATGACTGGCTGGGCATGGTGGTGCACACCTGTAATACCAGCACTGGGGAGGCTGAGGCAGGAGGACTCTGAGCACTCGAGGCTAGTCTAGGCTACACAGCGAGTTCAAGGCCAGCCTGAATTACAGAGTAAGACCCTGTCTACAAAAATAGAAACAAAACAAAAAAACTGCAGTGAAATGACCAAAATTAATAGTAGTACAAATTTCAATTATATAAAGTATCAACAGAAAAAGAGGCAGCAAATCAAACTGGTTTGGATGTTGAGACCATGGGTGATTTTTTTTTACCATCTCAAATTTCTCTTCAAGTATAAAAGTGAAGTTTAAGGCATAACTGGATATACACGTAAAATGTAAAATTGTGAACAGTGGTGACTTAGTGGAAGAGCAGAGCTTTAGGAATGGAGGTTAATCCAAAGTTTCACAACTAAAACTAAAAACATTTAAAACAAAAGGTTCATTTGTACAAACCCTTCTCTCTTTTTCTGGTACCAGGGATCGAACTCAGGTCCTTGTGCTTTCAAGGCAGGCAGCGGAACCACCGAGCTACATGCCCGGCCCTAAAAGGTTTCATTTGAAAGTCATGTTGTCACTCTAGTTATCTTCATGGACAATATGATTTCTAATAATGCTCATTAGTATCTACACAACGTAAGCATTAAGAGAGTATGCAAGAAACCATCCTGAAGACAGAAAGTGTCAGGTAGTTTAAGGATAGTAAGAAAGAAGGTAATAGATCATCAGCCCCTAAAACATAACTCTTTTCCTTCTGTTTTTTTAGGACAGGGTCTTACTGTGCGGTACAGGCTGGCCTTGGACTTACTATGCAGGCCAGACTGGCCTTAAATCCACAGCAATCGTCCTGCCTCAGCCTCTCGAGTGCTGGGATTATAGGTGTGCACCACCATGCCTGACTCCTCCTACTTGGCAGTGCTGGGGATTGAATCCAGGGCATCAAGCATGCTAGGCAAGCACTCTACCACTGAGCCATACCCCTAGATCAAAGTATGACTGGATAGAGAGTCACAGGCCAAACTACAGCCCCAATAAAGAAGAGCGTGTTACGACTGTGGTGTGCGGGATCAGGAAGGGCGCGTCCCAGGAGCTTCCTGCTGTCTCAAGGCCACTCTCCTGCATCTACCCACAGGGGATGGGATCAGGACTTGCAGCATCGGCAGACAGGCAAGCAGCCCCAGGAACAGGACGCTTCCAAAGAACACTGGCCATTCTGCTTCTGTGACTCTTTCTTGGTCATGCTATACTGTATTTCCCCTATAAAATAAGTCCTAACTGGAAAATAAACCCTCCCATGAGTTTTTGCCCAAAATAAGCCCCCGTTATGACTGTTAGCCAGACTGGTGCATTGCGTAGGTGCACTGTAACGCATGATGGTGTACTGAATTATAGCGTATTAATATGACTTCCTAGAAGACTACTGACATTTATATCTAAAATAAAGAACATAAATTATAATTAAGTATTTGTAAATACGTTAAGTGGACAAGAGGTAAACACCTAAACAGACGAACTCGAGACTTACTGCCAAGTTGCCAATCAGAGCACAGACACAACACAAATGACGTGTGCACTTGATACCGAACAGACACAGCTGTGTTGGATGTGAATCTTCCTCATGCAGCGTGTCGTGTGTTGTACCAACGCACTACGAGCAGGCTACCTAGACAAGAAGGACTCATTTAAGGAGAACTCTACTGCCGGATGTGAGAGGTTGAGGCCAATAGCTCAGGAGTAAATGGAGTCACAAGACATTCTGGCCAGAATGCGGGGTTTGGAGAGTTAAAACAATGCTCCAGAAGCTGACATGACTGTAGATGTTTATACACAAATAAATGCAATCAATTGTTGCATATGAAAAGATAAGACATCCTCTGAAAATAAACCTCACTGCACCTTTTATAGCAAAAATTAGTGTAAGACTTGGGCTTATTTTTGGGGAATACAGAAGTTTCCAATTCTCAAAAAGAAAAGTACTGGGCAAGAAAATATTACACACGGAGTTTAGAAAGAAGTAAAGAGACAGTCAGAAAGAAGAAGTTAGAGGAGACACCGAAGGACATGAATATGCTACCAGTTTTTTAAAAAGGAAGTGCCACAGTGGAAGAAGTCCTCAGCACAGAAGTAATCGTCCGCTACCCTCATTCTCAGTAAATAAGAAAGTGGGTTCTGTCTCGACAGCCGCTTGACGGTATAGCTGACGGGAAGGAAGGTAAGTAAGTGGAGCCTTTGCAAATAATTGCCAAAGCAGAGTCAGAGAAGCACAAAAGGCAGGCAAACACGCATAAACTCTGTGCCCTGCAGCAAAGGTGCTGCCCTGAATCTCAGCACAGACGGTCAATGGGCATGGCTCACGAATCTTCTCAAGTCACTTCTGACCACGTACTAAACGAGCTTTACATCATGAGTTCTCAAATGCATGTTACTGAGCCACAGACAACAGAGAACCTCCCTTCCACCAGGAATTCACCAGCCAATTTATATGCCTGTGTGCACATGACTATGATTCTGGGCCCTGACAGAAGTTTTTCATAAAAAACAGATTAGACAAGGAGAACAAAATGCCCACCGAGGAAGTAATGGCCTATTCGTCTCCAAGGTTATTGCCAAAGGAAGGGACTTTCATGACAACTTCTAAATATCAGAGAGGCCATTCCTTGTCTCAAGGGGCCTGTCCGGGTCACTACTTTAGAAACTAAAGCAGAAAGGCCTTTGTGGTTAAGAAAGCACATGCACACCTGCTTTCCCTCTGCTGACAAGGAAAGCCCACACACAACCCATGCTTTCTTGGAGGATACCTCTCTAAGGGCCAGGCCTACAAGGGCATCCTGTTGCCTTCAATGCTGAACTTGACAGCACGGTGCACTCTGCTGAGCCGTTTCTGTTCCGCAAATCGCCGTTTATGCTTTTCCAATCGATTCAGGCCTTTTTTAAGAATACCAGGCTAGAAAGAGTGGTCCAATTAGAGTAAGATTACCAAGAAGCAGTGTCTGAGAAGTGTCCACAATGATGACAGGAACTATCTAACCTAATGGTTTCACAACAGAATTGCTTCAACAGCTTGGAAGAGAAAAGGAGGGGGACTCTGAGGAAGCAAGAAAAGGTTGTTCTTAACAACAAACATCACTCCACCAGGGCCAGGGATTTAGCTCAGTGGTGCCGCGCCTGCCTTGCAAGTGCAAGGTTCCGAGTTCAATCCCTGGTACCAGGAAAAAAAATTCCCTTGAAATAAAGGGGTTACCAGGGAGAAACCTCCTGTTTCATAACACTCGTTTAAATCTGAAGAAAAGCTTATCAGCAGTGAACTTTAATCTTGGGTAACGCTTTTCTCTATCTTTGACCTGCAATGTGGCTACTAAGACGTCAAAAAACAGATGTCTGGAAGTCAGATAAACCTTAAGAGCTGTAAGGATTCTTAAACATAACGAAAAAGAACATCAAGTGGTAATCTGCATCTGAGGTCCACCTTGCTCCTCCTCTGCTTGCTTACCCGGGATGATTCCATTTCCACATTCCACTTGGGCCTGACAACGTAGTCCTTGTTTGAAGGCATCGGGACTCTCGCTCGGGCACAGAATCCAGGGTCTCCAGGTCTAAGAGCCCTGAGAGAAGGAAGAGGAAAAGCACGCTGACTGTAGTCACCCACTGTGGAGCCCAGGAGCCACTCAACCTCCCGCTCCCAGTCCTGCGCCATCCAGCTGCAACGCTTCAGCACTGTCCTCTGCCCTCTCCCACGCGCCTGCCCTCTTAGCTGAGCGTGTTATCAGACACGCTCTGTCCTGCGTGAATCTACCAGGCCAAGTTCCTCTGCATTCACAGGAATCTTCTTCGCTCCCTTCAGGTTGGATGTCATCAGATCCTCTCCGTCCAAGACTGGTCCTCTAGCAGGACTCTGAACCCTAAGTTCACCAGTCTCGTGGAGTTACTCAGGAGTTCACTTGTGAGGTGAAAATCATGCGGTCAAAATGAGCCCCAGGCAGCCCACTTTCCAGTCCCCTCTGTCTTAGACAGAAGCTTTCTTTCTCTCAATAAATTTTTCCTACTCTTAACCTCCATCGTTCCTAGAATTAGTTCTTCGATTTTAGAGAACATGAACTTGCATTTTGGATGTCTAGCAGGTTTGGGAGTTACATCTCTTCCCTCTATATCAGATTCATAGTTTCTGGTCCTATAGTTAAGAGCTTAATCCATTTTAAGTTGATTTTTTAAAATATGGTGGAAGGCTGGGATTGACAGAACTTTTGTAAATAATCTAAAAACCTACAAAATGTTAGGAATATGTAAAATGACTTCTGCTGTCTCTAACAGCAATCTGTTTTGTTTAGTTCAAAATTAACAGACACTGGGCACTGACCATTTAGGAATATGTAAAATGACTTCTGCTGTCTCTAACAGCAATCTGTTTTGTTTAGTTCAAAATTAACAGACACTGGAGGCACTGACCATGAAACGGGACATCTGGGCTCATCCCTGACCTTGAACACTCCCTTCCTGGGTGTTGAAGAGATGGCTAGACGAATCTTGAGGTGAACTCCCTAGCTACAAGGAACTGTTCGTCTGGGTTAAACTTACTGTCTGGTTACTGTAATTTGTACATGAGTAATGTGAACTGAGGAAATGAAGTGTAACCACCTGCATGAGATTAGAGTTGTAAAACCTGTAAAAGAAGAAGCTTCAACCTAATAGGGGCCGATCGCTGGCACTGCCTCTTTGAGTGCGATTCAACCTTTGCTGGCAAAATAAACTTACTTTATTTCCAAAAAAAAAAAGAGGCCCAAGACCCTATGATGCATATCTAAGACCCTATCATTATGCATATCTAAAATGTACTAATAAATGTTTTGCCTCAAGAAAAAGAGCCAACCATTTTGACACCCACAGTTCTCATGGTTTTGCATATGCAAACCACACAGAAACTTTTATGCTTCTTTTTGCAGAAATCTTTGAGATAATTACAGATTTACATGGAGTCCTAAGAAGCAATAACAAATGGGTCTGGGGATTTAGCTTGTGACTGCCTTGCAAGTGCAAAGTCCTGAGTTTGATTCCCAGTACCAAATCAAAACAAAACCAAACACCAAAAACCAGAAACAGAAACAAAAAAGCAAGCACTCTACCACACGCCTTTTATACTGTATTTTAGACAAGGCTTCATTAAGTTGCCCAAGCTGGTCTTCAATATGTGATCCTCCTGCCTAACCTCAAGTTGCTGAGGTCTCAGGCGTGTGCCACCGCATCCAGCTCTAGTTTACCCCATGTTTTAACATTAAGCTTTCTATAACTTTCATATATCTGGCTAGCCAATTAAAATTCTCCACAACTCTTCTTTGCTCCTTGAAACCACTGCCTCATCATCAAAACTTAGCTATAAACATACCGCACTTTCCTCCAGCTCATCTCCCATCCTCTTGCAATGTGGACGCTGACTGCTGACACGCCCAGCACCAGTGCCTCCTCGGTACCTGGCTTCTGTGCCCTGCTTTACCACTGCTTGCCTCACATGCAGCCTCAATATTATCCAGGCACTGCTCCAACCTGTGTGACCATGTTCCCTCTCTTCACTAGTCACTCTGCTTTCCAAAATTGGTTCATTCATTTCTTTCCTTTTTTGCAGTGCAAGGGACTGAATCCAGGCTTTGTACATGCCAGGCAAGTAGTCTACTATTGAGCTACCGCTTCAGCCCAGCTTAATTTCTTTTTTCCTCTACACTCGAGTCAACAATTTTTCTATGATGATAATAATCAAATTTATGTCTCTAGTACAAATCCCAATTTCTAGACCTATATTTATAGAAGTATCTCATTAGCTACCTCATATTTAATTGCTTGCAAGGATACTCACCAAGGACCTCACATCTGTGCCTGTCTTAATTTTAATGAATGGTAAACCATTGTCTCAGTATGTGTGCTGGAGCCTTCAATTCTAGCCAAATTCTCCCCTCCTAAAGTTACCAGCTCTGGTAGTTTTGCTGCTGCAATGCCCTCTCAATCTTCTGTTCTTCCAGGTCTCTGCTGACTTATTTTTTAACTGTGGGACCATTTTTTAATGACAGCAAGGACAATACAGCTATCAAGATGCTTTCACAGTGATGGAGAATAAGTTTCAGAAGTTTTAGTCAGGTGCTGCAGACCAGTTCATTGGTTCAATATCTAGTCATAATAACTTTTTTCCTTTTGCAAGATACATCAAAATATGTGTTCCTAGTAGAACTTGTCACATACAAAAAATTCAATATAAATTTGATATCTTAAAAGTCTTCTTTGGGGCACTGTTTTAGAGTGAACACATTAGGTTTTGCACAATGTGGAGATGTGATTCTTCTACAAGAATCACAACCCCAGAAGATTTTTTTTTTTTGGTTTTTTGAGACAGGGTCTCACTATATAGTTGAGACTGACCTGAAACTCACTATGTAGCCCAGGCTAGTATCAAACTCACAGCGATCCTCCTGCCTCAGCCTCCCAAGTGCTGGGATTACAGGCGTGCACCACCATGCCTGGCCTGATGTTTTTACAGGTGAAATAAAGAGTTTTACCTATCAGTGAGTGTTGGAGACCAGCTGAAATTGTGCTGAGTAGGCTATAAAATATTATTGAATTGGCTTATGAATTAGCTCTTGATTGAGAGTCGTTCCTAGGCCTAAGAGACTTGGTAGATAAGCCTCTGGCTGGTATGTAGAAGCAGAATTCCCTATGCCAGCATCACAGTGAGGCCTCAATGACTGGTGAAACTGGCGTCCTTGACAGAAAGATGACACTGCAGCTGAGGATTTATGGCTCTTATGTAGCCATTCTCCCAGAACGGACGTTAAATCTACCCACTGTTCCTCCTGGTTCTTTCTGTTGCCTTGCTTCACTAGCCTTGGCTCCTACAGGATGCTATCAACATCAGCACTCCAAATTAAACCTGGTGGCTTTATGTCTAGGCTTAAAAATGTTCTCAGGAATCACAGAGAGAAGTGAAAATGCCTCCTCTTGATTTCATCCTTCACTAGGTCCCAGCAGTCTTTCCAGTTCTGTTTTGCTCCACTCCTGGCCCCACACTGCTGCTTGCTCACTTCCAGCTATTTGGCACTCTGACAGCAGGCCTTGCACAGACTCCACGTTCGAGCCCATTACCCCTCTCCACACTTACACCTGAGAGCATGGACTGTATGCTTTCGTGGTCTCAAAACTTAAGATGTCTAGCACCTTGAAAATTTAATGAATAAACTGTTAATTTTCCAAAGTACTATTTTTCTTAAAGTAGCAAACAGAAATCCTCTATATATTCTAAAAAGACAAATTAATACAAAAACCTTACTTTTCCTCTCCTGTTAGCACTTTTTCCAGGTCTCTTCGGGGTGTCTGACCACCAGTGCTAGGAAAAGAATAAACAGTGAGATTACTAGGAATCCTAGACCATTTTAACTAAGCAAAGAAACAAACCAAAATATCAAACTTAGACCATAATTAGTTGCTTTATACTGGATCAGGGAAAATAACTTCTAGCCAAACAGGTTTCATCCCTAGTGACTCTGTCCTCTCGGATGCAACTGTGTACACCCAAACAGAACAGTAACTTCTTTTACTCCCAGAATTTTGGAAATGGACTAGGAAAGTAATTTTGTGCAAGTGGCTGGAACAACACATTCCCCAGAACCATGAAAGAGGCCTTGCTTCTTACCCAGAAAGGTCTTGGTATGGGGAGAAGACCCTCACCATACACTACTATATTTAACTAAAAGGATATTATGAACAGTTTTCTTCTCAGACTAGAGGAAAGACAAAATTCTATCAGTTTGCAGATGATCTCAAGATCGTTATGACCTCATCTCCCCAGCACAGGCAACAACATTAGCTCACTACTCATACCTGTGCTTCATACCTGCTCAGTCGTCGTCGCTGGGGCATTTGTTCCAGGTCTCTCTGCTCCCTCTCTTCTCTCGTCATTCCTTTATAGTTTGAAGTAAGACCAAATATAGGCCGAGACCATTCATCTGTAACAAGGAAACAAGACCCAACTACTTAGCCCACAAAACAGCATTCTCTCCTACGAGGCTTTTGAATAATCACACCCTTGTACAGCAATGGTGAACCTTTAGAGCCTACTACAGCACACACGCTGTAGCTTTGCCACCACTGCTCTAGATCCTTAACATATCCTTTTCTTAATGATGCTATTATTTCAGGACCATTCACAGGATCAACAGCATAATATTGGTAATTACATAATATCAGTAAAGCCTGGATGATTCAAGAAAATAGTGAAAAAAGGCCAATTCAATCAGTAATCACCAGAGATGTAAAGAAAGAAACATCTGACCTGACAGTCTTAAATGATCTGGGATGACATTTCATAAAAATCAAATTTTCTTTTTAAGAAAGCATTTCTAAAAAAAGCACCTTAATTTGTAGGTTTACTCTGCTGAAAATAGGAAATATTTAAATTCTTCTACTTTCTTAACCCAAAATAGCCCATTACTTGTAAAAATGGTCTAAATCTTTAAAAATTACACCTCTAAATCAGGTGTAGTGGCATACACCTGTAATCCCAGCACTTGGGAGGCTAAGGCAGGAGGATTATCATAAGTTTGAGGCCAGCCAGGGCTACACAGAGAGTTCAAGGTCAGCCTCCACTACAAAGCAAGACCCTGTCCCAAAAACCCCAAATAAATAAATAACATTTGCACAGTATGATGTAAACTACATTTCCTTAATCCTAACACAGTTGCTCAGTGATCCACGAAAAAAAGCATAACATGTATTGACTCACTAAAGGTCCAGAGGTGCTAAATGATGATTCTGTCTGAAACATAATGCAGCTTCCTGCTGCATTAATATGCTATATGAAACAGAAAGCACCTTTACAGACAGCAAACAGACATAGTCACACTAAGAGGCAGGGAATCTCAGGGGTCTACATTATGTTCTAAAACTGGCCCATTGATTCCATTCCAGGATTCAGAATCTCTATTGTAACTCAGGTATAGAGAGAATATTCTGTTTCTCTCAGTGTGGGGGGAGCTGACAAACACTGCTTAAAAGCAATCCAAAGTTTATCATTCAATAGTCAGTTGCAGACCAAAGATGGTATTTTGGCTCTGGTTTATAAATTTATGTTTCTGTAAAAGTTTTGGTAATCTTAAAAATTTAAGAATTCCCAAATACAGATGCAGTTACTTAAATTTCTTTCCAATGTGAAACATGGGAAGTGTTAAGCAGGATAATGAAAACAAATACAGATTTAATTCTTAAAACTGAAGGATTTCAGAAAGATGGCATTTAAATAAATGTATTTCAGTTAGGTTCCAGATTTCTCTGGCACTATAAGAACATGGCAAAGGTTCTGGAGATCATTAAGAAGTAACAGCTATTCCGCTGCCAGCTTTGGAAGCTCAAGATCTTGAGTTCGATGCCTGGTACCAAAAAAAAAAAAAAAA
>NW_022900941.1:2616703-2628795 GCF_012274545.1 Fukomys damarensis | reverse complement strand
AAAAAAAAAAAAAAAAAAAAAAAAAAGTAATAACTATAGTAGTGGTAACTATAATAGGGCTAATATTTGGGTACTTGCTATGTGCTAGGCATTGTGCTTTCTAAGCTTTCTCTCATCTAATCTTTACAATAACCCAAAGAAAACACATGTCAACTTTACAAAGGAGGAGACCAAGCACAGAGCATAAATCACAGCTAAGGGTATGCAGTATGGGAGTAGTGGACCCATGGTAGAAACAGGTGTGCCTAACTCCAGGGTCTGAATTCTACCCTCTCCATGTTTGTGATCCATGATGAGACAATACACGCTACAAATTCTCTATGATGAATGTGATCATTATGCAGAAATGCACCAGAAAAAAAAAAAAAAAAGATAATACATGCTTTTACTTGCTATATTTAACAATGGAGAGCATATTAAGTACGGTGAGAAGTGTTTTAAGTGTAAGAAAAAAAGTTGGCACTTCTAAGAAGCTATGAAAATGTTTCTATTCTACTTAACTGACTCTAAATATTGATTTAAAAAATACGGTTAGCTTTTATATACATGTCTCTCTCTACACAGACATAAAAACAACAAACAAAAAGCAAAGTTTACATACTGATTAATTTCCCTGCCATGTCCTTGTTGGACCTGGATTCCTTGGGGTGTTTATAGAGATACATCACTGCTCGTCCAATCCCACTATGTTTCAGGGTCTCCTGGCTCACACTAGGTAGCTGGGGAACATAAACACATACACACAAATTAATCACTCAGAAGCCGGGAGCTTTGCTAATCTATGCTAGAGGACCTTTAAGACCTCGTTCGTTCACATCAGAACAAAATTTAAAAGTCCATTTCCAAGATTTATAGATACTGAACACATAGATCCTCTGTGTTCACATGAGAAGTTGAGAGTTTAGTATTATCACTAAGTTGAACTAAAACTGATCAATGTGAGAAAGTGTGAACTGAGAATACTTACAAGTAGCAGTTTAATACAGGAGTTGGCACAGGCCTCAGAAGTCAACGCACCTAAGACTGAACCCAAGCACAGCCACCTGCCTGCTATCTGACTTTGGACAAGCCATTTAACTTCTGAGTCTTCATTTCCTCATCTGTAAAATGGAGACAATATGCCTACCTTACAGGTTTATTGTGAGGAATAGGTGAGCCAATACATACACAAAGCACATGGAACAGTGCTTGGCACATAGGAGATTCCTCGGGAATTCCCTGGTGAGTTAAGGAGCTGGCCCAAGACATCAAAGTCATGCAAGTAAGCATAGCTTGAGTCCCGAACAGGTTCACATGATTCTGAACTTGAATGTCCACTACTGGATTACTCTTCAGAGACACCATTGCTACTTCAAAATCGTTTTCCTTTAACACTACAGTTACAGGAAGTTTTACGGGTCCTTCCTTTTTATGTTCATTTTATTAGGCAGTTCCTTTTTCCAACCTCTTTTTGGAAGGCTTTGGCAGAAAGAATTTATAAATACACAGTAAAATACAGAGGCCATGAAAATACAAGCCATATTAGATAATTAATGAAGCACAACCAGATTATCTGCTGCTAACCTCTTGCAGAATCTTCAACAGCTCCTCCCGAATCTTAAGCGCTGGCAAACTCCTATCTGGTAGAGGTGAGAGCCACTCTTTGATGGCAGACATCACACCACTGTCAATGAATGTTTCTTTAAGGTCCTGCCTGCAATAATAACAATAAAAAAAGGTCAAGTCTATGCACCTTGGTTCCACTGCATCTCCCTCAGATTTTCTTACATGTTTAGGGATATTTCAGAATATTGCTTAAAAAAATATATATACATTCAATATTACTGGGCTTCTATTCTGTTCTCAAAAGCAGAATGAAAGTTAGATTTTCTAGAAACATACAGATTTGACCAGCAAAGATGATTTGTTAAAAGCAAAACCAAAATAAACTCAAATCAGACAAGACAGATTAATTACACTAATATGAATGGCACATTGCTCACTCTATCAGAATAATAATTCTTAAACAGTTTGAGGAGGCCGAGAACCCAGAATTGTGCTATTCTTTGCAGGACACCAAGAATATAGCTTTCCAGGTAGAAACAAAAATACTGGAAATTAAATTCCACTTTAGGCAACAGAATAGCTTACATTATTAATAGGAAACCTAGCCACATAGTTCTGCCTGTTGGCACAGAAACAGTAGTTGTTTAGTCTCTGTCATCTGATGTCACATTAATGAGTTGGGGGCTCATTAACGTACTAACGCATTTCAGCCACCAAGAGTAGGCTGTGACTTTATTCAAAGAGAAAGCAAAACTGCAGATAAACACGACAGAACCAATGAAAAAAATTTCCGAACAAGGACCTAACGAGAAGGGCACCATTATTACAGAAAGATCAATGATTATGATTTACAGGGACATACAAATCTTGAAAAATACGTATCTCAAGTTCTCTTCCAAGATCTGTCTTGTTTTTAATGACACTGAGAAAACAGAAGCGATTATACCAGACCCCATACTGTCCATAAAGAATAAAATTAGTAGTTTTCAAGGTTTTCTTTCATTAAGTCAGTTTTTCAATTGTTTCCATCAGGCATCAAAGTTTAAGAAAAATTAATTAAATATAATTTAGGAAATTTCATTTATTATTATATTTCTGTTACCTGACAGATACTATCATTATTTAATACCCTAGAATACCAGTAGTTTGAATATCATTTCATTAAAGGGAAAAATATTTTAAAGAAAATAGTGGGCTGGGGATTTAGCTCAGTGGCCCAAAGCCTGCCTCACAAGCAGAAGGTCCTAAATTTGATCCCCAGTGCTAAAAAATAAAAAAAGAAAGAAAATACTTACTTCTTAAGATGCATAACCACAGTAGGCAATAAAGTTAATTTTTTCAGAGCTGGTTTTTTTTGATTGTTCAACTGTCTGTCTTCCTATCAAGAAAAAAAGACAAAAAATATTTAAAAAATATAGTACTAATTGTTACTAATGAATTATAACCACTGTAATTCTGAACCTTAGAGCAGCAGTTTCTCAAAGAAACTCCAAGTTTTTACCAGATGTGGTGGTGTATGCCTGTAATCCTAGCACTCTGGGAGGCAGAGGCCTGAGGATTCCAAGATTAAGCACCAAATGTGCAACTAAATAAGATCATCTCAAAGCAAGTCAAAAAGCCAACACCACCAGCACTGCCAGCACCACCAACAGGGGTGGGGGTCAGATCAGTGAGAAGGTTCTGGGTTCAATCTTCAGTACTGAAAAATACAATTTTCCTACCAGAGGATAACTAAATATTAATACACAGTCTTCATTCAACTGACTTACATTCCTGTATCTAGGTCATGAAGTGACTTGGTCACTAAACGAGAAATCCTATGTAGCAAGTACATCACAATATTCAGAACAAAGAAATGGTCAAAGGAAACTCCAACTTGATGACTTTGCTTTTACTTGCATAACTTTTACATGCAGGGCTGTAATGTGTAACAAAACAAAACTGCAGTACTGTACAGTACAATCAGCAAAAATTACAGTAGTATATAAACAAGGTGTACAGCACCAAAAAGAAGACAGGTCCTAAGTCTGAAGAGCACACCTTGCAGCCAGGCCTGGTGGCGCACGCATGTAATCCCAGCACTCGGGAGGATGAAGCAGAAGGATCACTGTAAGTTCGAGACCACCCTGGGCTACACAGTGAGTTCCAGGTCAGTCTCAACTACAGAGTGAGACCCTGTCTCAAAACCCTCTCCCCTCAAAAAATGTGCACCTTGATTATAAACCTAATTATAAGACACTAAACATGTAGGGTGAGCAATGTCTGTATAGGAATACACATATTTTTATATCTATCTTGTTAGTCAAACCCATAAAATTATTACAGTACTTACCTTCAACAATTCTAAATCAAGAAATACAATTTTAATTTAAAATACTAGCAGAATTATCAAGTTTTCAGCGTTCAAAGGACAAATTATTATAGCTGATAAGTTTTAGTTCATTTTCAAGAACAGTATTCCGCATATAAGACTTATATGTTGTATTACCAAATAAGACTTTTGGTAGTAACGGGTAATTTTTAAGTTTTAGTTATGAAAAATGTCAAATTCTACAAATATAGATGTACATGTCCCTGCATGTTTGAAGAAGTAAACACATAGGGCAGTCTCACTTCAGCTAAATCTTAACCTACTTTTCCTTCTGCTCTTGTTTTGAAACAAATCCCCGACACAGATCACTGACTACTTCAGCAAGTATGTCTAACAGAACTGGTACTAGTTGTTACTAATGAATTACAGCTACTGTAACTGTTTTTTAAACTTAACACTGGACAGTTTTACAATTTGGACAGATTTTTAATATGTAATGAATTAGATGTGATCTCTGATTAGAGGCAAGAGAATGACAATTTTATTTAAAAATTTTATTTCAGATGCTTTAACCAACTTCTATCATCCCTTCTTGTTCCACCCTCTTGGGTGTCTCCTTTACTTCCCCTACAAAAGAAAAGCTCTTTTCTGCCTGCTGAAATGCTTGTGGCTTTCACAGATGGGGCATTCTCCCTACTGCAATACTCCTTTTTCTGAACAGTCATGTCTTCTATCAACCAATATTTCATCTAAAACAATGTCTAGAAACCTCTTCAGGACAACAGCAATTATGTCAGAAAGGGCAGTACAACTCCCCTCCCACTTAACCCCAACCACATACGCATAGTAATCCTCCTTTCCAGTAAGTTTGGAAAAGTCCGGCAGCACATAAGCAATGGGCTGACAGACAGGCTGTGGATACGAGTGAGTCTCTGTGCCCAAATATTTAGAAATTCGGGTAATCGGGTCTACCCTGGGGAGAATGGAAGAACCAGCGACCACACATCATAGATCCTCCTGAAATAAACCCACATGCTGATCAGGGAGTCTCCTCCTGACTCTCCTGTAGCCTATGCAGTCCAAGGAGATAGGAGCTATGCAGGTATCCAAAAAGTACTACAATTCCAAGTCACTGCACAGTGACATGACAGGACAATGGCACAATGCCCACCGCCCCAGCCCCACACTACATGGGATGGAGGGGGTTGAGGACAGAGCAGTGTGTCAGTGGTCCCTCCAAAATCAGTTCCTGACAGTTCCAACCAATCCCTCTCTCAGCCTTGGTATGATACACCAAGGTACTGTTCGCCAGTTCGCCATTTCCAGCTTCCGGATTTTTCATGTCCAACACATGCAACCTGTGGCCAGAGTGATGAAGGCTTGGCTACCTGGGGCTGCTCTCAGCAGCACACAGGGTCACCAGCGTGAGTGACGCAGAGTGAAGACTCTGTGGGCTATGGAGCATCATTTCCTCCCTAATGACACAATTTTATAACACTTTTCTTACATAAAGAGATACCAAGCTTGGTAAACAGTCAAACCTGAGAACAAGCCATTGCTCATTAAACCAGCAAAGCTACTCAGCAAAGTTGGTTTCACTTAACATTTGGTCTTTTCATTTTTTTTCCGTAAACACAACTAAATAAAACATTTAAATTATTTCCAAGTTTAAAATTTTAAATATCAAATCATCATAAAATTATTAGCACTGAATCTAATAAGGGACTCCTTTGAAATGTTTGCTGAAAAAGCTCATGGACAGATAATAGTCTAGAATCTGTCTCATTCTGAAACTAGTTTCACAGACTGTTCTATGAGCTAAAGTTTACATCTGCTTGACAGAGCCTAACACTACCGAGATAGTTTAGTTCAACGAATTAATTGTCATTTATTACTTTAATGTTCTTGCTATTTTAACCTGTTCTCTTTGTTAGGGACTCGAGAAAAGAAAAGAAAAAAAAAAAAAGCTTGGGTAGGAATGATGGGACAGGGCAGAGACGTGATGAATCAGTTTATTTAGGAAGCTGATCGCTTCTCTGGCCTTTTGGCTAAGATCAAGTATTTAGGGAGCTGATGCAATGCTCTTATCTTTCTGTATTACCTAAGCCTGTTCTCAAATGAAAATGACTGTTTCCTTGCTCTGAGTCTAGTTCATGTCTGCACTGCTGGATTTATGGTCAAATGTAATATAGACATAACATGTGAACTTTCTGAGTTTTCACACTCTCCAGAATTTCTCTTTGTAAACGTTAGTGCCTGATTGTGTTAAATCTGTTTTAAGAATGTTTAATTGTAGCCTCTGCTAATTACTCAGTACTGTAGCAGCAAAGTATTATTTGTAAGAATCAGTTATTTCTATATGTATACTGAATATAAATCTGCTGCTCTAGTTAGTAAAATGATGCAATAAAATGCCATTTTCAAAAAATATTTAAGGTGGGAGGGACAGGGATTTGGCTCAATGGTTCCACCAACTGCCTTGCAAGAGCAAGGTTCTGAGTTCGATCCCTGGCACCAAAATAAACAAACAAACCAACAAAATTAGAGCAGTATGTATTATCACAACAAGCGAATTATTTTTTAACGTGGTTTAAGGATTAAGCATTAAAAAACACCACTCAGCCATTACTCAGGGAGAAAGAAGTGAACCTAGAAGTGACTCCGCTCACCTCGGCAGCTTCGTTCATCTTGACAATCATGGCGCTGACGACATCATCAGCGTCACTAATAAAGGTGCCACCGTCACGATTACGTCTTCGCTTGCCACTCATGCTTTTTTTCCGCTGCAACATCATCTCAAAATCCGACAGGAAGTCCATACTAAGCAGTAACATAACATTAAGTGACATCCAAGTTCTTTTAATCACATATTTATCACAAGAAAACCAATTGCCTAACTCTAACACAATGGGATGCTGATTTTTACAAGTGCCAGTTCGTATACCTCACTATTAACACAGCTGACCACAGCCCTTCTATCCACCTTCTGTTCTACCCCAAGAGCTACCCACTAATCACCAACAGCCTAGCCACCTCACACTTGCTCTATCAGCTTTGAGAAGAAACATTCAAGTTCTCGTTCAGCTTTAGATGCTCTGCCTTTTTTTGGAATAGGTATTCAGGTAAGTATTTGTATGTTTCTATTTTATACTGCTTAAGCAGAAAAAAACAAAACAATTGCTTTTTCCATGATAAGAGCACAACTCAAAACAACTGGACTGAAATAAAGGATAAAAATACTCAAAAAAGGAAGATGACTCTGACACTATTTTGTATAAAATTTAAATTTCTAAGTACTGTACTGCCAAACTCACTCAGCTTAATTATAGAATATGCGAGTAAAATACAATCACATACTCGGTTGCTTAGAATTATTTCCTTTCCCCACCAAATCAGCTTTCTCTAAAACATTTTTTAAAGTTATTTTTTTTGGAAGAGTTGCTTGGTGAGACATAAATTAAAAGAGTTTGGTGTCATAAAAATATAACATCACAAATTAGGACATTTAAGCACAGGCAAATAACAGTAAGCGTCACTGACAACAGCATAAACAGCGAAGATCGAGAGAGAAATGGAACAGATTGTTATCCTAAATTTAGAAATCAAAATAAAAACAAAAATTTAATAATTTCTACCTTCATTTAGCTTCCTTTAAATGAATTCCTTAAAAAACAAGCAAATATAAAAACTTACTGCTTGCCTCTCTTGATGTTATCATCAGAATCTGAATCTTCTGCTTCTTTCACCTGTGTTTCACCTTTTTCTTCTTCCAAATCTTCTTGATTAAAACCCTAAAGGCAGAGTTAGTCAAATTTATTACAACCCCCTTACAGATTTTTTTCTTCTATAAACTGCTCTTAATTTTTTGCAGTATATCCACAAAGAACAGTAACAGGTATCAAAAAGGATGTAGCAAAAACTCCTTAGTGTTACCAGTGTTATTTCCTTCCAAAAATAGTCTGTTTATATAAGTATTTCTGCATACATATTTACTGTCTTCTTTTATTATATGAATAGCAGGGTATTATTCACAGAGGTATGAGACACTGCTCTGTACTTCCCAAAATTAACAAGAAAATGTACACATCAATCCATATCAGCTTGAAGTATCTTCGCTCTTTTTAAGGCTTTGGGTTATTTCACTAAATAGGGCTGTGACACTAATTTGCTTAACACATTTGTCTACTACCTGTTACGTGTATCTGAAGTTCACAGCCATATTTGCCACACTGTTTTCCATACATGTTATGCCAATTATCTGTCCTTCTAGAAAAATGTGAGTGTGTGCTTCGCTACTTCTTAACATATAGCAGGTTATCAAACACTGATATCCACCAATCTATGGACCAAAAAAGAAAAGGGATTTTAGTATGGTTTTATTTTCATTCTCTTATTATGACTGAACTGGGACTTTTTTCATGTTTAAGAAGCCGTTTATAATTATTTCTCTGTAGGAGACCGCAATATTGATTATGCGCAGAGTATAAACAGCACAGGCTGTAAACAGTTAACCCTCCAACTGGCTTGTTCTGAGAAGCAAGTCTGGCCAAAGCCCAAGTGCCAAGGCCGTAAAATCTTCTTGACTACAAGAATAAGGATTTAATTATAATCATATATTATTTTGTTTAATCTTTTCCTAACTCGAGTGCTGTCTTTTTCCTTTACAAGCCTTGCCTGTGTTTGTTTCCATAGAAACTGCTCAACTGCACATCCTTGCATATAGTTCACCTTTGCCCCAATTGAGTGCCAATAAAAATCAGTCCTGCGGACTGACCAGCGCCTTTGCTGATTAAGCAGCCAGCATTGGCCGTCCTGGCTCCCTGCTTTTCTGTCTCTTTAGATCTTTTAGTTTTTCTCTCAGCCTTGTGCCATAGCACTGAGCAGATCAGAAGTGACTACAGATCTCTGATATTTACGAATTCTACTTTCCATTTTCATGTAAATGAAATGGCAAGTCTTTTCAGTGCAGCTGCTCATTTTTGTCAGACGCTCTCATACTTCAAGATGCCTTCTCAGGGCTTCACCTTAGTTATGTCGTTTTCCTCGATGAACAAAACTACAGCAAGTTGATGTAAACTCTCTAAATACACCTTACTGTTGGTTATGTAATGTTTAATGACAGTGAACTACATGAGGGCAGCTGCCGATTTCTGTGGAATAGTCTTTCAAATAATTGTTAAATGAATTCTCTCTCAGTATTTTCCTTAGCTTTACTTTTTTTTTGGTACCAGGGATCAAACTTGGGACCTTGCACTTGCAAGGCAGGTGGCAGAACCACTGGGCTAAATCCTCGGCCCAAGCTTTGTTACTTTTTTAATATTTTGAATTAAATTTCCAATTTATCTATTTTCATTCTGGCTTTAGTAAATTAACTAGATTTTTGATTTGAGAACTATTTTATTTTAATAAGACATCAAATTTCAAGTGGCAAGATGTTTTTATTAATTGTTATTTTTAATTTCATTGCACTGGATTCAGAAAATACTACCTATACTTCCTACTTTTTGGAAAAACTTAGTTTAAAATGCACGTGGAAATGCAAAGAACCAAGAAAAGCCAAAGTAATGTTGATTAACAAGCTTTGAGGACATGATCAATTATTCAGAACTAATAATGTGTTAAGAGTACAAGGACAGAGACCAACAGAACTGAGAAGATGGTACAAAAACAATCTGGAAAACATGTAACTGATGTATGAGATGGAAACACTGAATAGTAGGAAGGAATGATCATTTCAATTAACTGTGCTAGATAAATCAAATATTCCAAACTGGGCGTGTTTATGTAATGATTTTAACTTCTACTTCAAATTACAAAAACCAATTCTAGGTGAACTACCAGATATGAAAAGTAAACAATAACTTTCTAGAAGATGATCTATTAGAAAACCTTCACGACCCTGGGGATACGCCAACATTTTGTTCATCAAAAGGTTCCATTAAGAAAGGGAAAGGAAGGGCCACGGATTTAGCCCAGTGGTTCTGCCACCTGCCTCGCAAGCACAAGGACCCAAGTCCGATCCCCGGAACTAAAAAAAATAAATAAAAGAGAAAAGAGCCGGGCATGGTAGTAGTGCACACCTATGATCCTAGCCCTTGGGAGGCCGAAGCAGGAAGACTGTCACAAGTTCTAGGCCAGCCTGGACAACATAGTGAGTTCAAGGCCAATCTGAATTACATAGTGAGGCTCTGTCTCAAAAAATTAAAAAATTAAAAATTTAAAAAAAAATAAAGAGAGAGAGAAAAGGTGGGCTGGGATGGGATGCAGCTCAGTCAGAGTACTTGCCTACAAGGTCCTGAGTTCATCCCTAGTACCAAACAAACAAATGAGCAAACAAACACAGGTGAAGTAGGCAAACAGATCTTGTTAAAGGGTCCATATCCAGATTATTACAGAAAGATTTCCTGTGGCTTTTTGGGCTGTTGTTCTGTTAATTACATTCCTCTTTGTTCATGGTTTGCACATTGTTCTTTTTTAGTTTTGTAGCTATTTAAAGCCATATCATCAGGACCGGGATTTAGCTCATCAGTTCCACTGCCTGCCTTGCCAAGCGCAAGGACCCGAGTTCAATTCCCGGTACCACCAAAAAAAAAAAAAAAAAAAAAAAAAAGCCATTATCATGAAGTGCACAGAATTTTAAAAATCAATAAAAAGAGATCCTCTTTATTTCAAGTAATGTTTTCTGCCTTAAGTCTACCTTTCTGACTAAATGTAGCTATATTTATTTTCTTTTGCTAAGTGTTGATATGAAGACTCTTTCTTACTTTTATTTTCAACTTTCTTGTCAGATGATTCTCTTGAAATCTGTATTTGGTTTTAAATTCCTGTCTTGATCATCTTTGTCCTTTATTAGAGCATTTAATATATTTATGTTTTATTAACATCTGATATTATCAAAGGTTAAGTCTGTGTCACGACTACATGCTTATAACTACCCCACAGTCTACATTTCTTTTCTCTTTTCCTGCATCCTTTTGGACTGATTAGTTTTTATTATTCCATTATTTTCCCTCTATTTGTTTGGAAGTTACGTAAACCATTACAGTCTTTTTAGTAGCTAGTGGTTGCGTAGATGATGACAGGCACCTAAACTTGTTAAAGAATGCACCCTAACTTACCAAAGTCTACCAGTGTACATTTCCATTCATTTGCAAAGAGCTATGAGCCTGCAACTCCATATATATTCCCAGCTTGTTACTGCTATCGTGTTTTTTAATTCTGTACTTTAAAATAAACCAGACATAAATTTCTCTTTTCTTTAGTCAATACTGAGACTAAACCACAGGTTGTTTGTTTTTGGGGGGTACTGGGGATCTAACTCGGGACTTTGACTTGGGAGACTGGAATGGTGCCACTGAGCTAAATCCCCAGCCCCTAAACCACATACCTTTTCATTTCCATTTTTCTTCCTTTCTACATTTCCCACTTTCTACTTGAGGTCATTTTCTTCCTGCTCATTTCTTGAGGTACTTCCTAATTGTTAATTCATTTCACACTTATTCCTGAGAAGCACGTCTGCTGCATATAACAGATTTTTAACTTTACAGCTATTGGGGTGTTTCTGCTGCTGAAAAGGTGGTTATTAGTTTAGGTGCTGCTTGCATGCATGAGTGCACTCATTCTCTGTACAGGGATTGAAGCCAGGGATGCTTTACCAGTCGGTGCACAGGATACATTCCCCAGTCCTTTTTAATTATGAGAACTTAAGTTGCCCAGGTGGGACTCAAATTGGGATGCTTGTACCTCAACCTCCCAACAGTTGGGACTAGAGGTTTCCACCACCCCACCCAGCTAGTTGTTGCTTTTCTTAACGTAATTCTTTTTTCCTGTTATGCTTTTAAGACTTTCTCATTTTCTTTGATCTGCTGCAGTTTTATAATGTTCTTAGATATAAATTTATTTTTACTGTATTTATCCTGCATGCAATTTGTAAGACTTTCATAATATATGGTTTTATGCATTATTTCTGTAAATAGTTTCTGATATATGTTTTTCCTTTTCTACTAGTACTCCAATTATGTTAAACTTTCTCATGAACTTTTTTTTTTTTGTTTTCTATAATATATCGCAATCTTCTTTATAGATAATTCCTTGTAACTTATCTTTCAGTTCACCAAATCTTTTGAAATATGTCTTTTGTTAAACTCATGTATTGAATTTTTAATTTTAGCTATGTTTTATAGTTCTCAAACTTCTACTTGTTTTATTGGTTTTTTTTTTTTTTTTTTTTTTTTTT
>NW_022900941.1:2594481-2616545 GCF_012274545.1 Fukomys damarensis | reverse complement strand
TTTTTTGAGACAGAGTCTTACTTTGTAGTTGGGACTGACCTGGAACTCACTATGTAGCCCAGGCTGGTCTCGAACTCACAGTGATACTCCTGCCTCAGCCTCCCCAAGTGCTGGGATTACAGGCATGCACCAACACACCCAGCTGGTTTTGATTTTTGAAACAGGGTCTCACTATGCATTTCAGGTTGGCCTTGAATTCACTGTGTAGCCCAGGGTGGCCTTGACTCTGCAATCCTCCTGCCTGTCTCCTAAATGCTGAGATTACAGGCATGTGCCACCACGCCTGGCTTCTACCTGGTTCTTTCCTGGATCTGTCTTGTCCTTTCAAGTATGCTTTGTTCTGATGAAATTTTTCTTTGAACATATTTTTCAAGGTATTGTCTATTTTTAGTATTATTAGTTACTACTGTTCCCTTTTATCTTTCACTGAATACTGTATATATTAAAAATTTGAATCACTATAATCTGATTTCTGAGCTAAGGTTCACTAGCCTTCTAGATGACTCAAGTTGGCCTAAAACCTAAGCAAAGGCTATTTTTCTTCAGTCATTCTTAATCCTTTGGTGCTGCTCTTGGAGTCACAATCTAGAGCACAGGGTTTTCAAGGTCTTTAACCTCCCAGGCCTTGAATTTTAAATTTTGTTCCTAAGGCCTGCTTTGCAGTGGGGCAAACACTCCCCCGCAAAAAAGCAGTCTCAACTGCTCAGTCATCTTTACAGGTTTCTATGTGCTGCCAACTCATTGCTACTTTGTTCCTTAGATAATTTCTAAATGTTTTTCTAGCTGTCGGTTTAATCCAAAATACCTAGACTGGCACTGGCAAAAGTGGAAGCTCCACACTACCGCAACACTTTTTAGCACAATGTCTTTGTCTCTCCAAGTTAGCTCAGTTGGTAATTTCCTTTCACGTCTTTGTATTTCACTCTGTCTTTTAGTATTTCACTTTCTGAATCATTTTCTTCTGGATTTTTCCCCTGAATACATCATAGTGATTTATTCCCACTTATTGTAATACTGTACTAGAGAACCACTACCATAAAACAGAAAAAAGCAGTTAAGACCAAGTATTTCCATCATACTTACTGTAAATTCTTCTTCTTCTTCATCACCAGATTCTCCAAATATGTCTGCAATAAGATTTCTAAAAAAGAAACACATTATAAAAGCATTAATCTGCTTTCTCCCCATTTGCATAGAAATCCTTTTAAAATAGGGTACAATTTATACATAGAAAAATGTGTGTATCTTAAGTGTCCCATTCAATGGGCATTAAGAATGTATACATTCGTGTAAGCAGCACCCCTACCAAGATGCACAATAACCCCATCTCCCCAGAAAGTTTCCCATCCACCCTTCTAGTCAGACCCTCAACACCAACACCCTGGAAGCCATCAGTACTCTGATTCCCATCATCACAGATTAGTTTTGCCCGCTCTTAAACTTTACATGAAAAGAATATGTCTCTGCGCTGTCTGCTTCCTTCATTTACTCTATTATTTTGGGGTCCATCTATGTTAGACACAGTATGTGTACAGGTAGTTCAGGAACTAAGACCCTAATTTCCAAAGTCATAAAATTAGGCAGTATCTTGTCATGAAATCTTAACACACGTTTAAAATTTCTGCAAGACAAACACTCCATCATACCAATAACTAGAAAAGTCACATGATATTGTCACTTACTCTTCTTCATTGCCCGACTCACTATCACTTCCAAACAGATCCTTCTCTTCGTTCTTTTTATCAGACAATTCTTTGCCTGCTTCTTCTTCGCTGTCTGACACTACAGTCTTCTCTCTTTTGCTTGACTTGTCTGATACCACATCACTATCAGAGTCATCGGCATCAGAGACAACACGACTCTTTTTTGCTGCTTTTAAGGAAAAAAAAATCATCATTAATCTTACTTTGCCAAATCATTCTACTAAACATAATGAAGCAGGGTGTGGCGGCGTGTGCCTATAATCCTAGTGCTCAGGAGGCTGAGGCAGGATTGTCACGAGGCCACCCTGGACTACACAATGAGTTCAAGATCAGCCTGAAATACACAGACAGGAGACCCTATCTCACATAAATAAATAATAAACATAATGGGTACTCTCAGATGTCCCTGTGATACACACAAAAGAAACAAAAAACAAAGGGTCCAACACATGGTTAAAAACTGAAAATAAACAAATAAAAAGGAATTAGCAGTGAGTGTAGCTCAGTGATACAGTGCTTGCCTAGTATGCCCAAGGCCCTGCATTCAACCCTCAGTACTGCAAAAACAAAAACAAAACTTCCCAGCTGGGTGTGGTGGTGAACGCCTACATAGTGAGTTCCAGGTCAGTCTCAACAAACAAAAAACAAAACTTCCCAAATAACACACATTCAGAGTCATCTTAGAAACTGTGGGTTTGTTTTTTTTGTTGTTGTTTTTTTGAGACAGGGTCTCACTATGTAGATGAGACTGAACTAGAACTCACTATGTAGCCCAGGTTGGTCTCAAACTCACAGTGATCTTCCTGCTGGCCTCCCAAGAGCTGGGGTTACAGGCATGTGCTGACACACCCAGCAAAACTGTGTTATTTTGCTTAGTTAAAAAGTGGTCAAAAGATGAGGAAAGAAATCATAAAGTTGCCATCAATAATCATCTTTCCTTTTAAGGTCAGCAATTAAGGATAGCAACTGGCACCCTTTTCACAATGACTAGTATTACAAATAATGAGGCAAAATGATCACAAATTGGACACCAGCCTGGGCTACATAGTGAGTTCATGGCTAGCCTTAACCACATAGTAAGACTCCAACTAAAAAAACAAACAAACAAACAAACCAAAGAGGGGAAAAAGGCTGGCTATTCCTTTCTAGGACTATTCATGTTTCTTAATTACTGCTTGTCAGTTGGACATTTCTCTTTTTGGGTGGGGGGCATTGGGGATCGAACTCGGGTCTTTGCACTTGCAAGGCAGGCGGCAGCACCACTGAGCTACATCCCCAGCCCTGACATTTCTCATCTTTCTGGATAAACTGACAGTATTTGTGATACTCTTTTAACGTTCTCCTACCAAGTTATTATGGAATGTTTTTTTCCAAAGAAGTTGCTTCCCAAGAAAATAATCAAGCAAAATTACTACCTGTGAAAACGGGGTCCCAGGTAGCCAAGACTGGAATACTCTGCAGAGACACGGAGCCTGTAAATACAAACCTCCCAAACCTCCCTGTATTTGGGTACTCAATGGTATTTAACAAACAGAAAGAAATACCTTCGTAGGCTCAGTTACTATCTGGTGGGAACCTACTGAACCAGCATTACGGAGACCCTCAGCCAACTCGACAGTTGGATTTTCATGTAAACCCACTTCTCTGGAACATTCCCCTTTCAGGTAAAGACAATCTAAGTCCTACACTCTTAGTCTAGCTTATCATTCTGAACAGCCAAAAGGTAACAGACATTGCCAGAACAAGTCAAAGGATGTTTAATAATAAGCTCAGCCAATGAGAACCAGGAATAGAGAATCAAGATGAAGAATATGAATTTAAGGTAACTGAAAAGGACACAGTTAAAAGCTTGGGCGATAAGGAAAGCTACCCAAATAACCCTTACAGGATCTTTCTTCATCTTCACTATCAGAAAGCACAGCGGCTTTCCGCTTTGCTACTCTTTCTTCCTCGCCTTCTTTTTCTTCATCTTCATCACTGTCTATTTTCTGCCTTTTGGGTACTTCGTCCTCGCTGTCAGAACTGTGGAACTTGTTTTTGGCTGTATGGATATCTGAGTAGGAGTCATTCTGAAGCTCTGGATCTGCTCCCTTATTCTCTCCGTCACTGTCCTCATCTGACTGTGGCTTCTGTCTGAGGGTGGCAGTGTCCTCAGCCTCAGAGTCACTAGCAGGTCCCTTCTGAGGCTCCTCATTCTCAGAGTCGCTGACTTGGGGTTTGGGGAGCTCCTCATTTTCCGAGTCACTGGCCTGGTGCCTTGGGGGGTCCTCACTTTCCGAGTCACTAATTTGGGACTTGGGGAGCTCCTCATTCTCCGAGTCACTGGCCTGGTGCCTTGGGGGGTCTTCACTTTCAGAGTCACTAACTCGGGGCTTAGGGAGCTCCTCATTTTCTGAGTCACTGGCCTGGTGCCTTGGAGGGTCCTCACTTTCTGAGTCACTGATCCGGGGTTTGGGAAGCTCCTCATTTTCTGAGTCGCTGGCCTGGTGCCTTGGAGGGTCCTCACTTTCTGAATCACTCATTTGTGGCTTGGGGGCCTCCTCATTTTCCGAGTCGCTGGCCTGGTGCTGTGGGGGCTCCTCACTCTCAGAGTCAGTGCCTTGAGGTTTTAAAGCCTCAGCCTCAGAGCCACTGGTGGGACTCTTCTGGAGCTCTTCCATCTCCGAGTCACTGGCAGGATGCTTCTGAACCTCTTCGTTTTCAGAGTCGCTTGCATGCCCGTTAAGCAGCTCATGTTCAGAGTCACTCCCAGGTAATTTCTGGGTCTCCTCACTCTCTGAGTCACTCCGGTGCTGATTGGCATCTTCATTGTCAGAATCACTCACAGGAGGCTCTGCGCGCTCCTCAGAGTCAGAATCACTGTCCTTGGGCCTGTGAAGCTCCTCACTTTCAGAGTCACTAGCATTAAGATTTGAGGGCTCGTCATTCTCAGAGTCTGTCATGTGATGTCTCTTAGTGAGGCCATCTTCTGGATCACTACGTTCATTCTGAAAAACAAACAAGAACGCTTTAGCACCATGTAAAACAAATTTGATAAATGTTAAATTTTTCAACAATTCTTTAAGTGTAAGAACATATACACTTAAATGTGTATTTATCCCATACCTACCGAGAAACATCCCACTCTTTAGAGGCCAATCTGTGAAATGGCTTACCATAGTGTGGACCTCCAAAGGAGGAAAAATAACAAACTAATCTGTACTGCATGAGGTTAATTCTGAAGAGACAGATTTAAAAAAAAAAAAGAAAGAAAGAAATTCTAACTTCCTCATATAAAAACCTATTGCTCCCAAAAACCTATTTTTCAGATTAGTGTAATAAAGTTCTTTTACATATAAGCATTCTTGGGTTTTATTTTAGGGAAAAAGATCATAAAACTTAACTGTATTTAAGGGTCAAATAACATATTCTCCTATGAGAATCTAAACAAAGAAAGGAGTTACCATTTTCTAAGCATTTATTAAGAGCATGTAGTATTTTGTGCTCTCTCATGTTCATTTTTCCCTCACAACATTTCTTCTCATGTAAGACAATAGGCTTTGCATAATCACAGTTATACACTTGCTACCTGTGGAACAAAAGCTTTGTTTTAGGAAGAACGTGATTAATCTAAACTAACACATAATGTAACCTGAAATAACTACTTTGAAAACATTCTCTCCAGAGTACAAACTTAACATGCACGTGCTATGTAAAAATACAGGGGCCAAGGATTTAGCTCAGTGGTGCCGCTGCCTGCCTCCCTAGTGCAAGGTCCCGAGTTCGATCTCAGGTACCAAACAAACAAACAGAAAAGCCGGGTGTGATGGCGCATGCCTGTAATCCCAGCACCCTGGAGGCTGAGGTAGAAGAGTTTAAGGCCAGTCTGGGCTACATAGTGAGTTCAGGGTCAACCTGAACTACAAATGGAGATACTACCTCAAAAAAACTAGAAAAGATATACAAAATTAAACACACCAAAATACCAGTAACAAGTATTTTAGGATTTAGAAAATCTCTAGAATCTCTACTAGAAACACAAAGTATTTCTGTGTTTGAAGGTCCTTCTTAAAAATCTACTGAGCCAAATATTTCTTGAGAATATATGACTGAGGCTACATGGACTTAGCATAGATTAATTTTCAAGAATCAGAGTCTCTAATAACACATGTGCCCACCATCATACTATGTAGTTAAGTGATGATAGAACTAAATGACAAGAAAAATGGCATGAAGCTATTATCACAAAACTGATTCTTCAACTTCCTTGGGCTCATTTAAAGACTAAATATGCTGTGTTTACAACTTTAAAGACCATATAAGCAAGCCTACAAAGCAAAGTTTATTTTTAATATTTTATTTCCATGACAACACAGCATGCCAAAGAAGAGCTGCTACATAAATTAACTGAAATATGAACTCATCAAAATCATAAATATTTCAAAATTCCCAAGGGCATTTTCTTGAGTTCTCACACTAGGCACTCAGGACGGTACTACGCTCCCTGCCACATACCTACTCTCCCAGCGAAAATGGTATTTACCTATTAAATGTGACATTAGCATAGGATGAAGAACACAGAATCTTGCCAGTGCAGTACAATAATCCATACACTCCTTAAGGTTTACTCTAGCCATACTTCCTAACTTAAAAGAATGTAGACAAAAAATTTATCTAGATAGAATGTAAGCTCTAGGAACACAGGTAGTAATGGGTGTATTTTCTTCACTGAGGCATCCTAGAGCACAGAACGGTTTTGAGCCACACACATTCACAAAAAAGTACTTACTGAATGGATAATAAAAGAGTAAGTAGAAATACACAAAGTGAGGAATAATTAATTCAGAAGCATGTTTAATGCTACGGTGGGCAAGGCACTAACAATTAAGGCTGAGTATGTTTCTCAGTGCCTGACCCTGATGACCTATCGTCCATGAGAAACCAGCCAAACACCATAAACCCACTGAAACAGAGGTATAATATGTACTATTATGAAAGTATGCGTATAGCATTTTTGAAAACCTATAGGAAATGAACGGATTTATGAAACTGAGTTGTAAAAGTTGTGAAGGCAACAGGTATTTCTCCACTTAGTTTGTGATGACTGCATAGTTAATTAGGATGGAGGATACAGGAACCAAAAGAAGGCAAAATGCAAAGTGCAAACTGGCCTTTAGAAAGATTATCATGGCATATACATCACAGAACTCGTTTATGTGCGAGTCAATTCATTTTAGGTGCAAACGGTAATGATCTTGGTTAGGTCTAGAAACAAGAACAATCTTCAGAACCAAAGTGAGATGAATGACTAAGAGAAAGTAAGAATCTGGGCGGCTCAGACAACTTAGAAAAGGGAACACCAGATCTTTTCACTTAGAATACCATCAATAACACGACTCAGCTATTTCATTGTCTAAAATCTAACTTTTATTTTATTTTTTTGGTACTGGGGATCAAACTCAGGTCCTTGTGCTTGCAAGGAAAGCGGCAGAACCACTGAGCTAAATACCCGGCCCTAAAAATCTTTTAAATTTCTAGGAGAGATGATCTAATTGGCCAAGGCAGTATCAGACTTAACCAGTTATGGCCAAAGTAGAAGCCCACACTGGGAGCCACTCCCAAAAGCACAGAGATACACACTATCACTGGGCAAGGGCCCTAAAACTTAACTACAACCCTCTATCCTGAATTCCCTGACACATAATGTATGCACTGCAAAACAAACAGTGCAAGGACATTACATATAAAAACAACCCTAAACTTACGGATTTCCATCAACTTTAAAGGAGTTTCACAAGAGCCTGGGTATCATGTGGCATGATAGGGAGAAATCACTAAGGTAAGAAAGTGCTAGTCAACAGACTCAAGCTTGAGGATAAATAGCCAATGACAAAGAATTTGTGAAAAGTATATTAGAAATTATACAGTTAATTCCAAGTTATCATAATATTCAAATGTCTCAGGCCAGTTTTGGCAATTAAGTTATAAATTTGGAATGCAAGTTTTTAGAAGTCAAATATAAGCACAACATACAGTAGAAAGTACAACTGAAATGGCATTTTTTTAATAATGCAAGAAACACTGGTTGGCACTGTCAGAAAAACTGAGCATACTGAGGCTTTAGAAATGTCTACAATGTCTCACACGTCCCTGTTAATAATACTTTACACTGCAGTTGTAAAGAACTACTGGTTACCCATTGTCGAGAGAAATCTTTTTAAATTTAGCACACAACTCTTTTACAGACCAAGGCCACAAATACACACAAAGAAACAACTGACATTCTAGGACCTTGCACTTGCCAGGCAGGCGGCAGAACCACTGAGCCAAATACTGGGCCCGACATTCTTTTCTTTTTTTTTCTCCACAGTTCAAGGGATCGAACTCAGGACCTTGTACTTGTGAAGCAAGCCACAATGCCACTGAACTAAACCCCCAGCCTTCTAACTGACATTCTTAAACTGAAAAGCAAATACTAAAACTGTGGTAAGCGTTAATTTGTATGTTTCAAAGAAGTACATCATCAAATCTAAAAACTGCCAAAGAAGGTACTTGTTTTCCTTCACCCATCAGAAATGTCAAACTCAAAACAACTGCAGGGAGTGGTACACACACCTGTAGTCCTAGCACTCGGGAGGCTGAGGCAGGAGGATCACCATGAGTTTGAGGCTAGCCTGAGCTACATAGTAAGTTCCAGAGCAGTCTGAACTACATAGTGAGACCCTGTCTCAAAACAACAAGTGAAATTGTACACTACCTTACCATTGGCTAAATCAGTAAAACAGTGAACAGTTAAGTTACACAGTAAATTCCATGAGGAAATGACTATCGGACAATTACGAAACAAACATGCTTCACCTGACCCTACATCCAGAGCCTCTTAACTGAAATCCTCCTACTGGAATCTGTCAATAAAGTCAGTTTAATCGGCACAGGAAAGAAGCTGCGAGGTGCTGAGGATCTATCTCAGTGATACTGCACTTGCCTAGCATGTGTGTCTCGCAGGTTGGCAGTAACAGAGAATAAATAAATACAAGTTTAAAAAAGGAAGAATCTGAGAAAACCAATAACAAATAAAATGATGTTAACCCTCTGCAGTTCTTGGGCAGCTGCTCAAAAGAAACTCCATTTTTATAAGCACACACATAAAATGAAGCTGCACAGTACAGTGCAAAACACTCCTGATGACTACTAGGAAGAAAGGTTCTACGTAATGAATGCTTAAGATTTTATGAAAAGTCAAATCTTGCCTACCTCTCCAGACTCATTTCTGCCAGCTCAGCAACATTAATATAAGATTCATCCAAAGTTCCCAAACTTTAGCCAGCACAGGAATCTCTTGAGGAGCTTTGGTGAAAGCTTCTCACCTCCAGATATCAATTCATTAGATCTGGGGAATGAGTCAAAGAATTTTCATTTTGACAAGAGATCTACGTGACTGACCACATTTAAAACCCTATTCCAGCGATCTGGAAGTACTGATTCAGTCAGCCCATGCATTTACAAACGTGGTTTTGTTTGCCTAGATGCTCTCATCTTCACCTTATCCTTTTCATAACTTTAAACCTGGCAAAAATATTCCTCTCCTGAAGCCTCTTTCATCTTTCTAGATGCAAGAGAATGTGACAGTTAAGAACACAGACTTTTAGAGTCAGAAAGGCCTGGGGTGCAAACCCAAGCTCTGCCACTTTCTACTGCGTGGTGGCTGGAAATTTTCCCAATTCCTCAAACCTCCAAGGTCTCAATGTGATGAAGTTAGGACTAGTGTTTACACCTTAGGGAGCTACTCTGAAAATTAAGTGCTTGCAAGACAGTTAATAACAAACTCTTATTAATTACTAGGTGCAGAACATTCACTCTTCAAGACTCAGCTCATCCTCTGTGAAGGCTAAGCAAATTAGTAACCCTCCTTCATATTTTCATGGGATCTTCTGCTTCTTCTTGACTGGAGACTGCCTGTTCACACATTTACCATCAGCATATACTGACCTTTGAGATCAAAAAGCTTTTTTTTTTTTTGGTACTGGGGATCAAACTCAGGACCTTGAGCTTGTGAGGCAGGCACGGTGCCACTGAGCTAATCCCCATCCCTAGAAATCATTTTTAAAAATGTTTTTCACCCCAGCAGAATAAGGAAACCAAAACGACTTCACTGGCCAGGCGTGGTGGGCACACTTGTACTCCCAGCACGCAGGAGGATTGCTGTGTGTGAGGCCATCTGGGCTACATAGTGAGCTCCAGGACAGCCTATAATATAGCGAGACCATCTCAAAATAATAATAATAATAATAATAATAATAATAATAATACTAAGCCGGGCGTGGTGGCACACGTCTGTAATCCCAGCACTTGGTAGGCTGAGGCAGGAGGATCGCTCTGAGTTTGAGACCAGCCTGGGCTACATAATGAGTTCCAGGGCAGTCTCAACTACATAGTGAGACCCTGTCTCAAAAAACAAAACAAAACAAAACAACAATAATAATAATAATAAAAAGAGTATCATCGGCCTTCTTCACTGTCCAGAGCTACTGTAAGATAGCATAATGGGTATTTATTTCAGTTCTCAAAGATGTTATGTTTTTATTTAACCTTTACAAGAGCCTTCTTAGCCCACAGTCAAGAAGATGAACTGAGGCTTACAAAATGGAATACTTTTTCTAGAGCCTAGTAATTATGGAAGGCAAAGCTAGAGCTGAGTGTGGTGACTCATGCCTATAATCTCAGAACTCTGAGGGGCTGAGGCAGGAAGATCAAAAGTTCAAACCCATCCTGGGCAACTCGGTGAGGCTATCTCAAAATACAAAATAAAAAAGTAATCTGGGAATGCAGCTCAGTGCAAAGTCCCTGAGCTCAATCACCAAGACCATTTAAAACAAAATAAATGATGAGAAAGAAGAAAGCTAGCACTCAAAACCAAATCCTGGCCATCACATCATCCCACCTTTCACTGTAAAGACTGATATTAATCCGAACAGCGCCACCACCATTCCACAGAGATGTGCGTTACACCATCTGGTCCAAAGTTAACTCTCTATCACCTCCCATCAAGTTGGTCCACCTCCCACACAGGCAACTCTTGCAAAATACCAAGTACTTCCCAATTCTGTGCCTTGGTGTCTGCTGCTCCTACAGTCAGTTACAGTTGGCGCCATCACCGCCTGTCACCTGTCTCTCCCACTGGCAATGTCACTCTGTCCACTGAAATATCCATGGAGCCTCCCTCCCACAGCGCCTTTCACATCATGGCGCCCCATACAACCCCCAAGCAGATAGGTCTGCCACACCCATCTGGACAAAGAAGATCCTGAAGTTTTAAGTTTATAGTGCTAAGTCTAGAGAACAGTAAATATTTTTAAATGTTTCTGGAAAGACATAATGCACGAATATACACATTACGCAAACTAAGCAACAATGCCAAAATTTAGGGAAGTGTGTTTCAATTTAAAGATTTGATTATCTTGATTTGAAAACCATATGACAAAGTTGGGCACAGAGAAATAAATGCTGTCTACTATTGCAGTGATACCTGCGCAGGTAGAAATACAAAGTCTTTAAAGAAAATACTCAAGTCTAATCTTTATATACTTGTCTCCCAATTTAAGAAACTCAAATTTCATACAATCTGTTAGAAAACACAATTTGATAGCTAAATATTACAATTTTTTAGTAAGGGAATATATTATTGAAAATGAATTAAAATTCCAGTTACCCCATGTTTTTGAAGGAGCATCATTCTCCATGAGTCACTTAAAATATTTAAGTGGACTATTCAAAATAGCTGTAAATGAGTATGTGCTAAACAAATTGAGTGATACCATTTTTATAAAGCTGTTTGCATGAATAATAAATACTAATGATGAAAGGAAAAAAAGAATTAAGAAATAGAGAAAAGGCTCGGCACAGTAGTGTGCACCTGTAATTCCAGTGTTCTGGGAGGCTGTGGCAGGAGCACTGCAAGGTCCAGCCCAGATTGGACAGCTGAGCTAGACTCTGATTTAAAAAAGAAAAAAGGGGTGTACGGCAGTGAGAAGGCCCTGGGTCCAATCCTTAGTACTGAAAAAACAAAACAAAAGGGACCCAATGAACAAAAGAAAGGTTCTTTACATGGTTCTAAATTTTACATTTTTTAGGTTAATTTTGAATCATTTGACACCTTACGATCATAAAAATGGGTTACTCTATAAAATGCTGGAGCAGTCATTCTACTTATTCTCCCTTTGATTTTAATGATTTATGTGCACTGCAGAAATAAAGACAAATATTAATCATTCCACCTAAAGAGCCTCATTATTTACATTTTGTTATCAATCTCTGAGCACATTTAAGAAATTAAAGATAGGATTGAGGCATCATGGCTTAAAAAAAAAAAGAAATTAAAGTAGGATCTAGAGTCACAATTCTTTTTTGGGGGCTCCCACTGGGGATCAAACCCAGCCTCCAGTATGTTAAACTATCATTCCTCCACAGAACTACATCCCACCTTAAAGCCACAATTTATTGGCCCATATCTGTTAAGTAACACAATGGAATCTCCCATGTATCCAAATATTCCTTGAAAACAATTTAAAAACTGCATCGCCATTCTTACAAATGCCTTTTTTCTTTTTCTTTTTTTTTGGTACCAGGGATTAACTCAGGATCTTGTGCTTGCGAGACAGGCAGTGGCACCACTGAGCTAAATCCCTGGCCCTCTTATTTATGTTTTAATCACTTGTTTTCTATATTGTTTAATATTTACAATGTCCTTCTTGTATTACTATATAACTCATTTGTCTATTTCAGTGTCTTTAACACAAGGGTATCCCTGACTCCTCACCCAAGCAGGGGTAAACGATGTGAAGAGATCTCTTGGGTTGTCCGTGATAGGGGTGGATGTGTCACTAGTATTTCATTTCATGTCTGGGGAACTAAAATGCAAAACATCCTGTAATACAGGCAGGTCAAGCACCCACAGCTGGCCTGGAAGAATGTCTGGACTGGAAGACAACATGGTATGTCTCGATTGGGAGGCCATGGAAAGGAGAAAAGACCTGGAGATCTGACCAATGCATACACAGAAAGCAGATCTCATGAGGTGAAAGAATTCACAAGAACCAACAGAGACTGTGGCAAGAGACAAGCAAAAGATACGGGTCCCTATGAGATATGAAAAGGTTTGGACATGGAGTAAGAGAGAAAAATGAAGCCAAACGAGGACTTCCAGTGTCACAGCACGTCAAGTTCTATAGACCTGCTCCCCAGTGAAATAGTGAGGTATCATTTAAAAGCGACAATCACTTAAACCTCTTGAAATGGTCCTAAGGGCAAAGAGAAAAAGAAGAAATATCCAAGCCGGGCGTGGTGGTACACGCCTGTAATCCAAGCACTCGGGAGGCTGAGGCAGGAGGGGCTGTGAGTTCAAGACCAGCCTGAGCTACATAGTGAGTTCCAGGTCAGTCTCAAAAATCCCAAAACAAAACAAAACAAAACAACGAAAAAAGAAGAAATATCCATAAAAATTTGGCAAAAAAGACAAGAACTAGTTTCTGATATTTGAACTAAGATTACTGTCTCCTTGAAACCTCACAGCTAGCTCAGCAAGGCAGAAACCCTTCTCCAGGCTCCTGCAGACAAAACACAGGCCTTCCCACCCCCATTCCGAGCCTGAGGTCATTCTGACCTGGAAGAACTGGACATTCTGTCCTCAGATGTCTAAGTTCTGGGCAAGTGGACTTCAGAGATGGGTGCTCACATCTTCAGCTCAACCCTTACTCAATGAAAGGGTTACTACTGAGAACAGGCGCCTCACATGAGAGTACAAGGGCTCTTGTCACCCTTGCCTCGGCTTGTGACCCATGCCAGAACAGCTACCATCTCATTCCCACTTCCCCCCAGCAACTTCTTGAGGTGCGGTGTCACTGAAGAAGAAACTTGTCATTATCTTAAGCCCAGGCTGAGAGATTTTAACAGGAGAAAAGAGAACATAACTAGACAACTCCTAATTTCTCCTCAAACAGTATGACTTCACTGGCACCTAGACTGGAGAAGCTGTGCACAAAAACATTTGGGAAGGGATTCTAGACACAGAATAAACTGTAGACCAGCTAGTCTGCAGGAAAGAACCAAGGACTAGGACAGCTAGGAGGAGCCATCCTGAGCTTAGAATACCTATGAAACACTGCTCTCAGATATCATTTCTTCAAATCAGCCAGAATTTGATGGGATTAATACTCAGAGCAACAGCAGTCAAGGAGCAACAAGGAACTTAAAAACAAGAAGGGAGTTTAATCTCAAAGAAAGAGAGACCTGACAGCCTATAATTTTATCAACAATTAAGAAATGTTGAATAAGTACTCAACCAAGCATAGATCTCATATTGAAAGTAACTGAAGAAACAGTATCTTACCTGGACATACCCTACTATGAAGTAGGGCCTAGAAGAGACTTTTTTCTTGTCATCATTCCCTTGACAACACAGTGACACAACTACTTACATCAAATTTCCATTGTAGCATAGGCATAAGCACCTAGAGGATAACTAAAATTCTACAGGAGAATGCCTGTAGGTCATACGCAAATATTATGCCATTTTGATTATTTCTGTTTGGGGCATTGAGGCCCTGACCCTTTGAAGTGTGCACTGAGCTATAGCCTACCCATGATGCTTCTTACGTAAGGGGCTAAAGTATCCTGACTTTTGATAACCCCTGGGTAGGGGAACAGAGTTTTGGAACCAAGCCCTAGGCTCACAGAGGGAGGACAGTGATGCTGCATCCACATCATGCAACCACTAAAATTACAACCAGTGAGATTCTTTAATGCTATGGAGAAATACTTAAGGCACAGCCTTACATCTAGACATAAAATATACACAGTAAAGTCTTGAGTAACTTAAAATACGTACTTTGCATGCATGGGGAGATTTAAAATGTAAAAGAAATAACGTCTAAAGATTAACAGTCATTTCCTTCTGGGACAGATGTTGACTTTCTTCTTTAAACTTCTATACAATTTCCAATTTTTCAACAATATGAACATTTATTTCAAATCCATTATTATCACAAAAAGCAGCTACCTAAAGTTGAGGCACATCACATGTACGTGTAAGTGAGGTGAGAAACCATGAGCGGATGACACTGATCCATCTAATACTGCTTCCAAGGTGGAAACAAAATATTACACACCAAAAGCAGTAACTCTTACATTATCAAATAACTCCTATCACGAAAATACTAGACTTTAGCCTAAGAGCCTATAAACAAAGAAGTGACATCAAAATAACCACATGATGAGCCTGTGTTTAGCTCTCTGATCTTCTCAGTCCCTCACTGACTGACTCCTTGGTGCTTGCTGCAGTTTAAATCTAAAATGCCCTCCCAAAGGACCATAGGCTTAGGGGTGCAGCTTCCTCAAGTGCAGAGGTGGCTCCTGAGGGCTCTAGCTCCACTGGTAGGTCAGTCCCTTGATAACATCACGATTTAACGGCATAACTGACAGCTGACAGTCCCCGGAGGAAGTGAAACCTGGTCCCAGGCCTTCTCCTCGGACTCTTTCCCTCCTTTCCTTGGTGGCCATGAAATGCAGGGCTTTCCTCCACCATGATGCTTCTGCATCACCACAGCCCTAACAGCAATGGAGCTGGCACTGCTATGGACTGAAACTTCTGAATCTGTGAGCCAAAACTTTTTCTCTAAGTTGTTTTTCTCAGGCATTTGTTCACAGTGATAAAAGACCAACTCATATGCAGCCCTTCAAGACTTCAAGCACACTCTCACCTTGGGCCCTTGACTGGAATGTTCTTCCCTACAGACACTGTCCACACGGCTCTGTCCTGCTTCCCTTCCTGCCTTGGCTCCAATGCCAGATCCCCAGTAGGCTGACGAAGACTTCCCTATTCAACAGTGAAGCCCCTTCATCCTGGCATCTGACAACCTTCATGCTCCGTTTTGCTTTTTGGTAGTACGGAGATTGAAACCAGGGCCTCAGATATGCCAGACAGGCATTTAGTTTTCTTCTTCGTCCACAGCATTTGTCACCTTCTGACAAAATATACAACTTTTAAAACGTTTATATTGTCTGCATGTCTTTCTCCGCCCACTGGAAAATAAACCCAAAAGAAAGATTTTGACTTTTGGTCTCTGATGTGTTCAAAGCACCAAAAAAGCACCATGCATAGTAAGTGCTCAATAAGTACATATCAATGTATAAATACCCAATAATACAAATGTATAAATATAAAAATGGCACGATAAAATTTTACTACTTAAAACTGCACCATTTTCCTTGCATGTGTAATCAAGGGAAATATGATGTACACAGCTCTTAGAAAGCCTGTCCATCTTTATCATTCTTGTTTCAGTCTGTGTCTACTAAAAAACTTATGTTGATTTACTGAAAAATGTCTAAATTTTATTTTGTTAACACTGTGTAGGAGAGGCTGCACATAGCCAGGGAGGCATATTACGTAGTTTTAAATATATTTACATATTAGGCCAAATACATTATAATGTGTAAGATCTACTCTGCATTATTAAACAAAAGCAATCTTGAAACTACACTTGCTTTATTATATGCACTCTAACAGTTCAAACAAGAAGGCCAACTCTTGATAAAAAGTTTGAGAGGTGATAACTTTGTAACTTTCTATCTCAACTTTTCTTCAGATTGCAAATGCTCACTGCCCCAGTGAGACATTATTTGGAATGGGGAAAACAATCAAATTTGAAAGGCCTAGGTTATTTATTTATTTTTCTGGTACCAGGAATCAAACTCATGGCCTTGTGCTTGAGAGGCAGGTGGCAGCACCACTGAGCTAAATCCCCGGCCCAGGCCTAGGTTATTTTCAAAGCAAAGTATGTGTTGTTAAAAAGTGCCTAATACTTAACATTCAACCCAATCAGAACTTATTTACCTGTACATGTACCAGTAACAAGATCATCCCATTTATTTTAACAGCAGTTTTCTATTACTACTTCTACTTCCTTTACTGTCAAAGATTAAAACCTAAACCCTGTGGTAAGGACTCTACAACTCCTAAACAAAAGAGGTCTCAGAGAGATGCAAGGGCAAAGCTTCCCCAAAGTTGTTTAGCTGATACCTCTGAATGCCGTTCAAGGCTTCCAGTGTCAGATCCGGAATGCTGCTCATTGATATCATCCTCACCATCTGACCCTGAATCCCGTTCATCCTGTACTGGGGTAGCACCACCATCATCTGCTTAAAAACAAACAAACAAACAAAAAAAAAAAACAAAGGTGGATGACGTCTACAGGTGCCACTAAAACAATGAATCAAGAATATCAGAGCAAAACTTACCACAGACAAAGTAAAGACACTAATATTTTGAACAAAACAATATTTATATAAATACCAACAATTACTAACAATGTATCATAAGTGGTAGCAAAAATACTTGAGAAATATGAACCTTAAAATCACTAAAGCTGGATGTGGTGGCACATGTCTGTAATTCAGCACTCAGGAGGCTCGTGCAGGAGTGACACAAGTTCAAGACCAGCCTGGGCTATATAATGAGTTCAGGGCCAGCATGAACCACACAGAAAAGACTTCGTCTCAAAAAAATAAAGAATATCACTAAAAACCAAGTCAGTAACTTCTAAACAATAGTGTGCTGCTCAGTTATTTCAATTCTTATGCTAGAAACCATCTTTCCACAACATTTACCAACTTCTAATGCGTTACATGATTTTTCAAATTATTTTGGCTCATTTGGGTTACTTTCCAGTTCTTGGAGCCTAGGACACTGCCTGACTTACGCAAGTTACTGGTACACTGCTTCTGCAAGAGGAGCACAATAACTCCCGCCTGGAAACAGTGAAAACTTACTAAAGTATACACTGTGTTACAAAATGAGTTGTAAATATGAACTGCTACCTCACTTTAACCACTACTTTAAAAATATGAAATAAAATTGGGGTTTAGGGCTGTTTACGGCTATTGGAAGACTTGGTGAGATACTTAACAAAAACATTTTACTTCAACTTTGTTACCTTCTAACCTATGTGAAACAAATGAATTGGAAACACTTCTGAAAACTTTACAAAAAGCTTTAAGCAAAACAGCAGTACACGAATGAAAAGCACTTGCAGTTATTTTGATTTGCTGCCAAAATAAAGAATGGAGATGAACTCAGAGCAGTAACATCTTAAGGCTTAACCAACTACTTCAGCCCTTTGATACAGAAAGCAAACAACCCACCATGTCCTGTCCTATGCGTCTTTGTGTCCCCGGTGCCTGGCACAGTGCTAGCAGAGTGGGCCCCAGTGTGTGTACTTGAATAAACAAAAAAGACCAAACTTCTGCCAGGAGGAGAAAGAAGATCTCCAAGTGAAGGAAAAACCACAACACTCACCAATAACCTTACTCTAAAATACTTATGCAACTCCAACAAGGGTGATGCATGTTCTCCGCGGGGAGCCGGTGCTACAGAAATTAAGCGGGGCCTAACTCGAGTGAAAAGTCTAGGAAGGAACCCTGAACCCTCGTGAACATTTCTTTGAATTCTCGATAAACTCATCTTAAAGAAAGAAAAATCCCGCAAGGAGAAAGACATACCTTCCCTAGCACGGTTCCACAGCACCGTAGTTGGCGATTAATACGTGGAAGTGGCTCCCCTATTTCAGCAAAACACTTCACCGGTCCCAAAGACCGCTTTCCCTCTAACTCCCCTCTCCAAAGTTCTATTCCGAGGCCGCGGTTGGTTGCTCGCCTGGCGCGTCCCGCTCCGCCCCGCCGTCCGCTTCGGAACAGGTCCAGGAGGAACGGTCCCCGGGTCTCTGCCTCCCCTCCCGCCGGGAACCGCTGTGCCCCCAGCCGCGTCGCAGCCCCAGCCCACCTGACTGATCGCCACTGTAGTATTCAGAGTCCATCGCAGGCGGGCTCTCCGCGGGGAGTGTCCGCGCCCCGCGCCGCCCCCGTCACCTCCCTTCAGGTGGTGTGACCTCCGATGGCGCGGCGCAGTGCCCCGAGGCTCCCGCCTAATCGGAGAGATCGGAGAAAACGGAGAATAAAAAAAACGGCGGCTGCAGGGCTGAAAGCTTCGACCCGGGAGCCCGCGCAGAAAAGGCCGTACTGAGAGGTCCCCAGGCCTGCAGGTCAAGGCTCTACTTCCGAGAGGCACCGCTGGGGCCAAAATGGCGTCTACCCACGACCCTCAAAGGGATGCAGTGCGCAGGCGCTGTCGTGCGTCAACTCGGCCAATGAAAAGGCGCGACAGTAACGAGGCGAGGCGCTGCCGAAATGGAGACTCCTGGGAAAACTGAGCGGGAGTTCCTGTTTCGGTTAAGTGAGTTTCCTCTCCAGGAATCTTGTCTGTTTCCTGTGGAAAGGGTGTTATTTGCTTACTTCTAACTCTACACTTTGAAGAGTATTTGAGCTACTTTCCGAAAATTGAAGACCTGCCAACATTATACCTTACATCAGCCATATAAACTGTCTTTCCCATCCTGCGGCGAGACGCTCGATTCCCGCCCAGGTTCGTGGAGGAAGTGGCGCGTTACGCGCTGGGACCAGTAGTTCGGAGTTTGCGGCGCTGCGATGCCTTAGCTTATAAAAACAAAGTATTGGTTGTTGGAGAAAAAGGAAAAGAGACAAGAGTGAGAAGCGTTTACTTCCTTATCGTACATAATATTTTTGCTCCAAATGATTTTTTCTATTTGGTGCTACTGAATTTTGTTATTGTGATAGTTAATTTTAGCTGTCAGCTTGACCAGGCTCTTAGTTTTAGACTGAAAATTATATCATCGTCTTCCCTAGTTGAGATCTTCGGACTTAGATTGAGCCCTCTGCTAGCATCTCAGGATCTCAAACTTGCGGATTTGTCAGCCTCCATAATCTTGTGATCCAATTCTGCTAGTAAATCCCCTGCCATCTATCTTGTCTGTCTGCCTGCCTGTGTATATATCTATCCATCCTGCTGCTACTCACTTTGGAGAACTCTAATAAAGTCACAGCATACCGCATTAACTCCGCAGCTCACTAATAGTTTGGAGACCACAGTTAAAAAATTTTAGAAGTGGCAGACTTCAGTTACCCAAAGTATGGAAGCCACCCGTTGGCCAGGATGGGGATACATCCTCTGGCACAGTGTAATAAGAAATACGGTAAATATGGATGTGCGCCCAGTCTAAGAAAAGCTCTATTTCTATTCACACTTATGTATGTGTGTATGCCTTTATGGGTAGATAAGGATTCTTTGTTTTTATTTTGTTTCAGTTTAGTTTTGGTTGGTGGTGAGCTCTACATCACTAAGCATAGGAGCAGGAACCCCAAGTATGTTTTACAGGGATTATGATAGCCGGCTCTGCAATGCAGTACCTGAAAATATCATTGTAAAGGAGGAAAGTATTTTGGTGTCAGCCCATGATCAGCAGGTTCTGTTGTTTTTAGGAGCATGTGAGGCAGAAATGTCACAGCAGCAAAGCTGGACTGGGTGGCACACACCTGTAATCCCAGCACTCAAGAGGCTGAGGCAGGAGGATCACCACGATTTTGAGGAAGCCTAGGCTACATATCAGATTCAAGGCCTGCCTGAACTACATCCTGAGACCCTGTATCCAAAACCAAATAAAACCGAAAGAAATATTATGGCACCAAGGCATGGCAGAAGAAAGCTGCTCACCTCATGGCAGCCAGCAGAAAGAGACAGAAGAGGAGCGAGAGAGGGGCAAATAGAGGGGATAGGGCTGGGGACCCCAGTGACCTACTTCTTCCAGTAAGGTCCTGCCTCCTGATAGCCCGTTCTGCTGTGAACTCATCATGGATCCATTGATTCGTGAGCCAGTCTTCTCTAGGCCCCACCTCTGAACACTGCTGCATTAGGGAATAAGCCCTCAACATTCTACGTGAGTCTTTGGGGGAAACACCTCATACTTATTTTTTTATTTTGGTTTTTTGACATAGGATCTTACTATGTAATTCAGGCTATCCTGTGTGGCCCAGGCTGGCTTCAAACTCACAGCGATCTTCCTGCCTCAGCTTCCCAAGTGCTGGGATTACAGGTGCTTCATAGTAAACTATCATATAGATTAAGCTTTGGGACCATGGTTGAGCCGTTTGTTCACACCTTTTTTTTTCTAAACTATTATTTATTGTGAATATGGAATTTACCGTTTTGACTATTTTAAGTGTACAATTGCACATCATTAGGGGCTGGGGATTTAGCTCAGTGGCGCTACCGCCTGCCTCACAAGCACAAGGTCCTGAGTGATATCCCCAGTACCAAAAAAAAAAAAAAAAGATATAGATACAATTACACATCATTTATTACATTCACAGTATTATGTAGTCACCACTATCTGTTTTCAAAAATTGCCATCACTATAAACAGAAACTCTATGCCAAGTAAATAATACTCTCCTTCTTTGCCATAGCCCTGAATAACTTTGACTTTCTTTCTCAATGAATTTGCCTATTTTTTGAGATTTCTTGTAATGGAAGCATGCAATATTTGTCCTTTTGTGACTGGCTTATTTCACTTGGCATATTTTCAGGGGTCCTTCCACTTCGTAGTATCTATCAGGGTTTGCATTCATTTTTGTGAATAATATTTCATATACATTCATTAATCTGTTGATAGTTGGATAGTCTGTGCCTTTTGACTACTGTGAATAATGGTGCTATGAACAGCAGGATTTCAGGATATAAAAATTAATATATAAAAATCTGTTGTATTTCTATACACTGATAATAATGGGCAAACTCCCCAGAAAAGAATGAAAAGAACCCCATTTACAAGAATGTAATACTATACTTAGGAAATTTAACCAAGGGCATGTACAAGACTTGTGTACTGAAAACTACAAAACTGCTAAGAGAAATGAAAGAAGATACAAATAAACAAAAAGATACCTTGTGCTCATGGACTGCAAGACTTAATATTATTAAAATGAGGCCTTTGATCAGAAACCAGACTTGGGCCGTGTACTCTAACTTCTTAAAGATTTCCTTCACAGACATTCAAGATCGGATCGGCCTCTGATGACCCACGAATAAGAGGCGGCTCTCACCTCCTATTCCCCGCGGGACGGGGTCCCCCCAGAGAGCCGCAACTGGCGCCCAACGTGGTTTACAGAGGTTACCGACTCCCGATCGGACGGCAGAGAGACGACGAGTCCGGAGCCCGCCCGTCAGACACCAGACATTCAAGATCGGATTGGCCTCTGATGACCCACGAATAAGAGGCGGCTCTCACCTCCTATTCCCCGCGGGACGGGGTCCCCCCAGAGAGCCGCAACTGGCGCCCAACGTGGTTTACAGAGGTTACCGACTCCCGATCGGACGGCAGAGAGACGACGAGTCCGGAGCCCGCCCGTCAGACACCAGGTAAGCCCCATCCGGGTGGTGCAGGGTTGGGGTTAGTCAAATCTTAGCTAAGGCACAGCC
>NW_022900941.1:2545359-2589542 GCF_012274545.1 Fukomys damarensis | reverse complement strand
AAGGGGAAAAAATGAGAATCAAGACTTGCCATGTAAAGGTACATGATCCCAACAATGAATGTAACTGTACTGTATCCCTAAATGTACCAATAAACTCAATAAAAAAAAAATAAAATAAAAAAAAATAAAAAAAAAATAAAATGATCTACAGTTTCAATCACAAAGTGATGGACAGTTTCTAATGTAATCTCTACATCTCAATGTTCATCTTTTTTAGAGGAATAAAATTGACATGTAATACTGAAATTTACATATAAGTTCAAGGATTTTCTGAATAAATAGAACAATCTTGACTAAGAACAGTATTGGAGTACTCATACTTCCTGATTTCAAGGTTTACTAATGAAAAAGTGTGGTGTTGGTGTAAGGATAGACATATAGACTAATGGAACAGAATTAAAAACCCTGAAATAAATCCCTACATATTTAATCCACTGATTTTTGACAAAGGTAGCAATACCATTTGATGAGGGAAAGAGCAATTATATCAACAAATGATGCCAGGAAAACTAGCATCTCCACATGGAAAAGAATAAGCTTGGACCCTTATCTTAAACTGTAAACAAATATTAACTAAAAATGGATCAAAGACCTAAATTTAAGAGTAGAAACTATAAAACTCTCAGAAGAAAATATAGACATGTACCTGCATGACCTTGAAATTTGCAATCTTTTTTTTTTTTTTAAAGAAAGTGTCTTGCTATGAAAAAAAAAAAAGCGGGGGGTCAGGGTCTTGCTATGTAGCCCAGGCCAACTTTGAACTGTGTAACTCAGGCTGGCCTTGAACTCGGTGTTCCTCCTGCCTCAGCCTCCCCAGTGCTGGGATTAGAGGCATGCAGGCACCGCCATACTCAGTCCTCTAATGGTTTCTTAAACGTGACACCAAAAGTGTGGGCAACAAAAGAAAAAAAAAATAAATTGAAACTTATTGAGATAAAAGCTTCTGTGCATCAAAGAACTACAAAGAGAGTAGACAGACAACTCTCAGGTGGGGGATTTGGCTCAGTGGTTCCACTGCCTACCTTTCAAGCACAAGGGCTCGAGTTTGATCCCTGGCACCACAAAAACAAAACAAAAAAGAACTCCCAGCATGGAAGAGTACTTATGTAATTATATATCTGATAAGGGTTTAATATCTAGAATATATGAAGACTTCCTAAATGTCAATAAGAAGACGACAAACAACCCAATTAAGAAATGGGCAAAATACTTCAATAGACAGTTCTCAAAGAAGATGAACATAAGTATATTAAAAGATGCTCATCTTATTAGTTGTCAGAGATAACACAAATCAAAACCGCAGTGGGATTCCACTTCATATCATCAATTGGAATAGCCATGGCAGAATAATAGAAACTAACTGGATCTTCATACATTGGCTGGTGAAATGTTAAATGGCACAAACACCGTGAAACCAGTTTGGTGATCCCTCAAAAAGTTAAAAAATTGTTCTATGAACCGATGATGCTTTTTGTTTTTGAGATGGAGATCTGATGCTGGCCATTAACTCTTGAGCTCAAATGAGTGTCCTACATCGGCCTCCAGATGTCTGGTATCATAGATGTGAGCCACTGTGTCCAAATAGATTCTTTGATACACTTTTAATTTTGGAGAAATTTTATATTTATAAAAAAATCTACTGAAATTTCAGGTTTCTGTATTTTTCTCATCAAGTCACCTTCAATATTAACTTCTTACAGGCAGGTGTCGTGGCTCACTCCTGTAATCCCAGCACTCAGGAGGCTGAGGCAGGAGTATTGCTGTGAGTCTGGGACCAGCCTGGGCTACATAGTAAGCTCCAGAGCAGTCTGAACTACATAGTGAGACCCTGTCTCAACAAAAAAAAAACAAAAAAACTTCTTACAATACCATTTTTCATTATATTATATTTGTCAAAGCTAAGAAATCAACATTGGTATATATAGCAGTAGAACTCTATAGATTCATTTAGATTTCAGCAGTTTTCTATTAGCATCTTTCTTCCATCCCAGGATCCCTTCTAGGATAAAACATTGCATTTAATCATCATGTCTCCTTAGTCTCTAGTCTACAAAATTTCCTTGTTTTTCATGATGACTTATCATAGGTGTGATATTAAATTTGATCATTTGGTGTGTTGGTCTGCTAGCGTTATCACAAGAAATAGCACACCCTGTGTGGCTTCATGACATAAATTCATTTCTTCACAATTTATTTCTGGAGACTAGAAGTCTAAGATTACGATGTGAGATGGTTGGCTTCTTCTGAGGGCTTTCTCCTTGGTGTAGAGGGCCACCTTCTCCCTGTGTCTTCACGGAGTCTTCCCTCTGAGTGTTTGTGTCGATTTTTTTTTTTTTTTTTTTTTGTACCAGGGATTTACGCTTGCAAGGCAGGCAGCAGCACCACTGAGCTAAATCCCCAGCCCCACTAATCTTTTCTTGCAAGACTAAATTAGGGCCCACTCTTCTAACCTCATTTGACCTTAACCACCTCATTAAATGTCTTATTTCCAAATACACTCACATTCTGAGGACCTAGAGGGAGGGCTTTAATACATAAATTGAGGAAGGAACACATTCATCCTGGATTAGACACTTGACAGGTGAGAGGGAGCTCCACCGTAGGTGACCTTGAGGCCCTGTATGTCCATTTCCCTCCAACAGTCTATTTGAAGACAGTTTTGAGGCCTAGGTTTCACAGGAGTTGCAAATCTTGGAAGATAATTAAGAGGAAATTTAGAAATAACAATGTTATAATCTACTTTGAGAGATTATGCAGGAATAAAAATTATTCAAACTACTTTAAAGGAGCAGGGAGTTTGACAGTTTTCCACTGCACTGGATGGTAAATACATACCATCACCAAGAGCAAATCCTTTCTTTTTTTTTTTGTAGTGGGGATTGAACTTGGGTCCTTGTGTTTCTGAGGCAGGCAGCAGAACCACTGAGCTAAATCCCTGGCCCAGCAAACCCTTTCTTCCCCTGCTTTTCCTTGCCTGTCCTGCCTTGCCCACTTGGCTCCCTGCTGGCCTGCACCATGGACGGCAGCTCCTCTGTTCCTGGTTCCCACGTACTAGAGGGAATGAGACAGACAGTGCCGGTCCCTGACCTCAAAGGGTCTGCGGTTACACTGCACCTACAAGCTGATAATCAGTTCTTGAAGCAACTTTAGTTAAGCTGATGGAATTACTGGGTGCTCATTCATTACTCAAGTTTGTGGGTTTGCATTCTGTCTCCGTCACTTATTAGCTGTGTGAGTTTGAGCAAGTTTTTTAACCTCTCTGTGCTTCCCTTCCTTATCCGTAACCTGAGAACAACAGTATTACGTATCTCACAGTTGTTGTAATGATTATTTGCAATACTATGTATAAACTGATTCATAGGACATAAGATATATGTTAGTACTATTGTTATTTATTACTCTGAAGATACAAAAGAATGGGATTCCTGCATTAGTCTGTTTTCTATTGCCATATTCCTGAGGCTGAATACTTTAGGAAGAAAAAAGAGTTCTATTTAGCTCAGTTTGGGAGGCTCAAGGGCATGGTGCTGGTGTTGGCTGGGCACTGGCAAGGCTTGCGGCAGATGGCATGATAAGCAAGGTGAGAGATGACGTAGTGAGACAGGAGGCCAGAGGATGCAAGGCGGGCTCCTGCTGTTCTAAAACAGCCCTCTCGGGAGATCTAACCAGGGTCCTGGGACGGTAAGAACACATTTTGGTGACTTGCACAGTGCTCGGAGTACTGTGCTGTAGATCACTGTGGCCAGGCCGAACTCACCCCCCCACACACACATACTCACGCAGCAGGGCCCGACGGGGGGAACGGTGACTGGAGGGTGTGGTGGAATAAGGCCTGGCCAGACTCTCATCCCTCCACCCACTCACCGGGGAAACATCAGGCATTGTCTCCTGCTGCCCCTAGACTCTCCCTGTTCCAATCAGGCATCCTCTGTAGGTTTCCTTATCTACGCTATAAATAAAGGTGCCTCCTGAGGATGCAGGCCAAGCTTTTCGTCTCGTGGGGACAAAGACTTTCCACGTGGCCTCAGCTACGTAAACTTTGTCTTTGTCTTCTTTGTCTTATTCTTTAAGTTTCTTAATCTCTCACCATCAATTCTCACAACCCTTCAGCCAAGTGGGCTGTGGCAGTGGGCTGACTAACAACCTCTCACTAGACCCCACCCCTTAAGGAGTCCACCTCTGCAACACCACCATCCTCACAGTTTGTAGATGTTTCAGTCTCCAAGGCAGGGATGGCAAACAGGCCTCTCAGAGGAGAAGCAACATGGCACACACAAGATAGCAAAGGTCTTCAACAGCATCTTTCTGCTCCCTGTTCAGACGGATGCAGGGGGAATAGACTGAACTCCCAAACCTCCTAGATATCCAACATGGGAGTTCATGTTCTCTAGAATCGAAGAATGAATTCTAGGAACAATAGAGGCTAGGAGTAGGAAAAATGTATTGAGAAAGAAGCTTTGAAGAGAGACAGAAAGGGGACTGAAAAGTGGTTTACCTAACACCACCATCCTGAGACCAAACCTCCAGCTCATTAACCCTTTGGGGGACAAACTACATTCAAACCTGAGGATTTCCTGTCTTTAAGAAGTTTACAATCCACCAGCAAAAAAAAAAATACATGCTAAGAAGCAATTTATGTGATGTAGATGATACAAGCCATGAAAATTAGAAGGATTGTCAGGCTAGAACGATCTGTAGAGTCAGAAAGGCTGTTCGAGCTAGTGTTTGAAAAACAAGGCGGGTTTGAATGTTTTTTTTGTTTGTTTGTTTGTTTTTTGAGATAGGATCTCACTATGTAGCTGAGACTGACCTGGAACTCACTATGTAGCCCAGGCTGGTCTCAAACTCGCAGCAATTCTCCTGCCTCAGCCTCCTGAGTGCTGGGATTACAGGCCTGCGCCACCACGCCCGGCATGACGGGTTTGAATGGAAGAGGGATCCTGTTCTGTTATGGTTTGGATTTGAGATGTTCCCCCAAAGGCTCTTTTGTTGAAGGATTGGTCTCCAGCGTCGCAGTGTTCAAGGTGGTGCCTTTGGGAGGTGATACACTTCTCAGTCTGTTTTTTTGTTGCTGTAACTGAATACTTGAGATGGAAGACCAGAGGGGTAGCCTTGCTTCATAACAACCTGTTGTGGTGGGAAGGCGTCAATTCCTTTTATAAACCTAATTATCTTTCAAAGGCCCCATCTGCCAATACCACAATGGCAATCAAAATGTCAACATGGGCTTCAGAGTCTGCTCACTGGGCCGGTTATGTGCTTGCCTACTGTTTTGCCTTCCAGACATGAAGTCCTTAGCAGATGCCATGGCTACACGCCTTTCAACTTCCCAGTCTCCAGGTCTGTGAGCCAAGATAAACCTATTTCCTTTATAAGTTACCCGGTCTCAAGTATTCAGTTATAGCAACAGAAAACAGACCGAGAAGTGTATCACTTATCCTCATTCCATGGCTACTCCTAACTTTGAGTGAGTCTGGGAAGAATATTTCAGCTGTAGAAACGGGAGGAAAAGGAAATTGACCTAAGTGCCCATGGAGCACCAGGCAGGGGAGGGCCTGTTGTCCCAGAAATGAAGCTCTTACCAATAAGCCTAAGCTCCTCACTTTCATCCCCTTCCAAGAGCTGGGTGACTGTCGTCATGATCGTGATTGTCATCATAGTCAGCATCATGAGTATCATTTAGCTAGTTTCTTGAGTTGCCACATCACCAAACTGAATTCCACGTGACCAGTACTCAGTCTCCTCGGATTAGTCACTAAGACGCCACTGACCCCGGCTGTGAGGTGAAGGGCCCCTGTTTATGACCAGTGGCCTAGGCTGAAATCCAGGGCCTACGACAGATCTATTCACTGGATTTCTGAAAGGCCTCTGGAGAGGAGGAGAGTACGACGCCTTTATTCTATGCCCCCATTTCCCCTCTCCTTGGACAAATCTGACTGGCTTCCTCAGAGGTTTCACGGCAATAAACACCATCAATGACGAGACTTTTCCTGCTGGTCTGAAGTTACGGACACTACCGGGCCCAGCAGACTTTGGATCCTGGGTCCTCCTGGCCTAGGAACACCTATCTCTGCTGATGCAGGAGGAAGAAGTACTTTGGCTTGTGAGTCATTTCTTGGTATGTTGGAATCAAGTTCCTCTGAGAAGCACAGGTTCAGAACCTCTCCCACACCCCTTCACTGCACCATTCAGAGGCCAAGGGCAAGGTCACCTCTCCCTGGAGGGTATTTGTTCTGTCCCTCGCTGACCTCTTCTCCCAGCTTTCATCCGTCAGTGCAGCCAGGCCTGTGATATACACGTAAGTTCCCACCTAGAAGTGATCCTCCCCCACACCAGCTGTGATTTAACCCAGGGGGTGCTGAGCTACATCCCCAGCCCTTTGTGTTTTGCTGAGTTGCCTAAGATGACCCCAGACTTGTGATCCTGCTGCTTCAGCCCCCCAAATACATGAGACTACCGGTATGCACCACTGTTCTGGCCTTCAAGGTGTCCTTGTTAGCCAAGAGACATTTTCCGCAATGATGTCTGAGGTCATTTTGCTTTGTCGTTACTGGGAGGGGCACAGCGGTGGGAGAGGACAGGGACGCCGCTGAACATGCGGTAGTGCTAAGACAGCTCTGCCGTTTAACTTTTTTTAATAGAACAAAATTTCATAACCACATGATATGAGATTAACAGCAGTTATTATTCTGTGTATCATCTTCAAAGCAGTCTCTCAGAGTGCAAGACATAAACCAAAAGGATTGCTGCAAAAAAAGAAACAAAGATAACATAAGTCTTTCTTTCAATGAACTAAGATAAACTAGTAGAATAAATAAAACAAATTAGCATATACTGAAATATTTTTGAAACAACAATATGTAGGGGAAATATTTGTCTCTCTACTTTCTATTTATATCTGTTTTTGCTCTTTATTTCTTTATATATGTATGTGTGCGTGTATGTATTTGTATGTGTGATTCTCATATAAGAAAAATCATGCAATATTTGAGCTTGTGTCTGACTTAATTCACTTACCATTATTTTCTCAAGTTGCATCCATTTACCTACAAATACCTCGTTATCGTTATGTCAGAGTAGTACTCCACTGTCCATAAATACCAAATTTTCCTTATCCATTCATCTGCTGATGGACATATACACTGTTTCCAAGATCTCGCTGCTATAAATATACTATAAACACGCATGTATCCCTGTAATATGATGGTTTTAAATCTTTTGGGACAATACCTACAAGGGGATAGCTGGGTCAAATAGAATTTCTAGTTTTAGCTTTTTGAGGAATCCTTTGCCCTGATTTCCATAGTGGTTGTACTAGTTTACTACCAACAATGTAGAAGAGTTCCTTTTCCCCCACATCCTCACCAGCACTTATTATCATTAGATTTTTAATGACAGCCATTCTGAGGTAGGATGCTACGTCAGCATAGTTTTGATTTGCATTTCTCTGATGGCCAGAGATGTTGAAACTTTAAAAAATTTATGTATTTGCCATTTGTATTTCTGAAGAATGGCCATTCGTCTCGGTGGCCCATCTTTTGATCGGGTCTTTTATTCTGGGTGGTCTTGTGTTTTGAGTTAGTTCTAAGATAGGTCCTCCTAGCCCAGCCCAGTCCAGTAAGCGAGCAGAGCCGAAGCTGAAAACCCTTATTACCTGGGTGGAATGTGTTTCGTGACCTACAATCCTGGACCGTACATAACTGATTCCGGGGAAGCGTTTAGCCCTGTTTCTCTTCCCAGATAGTCTTCTGCCCTTGTATCTCAGAGACCAAGGAAACGAGAAGGGAGGTGCCCTTCAGATGCTGGGCAAGCAAGCAAGTTGCGGAAACACCTTCTCTAAAAGTCTCTAAAATAGGATGTTGCAAATGAAACTTTTAAAACAGGTTGCTTTATCCAGAATTGGAAGTGAGGGAGCAAGGACCTAGGTGTGATTGAAGGCTGGCGTGAAATAATGCAGTGCAGTAAGTGCGGGGCTTGGGGTCAGGAAAGCGTCTGTTCTCATCTTTTCCTCCACACTGTGAGCCGTGTGACCCACAAAGTGGTGTTTTTAACCGTTTTGACTTTTAACTTTCTTATTTTGAGTGAAACCGGCATCCTCACACTTCGAGATTTGACAGGATTGAAGGAGAAGGCCCATACAAAGAGGCCGACACAGGGAACACACTCAAGAAATTGTGGCTCCTTTTGAGATGGAGAATTTTAGTGTTTTGAAAAGTGGCTCAGTCACAGAGGTCTATGCTCACAGACGTGCTATTTTACGGTACTGATGCATAGTGTGGCTGATACAAGCTACACAGGAGGATTAGCATCACCAGAAGCAAGTGGCTGCATGTGACTCTATGATGTGATGCTAGAGCCACAATGGGCTGCTTGCTAACTCGGTCTTAGTTGCTGTGATGACACCACAGTGGGCTCTGTCATTAAACAGGAAAGCAATGGACCACAAGTTTTCAAACATGTGTCCTCTGAAGAGTCTTAAAGTTTAACTATGCATTTGCAGTCACCATGACTTCACTTTTTCCTGTCTCCAATCACCTTTTGGCCACCCATTTTTTATTCCATAAATACCCCAAAACCCCAATGTCTAGGAGGGGGATTTGCTCTCCTGTATCCTCCACTGGATGCCTTGTCAATAAGCTCTTTCTCTTTTACCAAACTTGTCACTTGAGTAACTGTGCAATGGGCAAAATAGGCCTAGTTGAGTAACAAAAGCAAGTGTGGGTTTAGGGAGCAGAAGCCTAGCTAGAGCAGGGTAGAATTTGGGAAACAAATTCAGGGCTGGCAGGAGAGCAGGGACTGAAAGGCTCAGAGCATGCAACCTTCTCTAAACCATCCTGAAAGTCAGCTCCAAACTCCCTGTCCTTGTCATGGGCTTTTTGGTTGTAAGGTACAGAAATTCGTTTGAGTCATTTCCACCAAAGGAACGTTTGGTAGAAGCCTGGGATTCTGTGGAGCCTACCTGCAGAGGTGCTCAGCCAAGGGGTCCCTGGCAGCAAGGCTGCGCCCCCTCTCTGGCCCCACTTGGTCTCTGCCTCTGAGGCTTGATGACTTTTTTCTTTCTCAGCAGAGCTTGGTCTGTCCCCAGAAGAGGCCCTTGGTCCCTGTTTTGGCCTCAACTCTATCCAAAAAAGTGACTGCTCCTTCCCACATCTCTGCCTACAGGGCCCGAGTTCATCCCGAGCCTTGTCAGAGGGAAGGAACTTGACTGGCTGTAGTTGGGCCGACCGTGAGGACCTCAGAGTCCTCTCTTCATTAGGAAAGCGCTGTGGCTGCTTGCCTTCATAAGCAGGCTTCTCTGGCCTGCACAGTCACCAACTGCCTGCGCCTCGATTTGACCCTGCCTGAGGTACACTCACTGCCTGATGTACTTCTCTCCAAAAGTGTCTGTGTTTCCTCAGAGCCCAAATTCCTGAATTCAAGTCCCAGACCAAACCAGCCCTCTGTTCCCAGGAATCCTCCTGGGAGTCTAGTTATTCCCAGTTGCCCTGGCATTTCCTGAGGGGTGTTTCCCTGATATGTAAATGAAAAGGCAAACTTTTCCTGCTATTTTCCCAATCAATAGAGAAATCTTCTGTGACCAGATGCCCAAGCGATTTTCTAGTGGACTCCCCCTAAGGTCCTATAATCCAATTTGATTCTGACACTATCTACCTGGATGGAGAGCTAGGTCTCAGGTCAAAGGTTCTCAGTCCCCCCAAGATGATCAGACGCTCATTGCAAACTGCAGATTGTTACCCATTCTTCTGACTGCTCATGTGCCACCAATAAAGAGTTCCCACTACCCCTTGCACTCTGGTTTCCATTAAGGACAGACTCACAGAACTGAGGGAAATGCTTGTTTACCAGTTTGTTATAAAGGACACCAATGAGCCACCAGATGAAGAGGTTCGTAGGCAAAGCAGGGGAAGGGATGCAGGGCCTCCACACCCTCTCTGGGCGCTGCCCTTCAGGCACCTGTTCACTGTGTGGAAGCTAATCAAATCTTGTTCACGATTTGGAGGGGAATTTAGGGAGGGCTGAAGGTTCTAACTCATCTGGTCTTTCTGGTGCCTGGACCCTCCCTGAGGCCCCAACATAAATCACCTCATTAGCATAATGCCAGATGTTATCAGAGTCTCATTGTAGGTTATGAATAACCCCCCAAAAAAAAAAAAACCACCACTCCTCTCACTTAGAAAATCTAATTGCTTTAGGAGCTCTGTGACGTGAACGGAGGACAAAGACTAAATATATTTCATGCCACAGCCCACAGTTAGTACTCAAGTACTTGGGAGCAGAGCTCCTGCCGTGGGCTCCCTTGGAATCTTAGACATCTGGAAAGGTGCTGAGCCCCTGGATGGATCTGGCTGGTGGCCAGTTGCAGGTTTGCATAGTGCAGACCCTAATACCTTCTGCTGCTCTGTTGAAGAGCAGACTTGCGTGAGGCCCTGCTGACTGGGGCCGCAGCAGGCATGTGGGAGTGGATGTGCCTGGAGACAGAGGACAAAGTCCTGGTAATAAATTACATGGGCTCAGAGTGCTCAGCCATTTCCTCCCAGGCCCCTTCCGCCTCTTATTCTCTGCCCTGCTCTATGACACACTGGAGCCCTGGCACTGCTCATTTTCTAGCTCTTTTGAGGTGCCCAGGGTAGAGGGAAAGGGAGTCAGCAGAAGCGCATCCTGACAAGGTAAGGCGGCTCCAGGATGAGTTCCTCCAGCTGGTAAGAGGGAGGAGGGAGGGCTCCTCTCCTGGGAAGGACTACCCAGCAGGAGGCAGGTTAGCAGGCACAGATCTGGCAACAAACTTGGATAGAGCTATGGGGTAGACGGCTGAGATGCCCTTCGGGACCCTGAAACTGGAAACATCAGCCTGGGGACTCTGCCCATCAGCTTTCTGCCAGGCCAACCCTGGACGTCAAGGAGGAGGAGGTGCAGCTGCCCTGGCTCTGTTTCGGGCAGGCAGATGCTGGCACAGGGGAATGGCCTTCGTGGGCTGCCCCTCATCCACCTGCATCTGCCTCACAACTGGAAGGCCTCACTGCAGAATCAAGGGGTCCAAGTACAGCCGAGGTACAAACAGGCTTCAGTTGTGCCGCACTTGCCGGCACACTGCTTACTTCCCACACTCTGGTGGTATTGCCTCTGTTTTAGGGACACAGCCTGAAGACTGTGAACGTTAAGGTTCCCATAGGACGAAATGGAGCCTGGGCTTAGGTGACCGGTCCATATGCCTTGGCCAACTGTGTTTTGTCACCACTGACAGGCCTACAGCCTGCCTGGACTCAGAGCCTCCTCAGTGTGAGTCGCTGGGGGAACGAGATGGCTGAGGGGAGAGACAGGGCCTGTCGGCTCACTCAGGGCCGCTGGCATGGTGTGAGGCCCCTCCTCACTTCACAGAGCAGGAAGTTTGTGACAGAAGTCAGGAGGGACTGGCAGCTGGCAGGAGCAGGCCCCACCCAAAACCTTCTAACCGGGCATGTGTGGCCCTGTAAGTTAGCCACTGCTTTGGGCTCCACTTTGTAACTGTGGACTTGAATCAGTTCTAGCCCATAAGACCCCCGAATTTTGTTCAAGAGTTTACAGTTTTTGTTTTTCAAAGTGTTGGAAAGGGAATCCAAGACCCCTTGCATGTTAGGCAAGTGCTGTACCACTGAGGTACTCCCCAGTACTCTGTTTAGGATTTTAGTTCAAAGGAAACTAACCCTCTGAGTATGGCTCTGGAATGCTCTCCCCAGAAAGTCTTGTTAAGAATCTTTCAGCTCAGCAGCTCTTTGGGCAGGAAGGCTTCCCCGTCTCCCTGGATCTTCTGGGCACCTGTGCCTGCCCCTCAGGTTTCACCTCTCAGAGGACTACCCCATGGGTGTCTGTCATGGGCCCACTGCAGCCTCAGCTCTCAGTGTGGGGCTCTGCAGGACATGTCCCCATTACCTCTGCTGCTAGAGAGCTCCTCACTGTATATAGCTTGCTTCCCCGTTCTCACTCAGCTCTGTAAAGAGTTGTTCCAGGAAAAAGAGCAGGAATGGTAGTGTATTTTTCACAGAGCAGGACACTGAGATTAAACTGGGTAAGAGGACTCTCACAGGGTCACTTGACTATGAGCTCCCGAGGGCCTGGGCCAGGCCTCTTGAGGATTTCCAGAGCTCTACAGAGAATAGGCACTGTGCACATGTACGACACATGTGTGCACGAATGGAACAGTTAGAAGCAGTCAAGCTAGGGAAAAGTTCAAGTTTTCAATGCAATTTGATTTTAGACTCTCGTCTACCTCCTTAGTTAATCAAGCAGTGAGTATTGCACTCTGCCATCGGTTGGTGGGATGAGGTTGTGCAAAGGAGAAGTGGCCAGTGAACACCGTGGACAAAGAACTCAGGACACCAAAAATCAGGGGAGGACATGATGTGGTAGAGTGGGCAGAGGGAATACCTGGGAAAACTCTGGAAGAAAGGTCGACCTGATGGGGGCGGAGGAGAGCAAGGTGTATTCTAGGCAAAGGAAATGGCATCTGCAAAGTGTAGCGGAAAGAAACGTCCAGTCCAGGACCAGACTCTGTTGGTGCCCAGCGGAACCAAGCGCAGGTGTAGAGGAGTGGAGGTAGATGCTCCACGACTCTGTCAGTTCGTTTTCTATTGCTAATAACCTAGTATCATAGACTGCGCATGTTATAAAGAAAACAGGTTCATTGCAGCTCATGGTTCTGGTGCGAGGTTAAGGGGCTGCATGTGGTGATGACCTTCTTGCTGACAGAGGCGTGACATGGCAAGAGCCAGGACTCGTGTGTGTGTCCTCCGGTCACCCTCTCCTCATGACCTCATCCAATCCTAATGACCCACCAAAGGCTCCGCCTATAAACACCAGAGACAGACCGAGTGTCTACCCCGCTAATACCTTACAGAGAGGGTTACATTTCAACACAAGTCTCAGAGGGGATGAACCATATCCAAACTATATGAGCTACTTTCCAAAATAATAGGAATATCCTTTGCTGTGCAAAAGAGTAGCCACTAGCTACATATGGCTGCTGAAATGTGGCTAGTACAGTAGAGATGCTGACTTTTAACTTAAATTAGATTTAAGTAGGCATATATAGCAAGTGGCTACCATCTTGCACAGTGCAACCCTACAGTGTCTTACATATCACACTGAGGAGGGAGGTAAAGTAGGATAAGCACTGACTTGGGAAGCAATCGTGGATTCAGATCCTGAATCAACCACCTATCCAGTGTGGGGCCTAAGCCTCCGTCTCCTCACCTGTCAAGTGGGTCCCCATCATTTACCTTGCAGGTTGCTGCGCAATTAAAATTCATGAGACACTATTAGAAAATTTGCCTGTCTGGCCCTCTCCTTCGTGTGGGGGCCTTGGAAGACAGAGGTGGTGGTATGAAGAGGGACCACCGTGCCATGAAAGATACTGCCATGCACAAATATACGCACCTATCTGTTCCCTTTCATCCCCTCCCTGTCTTATCCACAGAGCAAGCAAAATAGAATGACTTGAGAAAGCTTACAGGTATACTGCAACATAATAAAAAATAAAATAGATGAAAGGAAAATTAAGGTAAGAAAATACAGTGCAGCTGGGGAAAAGTTAGCAAACAAAACACACATCAGAAAGTCCTGTGTATTTTCTAGGCACAGCCCCTAAACATATTCTAAAGCAGTGAAAGACCAATGGTGTTCTCAAGTTAGGAAGTTTCTGAGGCAAAGACCAGCTCTCCAACAAAACATCACGAAAGGGATATCGAGGGAGGAAATGGCATTGTCAGTAGCAGTGAATTCAGAATTCTCAAAGGTCTATTTGTTGAACATGAAGGCCAGTCCCTCGAGAGCTATCTCTATATGAATGAGTCATCTCTACCGTGAAAGAGGCTTTCTTAAGGATGGGGAAGCTTCTCTAAGGGTCTTTGTAAAATGAAGGCAGTTTCCCCGGACTATCCATAGAATGAAGCAGGGTTTCTTCGGATTACCCTACACATGAAGAGTGGTTTCTCAAGGGCTGTGGCTGCTGGGGAGCTGTCTCTTCCAATCTGTCCCTGGGCAGTCTAACAACTTTGTTGCAGAGAAAGAAAGAACAAAGATAAAGCCATTCCCTGGAGAGGAGCAAACCAGGCATTTCAATGCAGGGTGGTAAAATATCAGGGTTGGACAGGGTCTACTGGGAGCAGAGAGGGGCGGACTTTAGCTCTGACTGGGGAGCAGCATCAGGGAGGCTGCAAGAGAACAGCTGACCAGGTGTGAAAGAGTGGGCTGGAGACGAAACTGGACAGGCCAGTGCCGCGCCCATACCCACAGGGATCCGTAACAGACCCCAGCTGGGTTGTAAGGGTTGTAAGTGTCAGGTTTGCGTATGCAGCAGGGGAGGGATAAATCTAGCCAGATCTGCTCATCCTGTGAAGTAGCAGGGGGCAAACAGGATCCTTGTCAAGCTCACAGACCCTCGTTTTCTCCCTGGAAGGGCAACAGAGCTCTACCGGGGGAGAAAGTATCCTACTGCTGTTTCTTCACCAGGCTGCCCTGCCATGGCTGACTTCCCCAGGAGGGCTGGGCCAGGCTCTGAGGGAGCTGGGTCTCTCTAGCTTTACAGTCACATGTGAACTTTTGGGCAACAGGGTAGCCAAGCCCCGTGCCCATTAGGAAGGGCAGAGTGGAGATACGTGGTTTCATGTCCTGATTCTGATCTTACCTGGGCAAGATAAAAGGTAGCCTTTGTGGTGACTTGGCTCAGGCCAAAGGCCTGGGCTGCCACTCAGTGTTCAGGATTTTCTTTGCCCTGCAGTCTGAACTCTCTGAAATTGAGACAGCTATTCTACCTTTCTTTTTATTTGTATCAGCATAATATATTTTAAACCATCTTTATTTTTAATCTGTCTTTCTATTTAATGCATGTTTCTTATGGACAACATACAGTGGTGAGTCTCAAGCTAGACAAAATCTTCAGGTCCTAGTAATCGTTTGGATGTGAGGAGCAGGGTGACTGGCGTGTTTTCTCCAGCAGTTGCTGCGGTTCATTGAGCTGAAGAACGAGGACAGAAAGGCTAAGGTCACATTGAGTTGGGCGTGCTGGAGGCACATACGTGGAGAAGTCCGGAGAAATGGGGTCTTGCTGGGACTGGGCCTGGGGCTGGGAAGGGAATGAGGGCAGAGGAGTTCGCGTGAGACTCAGCAGTGCTAGGACCCTGAAGCGGCCTGGGGGAAAGAGTGCTCCAGGGGAGCGCGCAGGCTGAGTGAGAAAGCGGGGCCACCACATCGGTGAGAGTACTTTGGTTTCAGTGACAATCCAAATGACTTCGCTTAATCCATCAAACAGATAAGGAGCAAGGCTAGGACGTCCCTCGACTTTTGTTGGTGTAGTTTTTAAGTCAGCGGCTGTTAGTGACGCTGTGCAGTGGGTTTTCCACAGCTATATCGCACGGCGTGTAACGCACGCGGGTCTTCCCATCGCCTTCGGCTCCCTGTCCTCCTCCCAGCCTCATTCCTTGCCTCTTCGCCAACAGTCAGAGGCAAGATTTCTGACGTTCGACTCCTTCCCTCCACACCTGCCAAATCTATCCTCCCAACGCAGCTAGTTTCAAGGAGCGCGAACCGTCATCCCTAACACTTCTGAAATCTCATCCCCAAACCTGGAGACTAGAGAGCAGAACCACTCCCCAGCCCCAACTCGGAGCACCCCGGGAGCAGCTGTGCCTGGCCATCGCGCGGGCTACACTGCCACTGTTGTGCCGTGATTCGCGGGCCTCCTTGGAAACACAGTTTGGGCCGGGGGAGGAGAGGTTCTCCAGAAAGACTCGAGAGGAAGCTACAACCAAGCCGCCGGCATTTCTCTCACTCACCAAGAGATTAAAGTGCTAGAAGGGGCGCTGGGAGATCAAGAGACAGCTCCAGAGGCAGAGGGAGAGGCAGGCAAATTCCACTGGAGCGAAGAGCGTGGTTCGGAAGACATGACAGACGTGACCGTGTGAGGAGGTGGCTCCTCCCGCAGCCCGGAGACGGGCAAATGCAGGAGGATCGTAGCAGGAGGGTGTCGTGAGGCCAAGAAAATTAATTTTACGGAACTGTTTTCTCTGGTGCGAGAGACTGAGTGTGGAAATAAGGCTGAGGTGTGTTTTGGATGTTGGGAAATGGGACGAAAGTGTTCAAACGGGAAGGGGGACAAGGACGAAGAGAGGAAGGAAGGAAGGAAGGGACCAGAAAAACAGTGAAAATAGACGGGAAAAAGCTTCTGTACATAGGGAGTAATGGGACAAAATAAAATAGATTTTATTTTTAAAAACTCCTTTTATATCGGATGAGACCTGCGCTTATCTCCATGTAGACCAGAAAAGGCCAGGACAGCGACAGTGGGCAGAGACATGAGAGGGAAGGGTCACCGTGTTAGTCACTATTGCTGTGTAGCAAACTGGTGTGTCACTCAGCCTCCACCGGCATGACAAAGGACTGGCACAATCAACTTGCAGAAAGATGCATCCGGGCACAGTTTCGGAGGTTCCAGGCTGTGATCGGTGCCCTCAGGGAGGCCTGTGGTGAGGGTGCCAGATGGCAGTGGTGGGGAACAGGCGGCAAAGGAAAACCTTTCACCTCATGGGCCCGGATCGAAAGAGAAGAGGGGCTGGGGACTTAGCTCAGTGGCTCTGCCACCTGCCTTGCAAGCGAAAGGTCCCGCGTTGGATCCCGGTACCGAAAAATAGATAAATAAAGAGAAGAGAAAGGGGCCGGGGACCCCGCAGTCTTCTCTGAGGACAACCAGAAGACCTCCTGCTAGACCCCACCTCTCAAAGGCTCTACCATCGCTCTGGACCGAGCCCCACGGGGGTTTGGGACATTTAGAGCCACACTGGAGCAGCATACTGGTTACCTCACTCAGGTTCTGAGGGCCATAAATCCAAGGATGATTTATCTGGGTGGGTCTGGCCCAGCACCCTCACCAAGTTTGTTGTCATGTGCTGAGGCTGCTGGAAGAAGACACCGCGGGTGGGTGGGTGAAACAGCAGAAACTGTGTTCTTGCAGCTCAGAGTCCGGGAGTTCACAGTCAAGGATCCGGAATGTCTGGGCTCTCCCAAGACCTCTGACCTTGGGTCACTGATGTGGGGTGTGCCCATTGCCCTCTCGCCACCTCTTCCTGTAATCACCCCTCTGGAGCATCAGTGTGCTTATTTCCTGTTTTTATAATGACACAAATCAGACCTATTCATTTATTTCATCTATCTATCTATTTATTTATTGTTTTTGAGACAGAGTCTTGCTATGCAGTTCAGACTGGCTTTGAACTCATTACGTAGCCCAGGCTGGTCTCAAACTCACAGGATCCTCCTGCCTCAGCCTCCCGAGTGCTGGGATTACAGGCGTGTGCCACCACACCCAGGTTTAACCACCTCTTTAAAAGCATTTTCTGCAAATATATCTCATTCTAAGGGTCCTTGGGATTAAAACTTCAACATATGAATTTCAGAGGGACACGCTTTGGCCTACAACAGTGTTGTCATCGGGATGTCGGTTGGTTCTGTGGTCCCTTTCACAATTACAGGCTGTGGAATAGAGGAGCCCTCACCTCACCACACAAGCCTTCAACTAGAGCCGTTTCAGTGTCCTCACCATGCAGCAGTCAGGGTGATTTTAGACCCAAAAGGGGCAGCACTAGGCCTTGTGAACTGGTCTCGGAGCTGCAGTCCGTCTCTTCTTCCTTATTTTATGCAACAGAGGTGAATCGCCAGGTCCACGCTCAAGGTGGAGAGAATCAGTCTCTCTTGTGAAAGGAGATGTGTGTATCAGTCAGCTTGCATTGCTGCAATGAAATACCTGTCACAGGCTTACTTAGGAAGTAAAGAGGTTGTTTTGGCTCGTGGTTCCAGAGGTTCAATTCCAAGGCTGGGTGACCCCATCCATCCTGGTCTCTGTGAGGGCAGCACGTTGCAGCAGGGTATACGTCAGAGTGAGTGTGCTTATTTCCTTATTACCTCAAGCCAGGCGCCACAGAGACATAGAAATCCCACGTCCCCTTCCAGGGCACATCCGCAGTGACCTAAGGGCCTCCTGCTGGGCCCCATCTCTTACATAAAAGTTGCACTTTATTCCACCTGTAAAAGCTCCTCCCAATTCTGCCACGCTAGAGAACAATGCTCTGCATAGGACCTGTGCAGGACACTCGGGATATACCCAAACCATAGTAACACATCGCAGAGTTTGTGGACGTATTTTGAACTAGCTCAATAGTGGGATATTCATGGGAGGAGGCAGAAAGGGCAAGGCCCAAAGGATTGGTGCGGGCCCAGAAGAGGTCCCTTTGCCCAGGCAGGCACTAACTGTGCACAGGGGAAGGGAGGGAGGGACAGAGCTGGAAGTGAGGGCAAATCTCTCTTTCTGTAGTAAAATAGACCAAAGTGTTGTGGAGTATTTTGAGGAGCTTTGAAATAAACTTTTTTTGGCCAAATGGACTGATCAAAGCCCAAGAGAGGATCCCTGGGTGCTTCTGAGGGCTGAGGGGAGGCGCAGCCCAGGACACCAGCCTGGCTCCTATGTGCAGGAGAGCAGGACTCGTCCCAGGCTGTGCTCAGCTCCAGGTGAGAGAGGAGTCAGTTAAAGAGAAGTAACAATGCTCCCAAGAGAGTGATGGGGGTTCACATCATGTGTGCTTATTCTGTTTTGTTTTAAAATCCCACTTATGGGTATTACATAATCACTTTTTCTCCAAAAAAAGATCGAAGTCAGTTTCTAGGCTGGCTAGGTGCAGAGACAAAGCTAGAAAACAGGCTAATAGATGGGGTAAGAGGGAGGGCTGCGGGGTCAGTATGCAGTTGACCACTGAGAAAACAGTTGCCCACTAGGGTAAGCTGGAGGGGTATGGTCTGCAGGGCAGTGGGAGGACAGGGCTTCCGGAGCCCAGCAACTCTGGGCAAGCCATGGGCGAGTGGGAGGCTCTGGAGTCCGGGCGCAGAGCAGTGGCACTCTGAGGCATGTGAGAGTCCATGCTTGTGTCTGGCGGGAACAACCCTGGGCACCAGGAGGTGGAGGCCATGAGGGCGAGCAGGGCAGACAGACACGGAGCTGGAGACTTCGGATTTCCCCCTGGAGTAGACAGGCCAGGAGCAGGAAAGCCCAACGGCAGCCAGGGCAAGGCCCTGTCCCTCTGTGTCTTCTCTCTCCCCACCTGCCCTGGGTTACGTGAGGTGGAAAGGGGACCGGCCTCAACTCAAAAGAGCAGTATGGGGGCTGGGGATTAATGCAGTGGCACCTCACCTGCCCTACAAGTGCAAAGTCCTGAGTTCGATTTCTGGTACCAAAAAAATAAAAAAGGCTCTGTGGGGCTCAGCGTTCCATCAAGGTCTTCTCTTATTTTGATATGGACTCTTAAAGCTTCCCAAGGCAGCGAATATGGGACAAAGAGGTAGATCTGGGGGCTGGGGATTTAGCTCAGTGCTACGGCCCCTGCCTCACAAGCTCAAGGTCCTGAGTTCAATGCCCAGTACCGCAAAGAAGAAAAAACATGCTAATAAATTTTTGTTTTAAAAAAAAAAAAGAGGTAGATTTTGGAGCTGGGGAGAAGACTCCTCTTGCTTGCCAGGTGAGCGGCTTTGGCAAACACCTGGCATTTCTCAGCCTGTGTTCTCACCTGTGAGACAGGGATGAAAATGTTTTTCCTCAGGGTACCTCTCTACACACCTCACTCGTCCGTCCAAGCCACTGTTAAGTAACACCCTCCTCAGGGGCTTTACATACCCTTGCAGGGGACAGATATTGACTGAATCCCTCCTGTGGCAAGCCAGTGCTGGATGCAGGCGATAGGGTGATGAATACCACAGACCCAGGACCTGCCCTTTGCTGCTGGATAGGAAGGATGGGAAAACCAGCTCTTAAGTCTGGGTGAAGGTGGGGGACTTCTTTCACCTCCCTGGTCACGCCTGCCTGGGTGTTCCCAAGGCATCCAGGTGCCGGGACAGGTGGGGAATAAAGAAGATCTGGATTCGGGAAGGGAGGAGTGGCAGGGTTGAGGGCTCAGCATGCAATGGGAGAACAGTTGCCCTCAGCAGCAAATGCTCTGGAGGGGTATGGTCCGCAGGGGCAGCTGAGCTTCCTTTGCAAAGCACCATGTAGAAAGTGGGGCAACACCTACGCTGTGGGTGCTATGAGGTTTTAAAGTATGTGACCTGTTGTGGTTCTGGCAGCAACTTAGCTGACTTCCCAGGATGCGCGCTGGGGATGTCAGACCAAGTTAAAACCTGAGCTTCTGGAGGACAGGTACCTCCATTTCACTCCCTGTCCAGCCCGCGCCTGAGTTCAATAAGGAAGAGGCAGGACCAAGAGGCCAAGGGGCAGCTTCCCGCTGTTGCCTGGGATGGTGACTCATGCTCCTGCCCCTGGGCACTCCAATCAGGGGTGCCCTGTTCTGACGTCCTGCTCTCTCTCTCCTCACAGGCTGTGCGGAGCTGCTGACCAGGATGCTGGCGTTCAGGCTGGTGAGAGTTTCATTTATGTATAGAAGAGTTATTTGTGGAAGTTACCCAAGTTCTTCCAAGGAAAGATGAAAGGCAGAGATCTTAGAAAGAAAATACCAGAGCCAAGGAAGTTTGGGAAACAAGACAGTTTTTATTACCTAGAGAAAGCAGGCAGCCTCTGGATCCGGGCAAGGGTGCCTCAGGCGCACAGCAAGCTCTCCGTATCCTCAGCGATGAGAAAGGGGTTTCCCTTCCCGTTGTTGTGGCATTTGCAGAGAGCTTGCTCGGGAAAAACAGGTGACTGGATGACTGTGGGACAGGATCAGTCTCTGCATCCTGTTCCCTTCTCTCAGCAAATGTCCCCACCGCAGTGGCAGACAGGCAGCCTTGTTGACAGGATGTGGACAGTTTTAAGATTTACTGTTAAGCACCAGGAACGGCATGTGATTGGCAGGGAAAAGCTGGGATGTTGGAGGAGACCCAAGAAGGAGCCCACACCGGCCTGGGCCTCCCTCCCTGCCCTCCAGATTTCCACTCCTGCCCTACCAGTCTCAGAGCAGTGCTGCAAAGTCCTCCTTGGTAAGAAAGTGTCTGCAGAATTCTGCTTCTGAGTGCAAAGCAGTTGAATAGCCATCACCCCTTGCTGCTGGATCCTCAGTGCTGAGAGGAGGCCTCACCACCTAGCAGGAGCCCAGGGGCTCCCAGAACTGACCCACGGCATCTTCTGACCAACAGAATGGGCCGTGAGAGTTTGTCGTTACTGCTTTTCAGCTAGGGAGTAGAAATGAGGCTGTCTCAGGCTAGAGAAAAAGATCACTGTGGACTGAAAATTCCAGTTGTAAGGACTTTGGGCAACTGCTGCATCACACACATAAGAACTTGGCACCACTTTGGAATACAATTTGGTTCCTTAAAACATTTTTTAAGGGCTGGGGATTTAGCTCAGTGGCACTGTGCCTGCCATGCAAGTGTAAGGTCCTGAGTTCCATTCCAAGTACAAAAAACTTTTTGTTTTTTAGGCTGAACAGGGTGGTATACACATAAACCCCAGAACCCCAGAGGCTGAGGAAGGAGGATCGCCGCTAGTTGGAGGTTAGCCAGGGCTACATGGTGAGTTCAAGGCCAGCCTAGACTACACAGAGACCCTGCCTCAACAGCAACAAAAGAGATGTTTTGAGACGGTCTCATTCATGGGGATCCTCTTGCCTCAGCCTCTCAAGTGCTGGGATTACAGGTGTGCGCCACACCTGGCAAAATACAGTTTTTAAACTGGAACATAGAACATAAAAACTACATATTTATAAGGTACCATGTGATTTTTTTGACACCTGCAAACATCGTGTAATGTTCAAACCAGGGTAAACATTATTTATTTCCTCAAACACATGATGTAGCTTTAAGGCAAAACCAGATTCACCATGCAAAGGAATCTACCCACGAGCATCATTAGCTCAAGTGCTCTGGGTAGCACCTGGATTATAACCACTTTAATGACATCCCACCTTCCTTCCAAATGAGCATCGTGATCGCCAACCTGCATACACGCTGAAGGACCGAGGGCCCTTCCTGGGTGAGTGCGGGCCGAGACAATTTGATCTTTGAAGTGTCTCTTTGTTAGGTTGGCACAGTCCCTGATTAATTAAGCCATGAACTTTCATTCATTGATCTAACGGAAAACCAATCACCCTTTTACTGTCCAGGCAACCCACCCCTTAGCAGGTGGGGATACGGCACCAGCCACCTGTCCCTGTGGTCCGGGAGGGCCCCTCTTTCAATCAGCTCACTGGAGTCAGGGCTTGGGCCTCAGACACTGCTGCTGGAGCGTCCTCCATCCCTCTGCAGGCTCCTGCAGCCCATCTCTCCTACCAGGAGAGGAGAGGGACGTGGCAAGTGGGCACACGTGGGAGCAGGGAGCAGAGCACGCTGCCTGTGTCAGTGTGTGGACCAAAAGCCATTCGTCTTAGCAGACGTTGCACGACAGCCTCTGAGGGCCGGGTCTCCTGGAGAGGGCAGCTCACAGCTTAGCCGGCAGTGCCACCCTCCGCAGGCGGGGCTCTGCCGCAGCAGGAGTAGTGACAGTACCAGTGGTTCCTCCCACAGAGCAGCGCAGGCTTTGGAGGTCTCTGCTTTGCGCGGCTCAGTTTCTCTCACGTCTCCACAGACTCTTTTACTTTCTTTGCAGCTGGCCGCTGGGATTTTTCTCTTCTCACCCGTTCTTATCATGATTCAGCTGCATTTGCACGGTCCTCTTTTTCTGGCAAGAGTTCATGAAGAATCTTTGCTGTCACACACTTTGCCCACACTCTGGTTCCTAGTCACCCGGCTCCCTTGGGACCAACACCTCATCGCTGTCTGCGTTGGGAATGGTCCCTTCCTTGCCTCGTCTGAGCTCCATTTTGCCGAGAGATGCTTATCAGTCTGTCTTCAGCTTGTAATTTTCTTGCTTTGATGCTTGGCCACCTGTTTCCACTGCCAAGTGCAATCGTTCACACTGAAAGTTTAGCCATGAGGGTCTGATGAGATTGAATTAATTCATTCAGGATACTTCACGAATCATGCTGTCTACTGTTTCTTTTAACGTGGCTTTTTTGGGGGTGGGATTGTTACGGATGGATCCCAGAGCTCTGCTCATGCTCCACTGCTGACATACATCCCCACCCCTTAGTTTAGTTTTTATTTTTCTGAAGTTACAAACACACAGAGTCAGCTCCCACCTCCTTTTCCCTAGAAGTAACCACTGTCAATCCTTTCAGTTGATCCCTTTGATTTTGCCCCTCTACATCTCAAAAGAGCCTGCAGTGCTACTTGATTTTTTGCTTCAGACATTATCCGTTACTGATTTCCCTCTTTATCTGAAAGGACTTAGCTCCTCACCTGGAACCTCTAGCCCGGGCATTCATATAATTACTATCTGTCTCTCCTCCCAAAGTATAAAATCCTAGTTTTAATCAGATCCACGTGCAGAGTTCAAGCTACTCTTATCAAAATGAATGCTACTCTGGGCCAGGGATTGAGCTCAGTGGTTCCGCTGACTGCCTCACAAGCACAAGGACCTGAGTTCAATCCCTGGTACCAAAAAAAAGAATGCTACTCTCAACTAAGCCATGCAGAGTACAGTAAGCACAATTGTGTATCGCTTAATGAGAGGATAACTTCTGAGAAATATGTTGTTAGGCAATTTTGTTGTGCAAACGTCATCAGGTGTCTTATAAAAACTAAGACAGTTACAGTGTCAGTAGGATATGTAATCTTATGGGCTTACCATTGTGTATCTGGCTGAACATCGGTCTGTGAGCTGGGACTAAAAAAATGTGCTTTCTTTTGCTGCACATTATAAGCATCCTTGCCTCTGTTTACTGTGTTTTTTTAACTCCCTACTTTAACCTCCAATTTTCTCCTAGATATGTCCCAATTCACCAAGAGTTCCATCAATTTCATCTTTAGGAAGAAACTGCTCTTCAAACTGTCAACCTGACACCTAGATGATGTCCTTTACTTGGGACACATCTGTCATCTTAGGACCATTCCAAATTGGCTCTTGTACCTCCTTCACATTGATTCCCTTCTCCTGGACCCTTATTCCTGTGTTTTGACCTGGCACATCTTGTAGCTGCTGCCGGAGAAAGGGAACACTTTCAGAAAGTACAAGTAAATGCTTCTAAGAACCCCCACATCTAGAAATGTGCTAGTCACATTTGACTGGTCATGGAATTTCATATTGGATTTAATTTTCCCTGAGGATAACCGAGTAGTTTGCTGTGTTCTGCCTTTTGGCTTCCAGCAAGGCTGTTGTCAAATCTGATAACATCCGGGGATTGAACTCAAGACCTTAAGCTTCAGAGGCAGGCAGCTTCACCACTGAGTTAAATCCCCAGCCCAGCATCCTACTGTTCTAATTCTTAATTCTTTGTATGAAATGTATCCCTCTTTCTCCTTGTTACCTCCTGTGAGTCTGGGGTTTAGGGGTCCCCAGACTCACCCTTGCTGGGCCTGTCTCTCTCTCTCTCTCTCTCTCTCTCTCTCTCTCTCTCTCTCTCTCTCTCTCTTTCTCTCTCTCTCTGACCTAGAGGAAGAAGAATCAGAGAAGACCGGGGCAAAGCAAAAATTTCCTGCAGGTATTGCAAGAAGTGGTACATGACCACCTTGGGGGAGGAGCGGGGTACCCAGAGCTGAGTAACCACTGAGTGCAGGCCAGCAATCCTGGCCCCCTTGTTAGAACTATTGGAGTCCCACACACACACACCTTCACCTACCCCTGTAAGCATTTATGATCTTCTCTTTGTCACCATGGACTTTGAAACTTCACTGTGATGTGTCACAGTGTAGCTCTGTCTTCATTCTTTGTTCACGGAAGTTTGTCTTTGAGGTGTTTTTTCCAGAAGGCTATGTGAGGGCTATGTATCATACCTTGTCTTCAAAAATGTTTGTTACTCTTATACTTGAATGACTATTTAGCTGGGTTTTAAAAAAAGCACATATCAGATTGTCCTTTTGTTTAAGTGTGATAAAAACATGACATTAAATTTGTACCTTAACCATTTAAGTGTATAGTTCTGTAGTGCTATCTTCACATTGCATTTTTTCATCTGACAAAAACTGCACCCTCTGAACATTACTTGCCTCTCCCCCTAGGCCTTTGGCAACCACCTTTCCATCTTCTCTTTCTACGAATGTCACCACTTTAGAAACTTCATATGAATGGAATCACAGGTTCATCCATGTGGCAAAGGAAATGATTTCCTTCTTTTCAAAGGCTGAGGAACATTCCATTATATGTATTTTCCTACATTTTCTGTACCCAATCGCCAGTTGATACTCCGGAGTGCAACCTCTTCTTTTTTTGACACTGCACATGGTGCTGCAATGAATGTGGGTGTGCAAATGTATTTTGGGATCCTACTTTGAACTCTTTCTTATTTATACCTAGCAGTGGGATTGTTGGAGCATGTGGTGGTTCTGTTTTGACTTCTTGAGGACTCTCTATACAGTTTTCCATATGGTTGCACCATTTTATGTTCCCACCAAGAGGGTGCAATATTTTCACCCTCTACATTGTTGCCAACACCTGTTGTTTTATGTTCTTTTGACAGTGGACATCCTAGTGGATGGATTGCTCTTTTCTTGAGATTTTTGAGGGGACTGTTCAGCCCTCTTAAGGGAATTGAATTTGTCCTGACTCTTCTTTTTATATGTTAACTGGATATTTTCTTTTTTCCCTTTTTTGTACCAGGGATTGAACTCAAGCCCCTGTGCTTGCGAGGCAGGCTGCAGAACCACTGAGCCAAATCCCTGGCCCCAACTGGTTATTTTCTTTTTGTCTGCCAACCCCTCAAAACTTCTCATTTTTAAAATCTAGTAACTTTTACTAATATATGTTCTGGAGTTATTTTTTTCAATTTAAATTAAGTTTATTTTAGTTGATACATAAAGACATAAACACTGTACACATTACTGGGGTATTACATGATATTTTTATACATGTATACATCGTGCTATGTTTAAATCACATTACACATCTATCTCCTCAAACATTTTTCATGTATTTATAGTGAAAACATCAAAATCCTTCTAGTCTTTCACAGTAAAATGTTCCTAACTCTTGCCTATAGTCACCCTGTTGTGCACTAGAGCTACTTATTACAAATTAACTGCATCTTGCAATCCATCAATCAACTTTTTCCTGGGCCTCCACCCTGCTACTCCTCCCAGCCGCTGGTAACCACCATTTCACTTTCAACTTCTATGAAATGAACTTTTTGGATTCCATGTATGAATGCAAGCATGCAGTTCTTGTCTTTCTGTGCCTGGTTTATTTCACTTAACGTAATCATGAAGTTTCACCTATGTTTTTGCAAACGCAACTGCTGTGGGATTTTCTCGTAGAGAGAGGGGACACCAAGGCGTTTTTCCCAGGAAGCAGCTTTATTCCTGCTGGCACTGACTCAGCAGATTCGTCTCCAAAGACAGAGTGTGGAATATGGTGTAGTTGCACACTTTTATACAATTTTTATGTCTTTGCCTCCCTTATATGGCATACACTAGCATTTTACGGTCTGGCTGGGTGCACATTAGCATTCTACAGTCGAGGTGGGTATGATTTATGTTGTAGAGTTACACCAGGACTACACTTGTACACAGAGGCTGACGTCAATACATTGTAAAAAGTCCCAGCCCTACATGTCTACCACAGCAGAATCTCATTCTTTCTTAAGGATGATAGTATTCTAATATGAATACACACGACATTTTCTTTGTCCAATCCTCACTGCGGTTTCCATCTCTTGGCCCATGAACAGTGCTGAAATAAACCGGAGTACAGATGTCTCTGATACATTGAATTCACTTCCTTTGAATTTATACCTAGTGGTGGAATTGCTCCATCATATTTTAATTTTTTGAGGAAACTCCATCCTGTTTTTCATTCTGGCTGTGCTAATTTGCAAGGTTTCCTTTTCTCCCCGTCCTCACCAATATTTGTAATCTTTGTCTTTTGATAATAGCCACTCCTACTGAGGTAAGGTGATGCTGTGGCTTTTATTTAGATTTCCCTGAGAGTTAATGATGTTAATCGTTTCTCACATACTTGTTAGCCATTTGTATGCCTTCTTTTGTGAATATCTATTTAGGCGTGTGTAGCTCATTTTAAAAATTCAGTCATTTGGCTTTCGCTGTTGAACTTTTAGAGATCCTCAAATATTCTAGATGTTAACTCCTTGTCAAACCTATAGTTCATGAATATTTTCCCCATTTTGTAGGCTATCTCTTTACTTTTGTTATTGCTTTATTTGCTATGCAGAAACTTTCTAGTTTTATGTAATCTCACTAACCTATTTTTGCTTTTGTGTCCTGTGCTTTTGTGGTGTTGCAAAAAAAAAAATCTTTACAAGTTTCTGAACCATTTTTCCCATATTCTGTTCTACTTGTTTCCTAATTTCAGGTCTTACATTTATGTCTTTAACTCATTCTGAACTGAATTTGGTAACTGGTGAGAGATAGGGGTCTACTTCCAGTCTTCTACATGCGGATATCCCATTTTCCCACCACCATTTATTGAAAAGACTGTCCTGCCTCCAATTTGGGTTCTTAGCATCTTTGTCAAAAACCAGTTGATACATGAATTTATTTCTAGACTCTCTATTCAGTTCCTTTGGTCTGTGTCTGTATTTTTATGCCAGCACTATGTTGTTTGGATTTCTACAGAGTTGTAGTATATTTAAAGATAAGTGGTGTAACACCCCCTGCTCTGTTCTTTTTACTCAAAAGACCGGCTCTGTGTGTGTGTGTGTGTGTGTGTGTGTGTGTGTGTGTGTGCGCGCGCGCATGCGCGCTGTGGTTCCATATAACTTTTAGGACAGCTGGATACAAAACAATGCCATTGATATTTTGATAAGGATCGCATTGAGTCTGTACTAGAGTTGATTGTTATTTTTCCTGGTCCAGGTCTTATTTTAAATTTGATTTTCTTGGTACCTGTGCATGTTTTCTCTCTCTAGATCCAAGTCTTATTTAGTTTTTGGAAAGCTATCTTGAACTGTATCTTTAATAATCTTTCTCCCCCCATCCAGTTTTCTTTTGAACACTCTGTACTTTTCCTGTCTTCTGCGTCTGTTGTTTCCTTCCCATTTCTTTTTTGAGCTCTGCAACTCAAGTCTCTTTCTCCTCGGGTGTCTTACCATCAAATCCCTGACCGCTCCCTCCAGTTTGCACATTGACGCGTTGTTATAACTAATGGTGAAATATTTGGATCCTACTCTCCACTGCTCTGGTAGCTTTCTTCCTCCTTGGCCCCACCTCTTCTCCCTGTGGATTTGTGTCTTCCTGTGTAGACCAAAGTGGTATCTTTGGATTACTCCTCTTGGGATGGTGAGAGTGTTGTGTTTTTGTTTTTGTTTGTTTGTTTGTTTGTTTTTGAGAGGGTCTTTAGACCAAAGTGGTATCTTTGGATTACTCCTCTTGGGATGGTGAGAGTGTTGTGTTTTTGTTTTTGTTTGTTTGTTTGTTTGTTTTTGAGACAGGGTCTCACTATGTAGTTGAGACTGACCTGGAACTCACTATGTAGACCAGGCTGGTCTCGAACTCGCAGTGATCCTCCTGCCTCATCCTCCCGAGTGCTGGGATTACAGGCGTGCGCCACCACGCCCAGCAAGAGTGTTGTGTTTTTGTTTGGTAGCAGGAATCAAACTCAGGACCCTTCTGCTTGGGAGGTGGGGCAGGCACCACAGGGCTAAATCCCCAGCCCAAGAGCATTCTTGAATCAGAAGGAGTTCTCCAGAGTCAGTGCTACATTCAAGCTAGCGGAAATCTCCACCTGGGCTTTTGGTCCCACTTCTCCCACCCAATGGACCTGGGCAGTGAGGGCTTTTCCCTGGGGAAAGCATCCCTACTCCCACCTCACCGAGAGACTACTGCCCCAAATATGTCTTACCAGTTTCTCAGAACAGACGCAGGCCGGGGAGCACTCACAGCCACCCCGTGTCCTTGCTCCTGCTGGTGCAGCAAGGTAGCCATGACAAGATGTGCCCTAAAACAAATATCCTGGCCCTTTTCTGGAAGCTGCAGTCAGGCCATCTTTTCAGCTTCCTCCTGCGTCTTCCAGCAGCCCTCCTGCCTGCTCTGTGGTTTAGCCATCTCCCAGCTTTGCTGAAGACAGTGTTTTGCTTTTGCATCTCTCTGCCTGCCGGCAACCTGGAGAGGATGCAAGAGAAAAGCGACTCTCATCCCCACACTGCTCTAAACCGCTGTGTTCCACGGCCTTTGCAAACAGCGGCTGATTTGGTGGGTGTGGACTTTCCTTTGTGAGAGGGGCTTTGGGAAGGCCTGAGTTTCTGTCTTTGGCGAGCTTATGGTCCCAGACAAGACAGAAGCATGGCAGGAGGTGGCACAGGCAGCGTTTTGTACCTGTCCAGTGAGCAATGCAGGTGACATAGATACAGTCACAGGGAAAAGAGGCCAGGAGGGAGGGAAAGAGACAGAGTCAGAGGTGAATGCAGCTGTAGGACAGGTGAGTCTCCAGTAGCAGGGGGGAGGGGAGACAGGACTCAGACTGTCGTTTCCTCCTGCCCTCCAGGGTGACCATGTGTGGCTGGACCCTCCCTCCACCGGTAAGAGCAGCGTGGCCATTGGAGGCATCATCAGAGAAACAAAGCCAGGCAAGGTCTTGGTTGAGGATGACGAGGGCAAGGTCAGTGCTGCAGGACTCATCTCCTGGGCCCTCCTGCTGCTCCCTAACACCAGGGGTTCCCAAGCCCAAGGGCATCTGGGAGGCAGGACAGACCACAGTGGAGCCCCATCCCGGGGCGTGTTGTATGTTTGTCTTGGGGACTCCAGGTTGCATGCAGGGGAGACTAAGAGACCAGGGGAAGCAGGAGGAGGTGAGGTGCATGAGGGCTGTGGAGGGGAAGGCAGGTGTGCGGGTGAGGGAAGAGGCGCTGGCGGGGAGATGGGTGAGAACGGTTTGTGGAGTAGGAAGTGAGAGGTGGGCGGCTCCTGCTCTTGGGGAGACGGAACAGCCCCGGGTGGAGAGGGGAGGCAAGGGCTGCAGGGCGAGTGTCCAGCTGACCCCGCCCAGCCCGAGGCTGCAGGATGAGGCACTTGCAGACATGGCCTTCAGGAAAACGTTCTAGACTGTGGACGAAACTCCAGATTATAGAAGCCAGAAAAATAGTAATATCTTCTTCTTGCATAACGCTGTGCAGTGTTTCAAAAAAAACAGTTTTACTTGCTTTTATTCTAACAACTGGTGAGGCCCCCACTGCAACCTGACCATTAAATTGAACTTCTAGGTACCAAGTAGCTCCCCTCCTCAGCCTGAAGTTCAGCCCCAGCCAGCTGCACATAGACCCCAAGCCCTAGACACATACTGACAAAACTGTAGATGGACCTGTTTTCATCACAGGTGCCCCCGACCTAAACTACAGACTGACTCTGTCAAGAGGCTGGCCATAGGGTGGCTGCCCCTGAGGGAAGTCTGTGCCTGTCGTTCCAGGAACACTGGATCCAAGCAGACGACGTTGGTGCCCTCAGCCCTATGCATCCCAACTCAGCTCAGGGTGTGGACGACATGATCCGCCTGGGGGACCTGCATGAGGCGGGTATTGTGCACAACCTCCTGATCCGCTATCAGCAGCATAAGATCTACGTGAGTGCTCCTACTTTGTGTCCACAGAGAGCCCCCAGGGGTGGAGGAAAACAACGCCCCAGGGATCTGGAGCCAGCCACTGCTCCACTGTTCCCGCTACATGAGAGAAGCCAAACACCAACCTTTCTCACCCTCTGGTTCCAATCTGAAAGGAGCAGGGAAGTCACACCCCTGGGTAAAGCACAGTGCCTGGCACCCCGTAGGTGCTACTCCCTGCCCTCTGTCTGTGGCTGAACAGAAGGCTTGCTCTGAGCAGTCAGGTGGATGCCAGAGACAGTGAGGTGGGCGAGCCTTCAGCCTAGGTCACCCCGCAGAACACCCTTGCCCACCTGGGCGAGACCTATACCAGCTGGAGTTCCAAAGCCCTGCCCTCCACTCAACCAGTCCTATGGTGTTCGGAACCGACACCAGCTCTCCGGGGTGCTCGAGGTTCTACCCAAGTGGGTGTGCGCAGGCTGCCTGCCCGGGCCTCTTACACATCTGGACTGCACAGAGGGACAGCTGGGACCCTGCCCAGAAGACACCCAGAGGGGAGAGAAAGGACCCTGAGGAGGGCAGAGCAGTGTGAATGGGGGTCAGAATGCCTGGAACTGACAATAACGGCACTAAGCTACACTGAACAGCAGCTTGCCCTTTCCAAAGTGCCTGCATGCATCCTTTATCCGGTCCTCAAGGCCTTGGCACAGAGACTGGATAATCCAGCTGGGCTTCATGGGGCCTCCGCAGAGCAGGTAGTGCTGGGCTGGACTCCCGGGAGTGGGCCTTGGCCCCGGGGCCCAGAGCGTGAAGGATGTATTTGGATAGTGAGGGCTGTTGACTGGCCTTCAGGGAGGCCCCTGCACAGAGCAAGTAAAACTCATTTCCTGTATCATCAAGCCCCTGTAAGTACCGGGCGGAGTGCTTAGCGTTTAATCTGACTGGAATGCTGCCTCCTACCCCTCCCACTTCCCGGAGGAAGGGTCTGAGCAGTTGAGGGTCTTACTGCCACCTCCCAACACAGTCAGCTCCCACTCTGGCACCGGAGTTGTGGGTCCCAGGAGCTCTCAAGAGGTTGCAACCAAAGCTGGGCCAGGGCCACCGTTCCTCTCTGGGGAGGGCCAGCTGACCGCCTCCTCCTCCCCCAGACCTACACAGGATCCATCCTGGTGGCCGTGAACCCCTTCCAGCTGCTGCCTCTGTACACCCTGGAGCAGGTGCAGCTCTACTACGGCCGCCAGGTGGGTGAGCTGCCCCCACACGTCTTTGCCATCGCCAACACCTGCTATTTCAACCTGAGGAAGAACAAGAGGGACCAGTGCTGTGTCATCAGGTGCGGCTTGGCTCCCCTTGTTCCTGGGGCAGAGTGGGCAGACGAGCGGTCGCATAGGTGAGGTCTCACCCCTGAGGTCCGCGAGGGAGGACCATGTGGCCGCAGCTCCACGAGAAGCTGTCAGGTCGCTGGAGCCCAGGAGGGACTCACCTGTCGGCCTGGCCTGGCCTGCCTGGGACTGACCACAAGCCCTCCTGCTGCCAAGGGGAGGGAGCTCAAGAGGGCAGGGGAGGTGCAGTGGGAAGGTGGTTCCGGAGGGTCCGGCTTGGTGCTGAGCAGTCATTCACGTATTCATTTTCATGCATTTATTCATTCAAGATGTATTGGAGCGCCGCTGTGCCTCTCACTGTTCTAACAAGGATAATGGCAGCAAACACAAGGAACTAAAAGCTCTGTCTCGTGGAGCTCCCATTCTGGAAGGGGAAACAGGCAGGCAATAAATAAATATAATTTGTGCAGATACTAAGAGCCCTGGAAAAAACATGGCAAGAGAAGAGGAAACAGAGTAGTTGCTTTAAGTGGAAAGGAGACCAGGCACAGTCTCCCTGAGCAGAGACAGGGTTTTGAACAGAATCCAGAATGATGTCCTCAACCATCCACTGAAGCTTTTTTGGTTTTGGGTTGTCTTGTTTTGTTTGTTTTGTTTTGTTTTTAGGGTCTCACTCACTATGTAGTTGAGATTGACCTAGAACTCACAGCGATCCTCCTGCCTCAGCCTCCCAAGTGCTAGGATGACAGGAGTGCTCCACCACGCCCGGCCTGAAGCGGATATTCTTATTCCTGTGTTACGGTGGGGAATCCTACAATGAGGGAGCTTGGAATCCTTTTCCAGGGGCACACAGCAGTGAAGGGGAGTCAAACTCAGGGCTCTGGAGATGAAGACAGAAAGATGCCCTGGGACTGAGCTGCCCCAGTCTGCCCCTCAAGACAGGGGGCCCAAAAGACCTCCTAAGCCAAGCTGGAGCACAGGCCGGCCGGCCAGGAAGCTCGTAGGGCCAGCTCGTGCCCGATGGCAGCAGTGCCAATGGAGACTGCATCCAAAGGGAGACTCCGGGGCCTGGTGCACTGCACCGAGTGAGATGTCATCCTGAGTCACACTGGGCTCGAAGGATCAGCCGAGCTGAGAGTCTGAGACCTACCTGGGCAACACAGCAGAACCTAACTAAAAAAAAACTAAAAGAAACATAGTTTCACTTTTCTTTCTTTATTTACTTACTTTTTGGGACCAAGGATCAAACTCAGGACCTTGCACTTGCAAGGCGGGCTCAGGCCACTGAGCTAAGTCCCTGGAACATAATTTCAAACGTGAGCCTTTCATAGCACCGAAACCATGGGGGGTCTTTGACCCAGTCATCGCTGAAATGAGGAACCCAGCCAAGAAGGATGAGAATGCAGGCAAAGATTCTAACTGAAGAGGACAAGAAAATGGGAAAGAAGCCTTAGGGGGAAGAGCTGAAGGGGTTCTTGAGGAAATCAGGCTGGTCTGTTAGCAGAGGAAAGGGGTCAGCTTTGGGGGCTCCGGAGTGGGCTAGGGTCTGGTTGGTCTTTTATTAAAAATGTTTCATGAGTACGTGCTCTCGGTGCACAGTGCTCACATTCGTCAAAGAGGAGTTGTACCTGTACATAATATACCTTCATTCTCGCTCCTTGTTTACCCTCAAGGTTTCTCACACAAGAGAAACAAAGCTATGTTTAAACTTGTGTCTGATTTATTTTACTTCAAATTATGAGATGACCCGAGTTGATCGTTCTTTATGGCAGAATAGTACTCCATCGTATATAAAAACATCACACTTTCTTCAACCATCCATCTTCTCGTGGGCATAAGGGCTGCCTCCAAGATTTACTGATAATTTAAATTCTTCATTTCCTATCCATAGTCCTTTTTTTTTCTTTCTCTTGTCTAATTGCTCTGGCTAATGTTTCTAGAACTATACTGAACCAGAGTGGTTATATTGGGCATCCTCGTCTTTATCCTGATTTTAGAGTGAAAACTATCAGTTTTTGACCATTTAGTTTGATGTTGGCTATTGGTTTGTCATAAAGTGGCTTTTATCAGATTGAGATAAAGACCTTCTATTTCAATTTTGTATAGGGTTTTTATCCTGAATGGATTTTGGACTTTGTGAAATGCTTTTTCTGTGTCTATTGAGATGATCATGTGGTTTTTGTCCTTTGTTCTGTTAATCTGTTACATTTATTGATTTGCATATATTGAACCATCCCTGCATCCCTGGGATGATGCCTACTTGATCAGGATGTATGATCTTCTTGATGATTTGCTGCATTCTGTTTGCCAGTATCTTATTGAGAATTTTTGCATCTGTGTTCATTAAGGAGATTTGCCTATCATCTCTTTTCTGGTTAGAACCTTCTGTGGTTATAGTATCAGACTAATACTTGCTTCCAGGAATGACTTTGGGAAGATTGCTTTCCTTTCAATTTCACTAGAGTTTAAGTAGTGTCATTAGATCTTTAAATTTCTTGTAGAATTCAGCAGTGAATCCTTCAGGACCAGGCTTTTCTTTATTGGTAGTTTTTAAATTACTTCTTCAATTTCATTGACTGATATTGAGTTACTTGGAATTTTTATATGCTCTTGATTCTGGTTTGGTAATTCATATATTCTTAGGAATCTGTGCATTTCATCTGAGTTTTTCATCTTATTAAAGTACAGGTTCTCAAAGGAGCTACTAAGGAGCCTCTGAATTTCTGCAGAGTCTGTTGTGATTTCACCCTTTTCATTTCTAATTGCATGGACTTGGGTCTTTTCTTTCCTTATTTTGATGAGATTGACCAAGAGTTTGTCTATTTTGTTTAATCTTCCAAAAAACCAACTCTTTGATTAATGTATTCTTTGTACTGTTTTCTTAGTCTCAATTACATTAATTTCTACCCTCATCTTTATAATTTCCTTCCTCATATGAGCTTTGGGTTTAACTTGCTCTTGTTTTTCTAGAGCCTGAGGTTCAACTTTGTTTATTTGAGCTTGCTCTGTTTTTCTGATGTGGGAATTCACCACTATAAATGTCCCTTGTAGGACTGCTTTCATTGTGTCCCATAAGTTCTGGTATATCATACTGGCATTATTGTTTAATTGTAGAAATTGTCTCATTTCTTCTTTAATTTCATCTGTGATTCATTTGTTGTTCAGGAGGATATTTAATTTCCATGTGTTTATGTCATTTTTGTCATTTCTTTTGCTATTTGTTGTCTGTTTGTTGTCATACAGTTACTCTGGTTCTGAAGCTTGGACAGGGAGGGTGAGGTGAAGAATCACCAAGCAGACTCTGGGGAGGTTTCTGGAACACTTTTGTTTTTAATAGGCAGAGCAATCGCTTATATAATCGAGGAGCAAGGGGAGGGACACTGCATACTGGGCATAACATGATTGGTTGATGCTCTCATATTTCTATATAAGGTGATCTTTTGGGCGAGCGATGGAGGCAGTGAGTAGGAGAAATGGGATGTCCTTCAGCCGGCTCTAAGCTAGTCTCAACGCAGGAGAGTGAGCATGCTCAAACTCCTGAGTATCCCCTAGTATGCTAGGAGATGTGCATGCAGTACACTTGGTTCTGCCATGCTTAAATCTCTCTCACAATTATTTCCAGTGTTGCTGTACTATGATCTGACAATATGCATGGAGTAATTTCAGTTCCTTTGCATTTCCTTAAGCAAGTTTTATGAGTCAATGTGTGGTCTATTTTAGAAAGTCCTGTGTGCTGCTGAGAAGAATATGTATTCTGTTTCTGGGTGGTGCACTCTGTGGACATCTACTAAGTCCATTTGTTCAAAGGTTTGGTTCAGTTCTGACATTTCATTGTTGATTTTTTGTCTAGTTGATCTCTGTATTTGTGACAGTGTGGTATTGAGGTCCTTCAGTACAATTGTATTAGTGCCTATCTGATTTTTCGTATACATTAGTGTTTATTTTATATAGGTGGGTGCTCTGGTATTTGGTGCCTATATGTTTATGATCATTGTCTCTTCCTCTTGAATTGTTCCCTTAACAAGTATGTAGTGACCTTCTTTGTCTCTTCTGATCTGTCTTGTCTTGAAAGCCACTTTACCCCTTCTTTTTTCTGGGTTCCCTTTGCATGAGGTTTTGTTTTCCATGCTTTGACTTTCAGTCTATGAGATTTTCTTCTTTAGTTAATGTGTTTCTCGTGTGCAGCATGCTATTCAGTCTTGTTTTGTGATCCATTCTGCAAATCTGGTGAATTGAGACCATTCATATTGATGGTTTTAACTAACAGATATCGACTTGTCCTTGTCAGCATATTGCTTTCCTATTGTTGATTCTTTTTCTTTCCCTTCCATTTAATTACTTGCCTTGCCTTATGGATTCATTCTATTGGGATTCTTGGAATTTTTTTCTTCATTGTGTTTTTCTAAAATAACCTTCAGAATGTTTTGTAGTGCTGGCTAGGTTGTCATACATTTCTTCAGGTGTTCTTTATCACAGAAGTATCTAATTTCTGCATCCATTTTGAAAGATAATCTGGGTTGGAGGTTGTTTTCTTTTAAGGCTTGAAATACTTCACTCCAAGCTTTCCTTGACTTGAGGGTTTGTGTTGAGAAGTCTGCTGTAATTCTGATGGGTTTTCCTTTATAAGCGATTTATTTCTTTTCTCTATCAGCTTTTAATAGTCCTGGTGCTACTTTCTACTCTCAAAATTATAAAGTAGAAAGACAAAAAACTCGGATGAAATGGACAGATTCCATTGTCCTTGTGCTAAATTTCTGGAATCTTGACTATCATATGCCTTGGTGTAGGGTTTGTTTCTTTGTTTGTTTCCTGATCATGGCTAATTGGAGTTCTTTCTATATGTCTCACTTATCTGTGTATCAGATTCCTTTGTCATGGTTGGGAAGTTTTGTGCTGTTACTTCTGTGAACAGGTTCTTCTGTTTTTCACTGATTCCAATTAATCTTATGTTATTCTTCTTTGAACCATCTGGCAGCTTTTGGATTGATTTTTCATGGTTTCTTACTATTTTAAAGAAGTCTTTTATTTGATGATCACTATCCAGAAGCCTGTCTTCCAGATCTGATATTCTATTCTCACAGTGGTTGAATCTGCTGTGTATACTTTTTTTTTTTTGTTACCGGGGATCAAATTTGGGTCCTTGTGTTTGTGAGACAGGCAGCAGAACCACTGAGCTAAATCCTCAGCCCACTGCTGGGTATACTTTCAATAGAATTTTTAATGTTCTGAATATCTATTTGAATCTGAATGTTTTTTATTTGTTTCGGTTGTGGATTAGGTATTGTTTTGTTTTGTTTTTGAGACAGGGTCTCGCTATGTAGCCCTAGCTAGCCTCAAACTTGCCGTAATCATCTCCTGCCTCTTCCTCTTGAGTGCTGGGATTACAGGGGTGCACCATCATACCCAGCTTGAATCTGTTTTATGGAATCCATTTCTTCCCTATGTGGGGCATTCAGGTTTTCATCACTTTCCTAAAGTCCTCTATTTTTTTAATCTGTATCTATGCTAGATTTACTAACTATGTCCTTCATTATGGTCATTATCTCTTTAGTTATCTGTGTAATTACTTCTGTGATTTTTCTGGAGACTCATGCACCAGGGCTACCATTTCAGAGAGTTCATCTGGGTGGCTTTTAATTTCTTCCTCCTCAATGCCCCCCAGATTGGCCTTGGGTGAGCTAGAGGTCTGGGGTTGCAACTTGCTCCCATGTTTTCTCATTTTCTATTGTTTTTGCTGTTATTATTTATTTGTTTTCTGCATTGATGCTTGGAAATTGCTTATGGTAACTAGTTTTATTCTAGTATAGAAACATCTTTAGGAAATGACTACTTTTCAGAGATGTCTTCTAGCTGTAACTGGCTCTTGGCCCTTAAATCTGTCCCAGGATCCTGCCTCTTCTGTTCATTAGGGATGAGTGGTTGTAGCCTGTTTGGCCCAGCACGCATTTCTTTGGTACTGGACTGCAGGATTGTTTATGTCCCACAGACAATCTAGGTATTGGTATACAAGGATTAACATACAAGGTGATAACCTTGGCTAAAGTAGTTTGGTGAGCAATAATACAGACTGGAAAATGAAAAGTGATAACTAACAATTTTCCACTTTTAATCATATGTACAAGATTTGTAGTTACAAAAAAAAACTAAGACAAGTCAGAAAATTATGTACAGTAAACATCCACTCAGTAGAGCAATTTTACCCTGAGGGGGTAGAAGTTAAAAGGGAGAAGAGGAAAAATAGAGAAATAGAAGAAAAAAGGATTAGAAGCAAGGCTGAAGAACAGAAGAAGATTATCCAAGCTTCAGGAACCTAGTGAAGAAGACAGGAAGGAAAGAAAGCATGAAAAAACAAAAACAGGGCTGAAACAAAATAAAAACACTGCAAACAGGGGTCCAGGGATTTATCTCAGTGGAGCCACACCTGCCCTGCAAGTGCAAGGCCCTGAGTTCAATCCCCAGTACCATAAAAACCTAAGAACTGTATTCACCCTCACTAAGAAATAAAAAACAATCAGAGAAAAAGAAACCCCAATTGAACAAAAGCAAACAAACAACATCAAAAACCCCAAAGCAAAGGAAAAAAAAAGGAAGTTTCTCTGTGATTTCAAGCTGGTGGTTATCTTTTGGGGTCTATGGTATTGTGGCAGGGTCCTATTCAAGATGTGACTCTGCTTTTGACAAAGAAGGCAACCAGAGTCAGATCTGTGCTGGATAATCCCAATAAACTGATAGTAGGATTAGGGCATGGTATTGGTTCTGGGACTTTCAAATCCACAGAAATTAGGCTGAAACTGACGTCTGGTTTTGCACTTGGGGCCTGAGTCAATTTAGCTTATAACCTTCTGGGTGTCACTTGCTGGCCCTCCATGCTTCCTTGACTGTGGATGTGTCCTGTGATCATCCCTCACCCAGTCACTGTGGTAGTTTAACCCTGGGAATCCCGAGATGAAGCTGACCGAGGTTGCTCTGAATCCTGGGCTTAGTTGGCCCCTCCCTAAAATGGTGCCTGACCAAGCACATTCTCCAGGGGACATGGCAGTCACTGGGCCTGGAGTCACTTACCACGTGTTGTAGTGCACAGCATCCATTGCTCTGTTCCACTGATGCATTTCTCCTTGGAGGCCCCTGGAGTTGCCTGCTTTCACTGTGTTTCTGTAGATTCTGTCTTCCTTTCTCATGCCTTAAAGCCAGGAGCCAAGGAGAAAGTGCAGATGGCCTCTTCCTTTTTCTGTGTTGTGGTCTGTCTCTTCAATGTCTCTGTAGGCTCCAGTTTTTCCTTCAGATCCTTCCTGAGTCCCAGAGATCCACCTCTCTCCTTTCCTTCCTCAAGCTGTTATTTTCCAATGTCTGCATTCCAAATCTTGGAGAGGCTGATGTGTTGCTGCTTCCAGTTCTTCCATTCTCCCAGAAGTTCCTGGTTGATCTTCATCTCAGTTCTGGTTCTGTGAGGTGACTCTGGAGAATCCTTATCATTTGAGGGGTAATGCAGTCCTCATGAGATGACAGCACCACTTCAGGGGAAGCCTCCGTTTCTGTCATGGGGCAATTGCTCCTTTTAGGGAGACAGTCTCACTCTGGGGTAATCTATCTGCTTCTCCTTGAATCCAAGGACACTTAAGCTTTAGGACAATGACTAGAGACTTCCAGGCACCACTCAAGGAGGTATGGAATAGGACTTTGTAAAACCTGGCAGTTGAATGTCCCTGCAAATCTTGAGACTGCTTTAGTTATTCTTGGTGTCTTTCATCATGAAGTTATAAAATATGCTAGGTAAATTTATTTTTTTCTCATTGAGTTTATTGGTACATTTTAGGTATACAGTGCAGCTGCATTCATCATTGAGATCTTGTACCTTTACATGACAGGTCTTGGTTCTCATTTTTTCCCCTTATCCCTGCCATCCTTTCACCCCCTTCTCCCTTCCCTATTTATAAATGTTTTATTTCCATTTTCTCATTTTTTTTCTTTCCCTTATTATCTTTCTCCTACCCTTCCCACTTCCCCTACACCATTAGCCCTTTTCTTCCTATTTCACGCTGTCAATTATACCATTAAGATCTTATTTACACTTTTAGTTTTTCACACCAGAGAAACTATTCAGTATTTACACATGTGTGACTTATTTCACTTAGAAGTATATCCTCAATATGCATCCATTTTCCTATGAATGACTCTAATTCCTCATTCTTTATGGCTGAGTAGCCTTCCATTTTATAGAAAAACCACATCTTCTTTATCCAATCTCCAACTGATGGGCAAATGGGCTGTTTCCAAGTTTTAGCTATTACAAACTGTGCTGCTATAAACATAGGCATGCTTATATCACTGTGATATGATTCTTTTAATTCTTTTGGAAAGATACCCAGCAGAGAGATGGCTGGGTCAAGTGGAACCTCTAGTCCCAGCTGTTTGAGCTATCTCCATATTGATTTCCACAGTGGTTGCACCAGTCTGCACTCCCACCGACAATGGAGAAGGGTTCCTTTCTCCCCACAACACCACCAACTTTTGTTATTGGTTGATTTCTTGATAGCAGCCATTCTTTGTGGGGTGAGGTGGAATCTCAGTGTTGTTTTCATCTGCATCTCTTGAATGACCAGTGATGTCGAACATTTTTTCATACATTTACTTGCTGCTTTTATTTCTTTGTCTGAGAAATGTCTGTTCATTTCAGATACCCATTTTTGAATCAGGTCTTTATATTTGGGGGAGCTGATTTTTTTTGAATTCTTTATATATTCTAGATAATAGTCCTTTTTCTGAGGAGCAGCTGGTAAAAATGAAGGCTCCAAACTTTATCCTGCTTTTAGTTACCCACAGGGGAGATGTTGGCCCAAGTGAAGAGTCTCTGCTTTTTGGCAACAGTAGCCTTTAAGCCCCAGACTGTCTGAGTACTTGGCTTCCCCAGGACCATGAGCAAGACTTTTAAGCTCTCTTCTCTCTGTGTTCTGTCTACACTGGTAGGTTATTTGATGAGCTTGTGTTTGTAAAATCACCTGCATGCAGCAGGTGCCACAGGAGCCCATGAGTACCAGCACACGTTTTCTGGTCTAACTCTGCTTTGCTGCTTTACCCACTGTGGACTTTTCAATCGTGGCTTTTTCAAAAGATTATATTTTTAGAGGAAACAGGTTTTTTTCTTGGATTTGCATAAAATAGTGCAAGAGGGAAAACAAAATTGACCGGAAGTTGAAGTGGGTAAAGTGATTGTGAGAGTTCATTCTGTAAGCTTTACAGTGTGGGAATCTTTCTCAGAGGTTTTGCAAAAATGCAGACGCTGATTCAGAGCACTGGATGGAGTCTGGGAGTTTGCCTTTTCGTCCAGGTTATAGATGCTGTTGAGCTGTGGGCCTCACTTTCATGTTCAAGACATGAAGTCATCTTATTCATTCATTTGTACTAAGGAGCATTGTGTCCCTGGAATGTTCCAGATCCTACTGTGTCAAGGTTCCTGCAGCCAAGCAGAAAAGAAAAGATAAACACACCGATAACTTGTACACCACAAACAATCTGAGAACTACAGGGAACTTCAGGGCAAATGCGGTGGGATTTCTGCATGGGGAAAGGGTGTTCCTACCATACTGGCCCAGAAAGCAGGCCAGAGGTAGGTCTGCAGGAGAGTGGAGAGATGCTGAAGAACTGGCCTTTCCGTGAACTCATCATTCCGTACCCTCTTGGCAGTGGGGAGTCTGGGGCTGGGAAGACGGAGACCACCAAGCTCATCTTGCAGTTCCTGGCCACTGTCAGCGGCCAGCATTCGTGGATTGAACAGCAGGTCCTGGAGGCTAACCCCATCTTGGAAGGTAAGTGGTCACTCTGGGGATGTGTCCTCCCCACGATCTCTTGATAGGAGTCTTCCTACAGGAAGTGACTGTAGGAGAAACAGGATAAATTACAGATCTGCAGGCAAGGAGGCTGGTGGACAAGAGTATGGGGCTCTCAGGCAGCACACAGGAGACTGATGATTTTATAAGATTTCATTGTGCATTCGCCACAGGATGTAAGAAGCTTTCCTCTCAAAAGGGGCTCTGAGATCAAATCCAGTTGGGAAACACTGGTTGTGCTCATTCCGGTCCCCTGAGAAGCAGTTGCTGAGCCCTATACAATTAGGACTGCAAGGGGCTTGTTGATGGGATGATCTTTGCAGAAGAAGCTAAAGGAGGAGGAAGCAGTCATGGGCGGGGCAAGACTTCAGAGTAGGATGCTGATTGCATACTTCTGAAAGAACACTGGGGAGGAAGCAGAAGGCAGGGGTGGTTCTTACCGGAGGCCTCACATTTGGTTTACTGTTCAGCTTTGCCGTCTTGTAATTCTGCCTAATTTTCCAGCAAGAAGCCCCAGTTGCATTTTGTTGTGGGCCTGCAGGCTTGGGTGACCCAGTGACAGGCTCTGGATCACTCGGCCTCTCTGAGGAGTCCTGCATAGGGGCCTGGGCCTGGTTCTGGGGTTCAGTTCCTGGTGGGGGTGGCCCAGCAACTCATGACCTTAGTCCCACACCTATCGGCTGCTGGGCAGCACAGTCTCTCCTTTCTTTATGAATGAGATGTGCTATGTGTACAATGAAAGCTCCCTTTTCTTTTGGTGTAGTCTTATCATTCCCCACCTTAGTTATGAACTAGGATGTCTCCTTCATCTCCAAAAACCTTCCTCAGGCCCCTTGTAGTGAACCCATCTCCCCAGTCCCAGGCCCTGGCAACAACTGACTTGTCCTCCTCCTGCCCCATAAGTTCTGTCTGCTTCAGAATGTTACAGAGTCAGAATCATTGAGTCGGTAACCTTTGCATCTGGCTACTTTCCTTAGTGGGATGCACTTGGGATCCCTCCCCACTGTGGTCAGTATCCACAGCTCATTGCTTTCTCAAGTTGAGCAGAATTCCCTTATGTGGAGACATCACCATTTTTCTGTTCACCAACTGAAGGACATCTGGCCGGTCTATGTTGTTAGCAGTTATGAATACAGTCTTTATCGATAGTTGTTCACACAGACTTTTGTGTGGACACGTTTTTTTCTCTTGGATAACTGTGCAGGGGTGAAATTGCTGACTCAGTGGTGAGTGAGCCATTGAACTTGGTCAGAAACTGTGGAGGTTTTCCAGAGTAGCCATCCCATTCTGAATTCCCACCTACAGAGGGTGAGAGTACTCATTGTTCTGGCCTGGCTGGCACCTGACACTCTCCAGGCTATTGGATGATAACTGGATTGCTGTCCTTATGACTCAGTGGCCAGGTGCAGTCTGATAGTCCTGGGCAGAAGTCCTAGTTACAAGTGTAGGTTGGTAAGACCCTTAGGGGGTTCTTATAACAGCGCTCATTATAGACTTATGTGTTTAACAGCCCTCCATTCATGTTCTGGCTTCATTAATTAATTGTTTATTAGGTTAAGGTTCAACATGAGTGAAACCATTTTGACTTTGACAACTTTTACAGTACACAGTGGGACATAATGCAAAATCTCTTTCTTACTGTGTGTCATATTAGAAAAGCCTTCAGCAGTAGCTCTGCAAGGGACACTTTGGATCATGCTAGAACCCAGACCACCTCACCCACTTGCTGGCTATTCCAGCTCAGCAAGCTCACCCACTCCATCCCAGTGTCAACCTGGCCTCAACCTGGGCCTTTCTCTAAAATGTACATCTGCTTCCTCGATCTGCCTTCCTGTCCCTCAGCACCTGCAGAACCAATTCCCAACTCCTCAATCTGTTGGGAATATGCCCTCAGACTCTGCTTGTTGATGCTGATAATATAGCACTCAGACAACAAAAAAATCTTGACAAGGCAAAGTTGTTTTACTTCTACAGAAGGGCAAGACTACACTCTAGCATTGGGTAGTAGATGCACAGAGATGCAGCAGAAGGTTCCTTTTATTTCCTAATGCATGAGAAGCAGCTGACCTTCTCCCCATTGGCTGGTTTGAAGGTTCACAATCTATTCTGATTGGCTAGTTCAAGTGGCTTGAGGGGAGGGCCCAATGGACTGCTGGGCAGGGTCACTAAAGGAGGGAAGAGTGGGGTATGGGGAACTGAAAGTTCTTGGCTGTTGTAAACTATCTTCAGTGGTCGGCTGTGTTCCCAGAATCTAAGCTGAGCAGACATTTCTTGTAACCCTGGCAGCCTAGGGTAGACTAGATTTTAAGGAGGAGGTGCTCCTGTTTATATCCTTTAATAGAAAAGACAGGGCCATGGTTTCTCACAACCCTGGTATTCAGGATTTGGTGCCACCTGCCCTCTACTACTGACCAGCTCTGTCCACCTCCTATTGGTGTCCTATGTCCTACACTGGTCCAGTTTCTACCCCAGAGGCCCCCACCCCCACCCCCCAACCTGTTCACCGCCTTCCTTCTCTCC
>NW_022900941.1:2522455-2545214 GCF_012274545.1 Fukomys damarensis | reverse complement strand
TGGTGTCCTATGTCCTACACTGGTCCAGTTTCTACCCCAGAGCCCCCCACCCCAACCCCCAAGCCTGTCCAGCGCTTTTCCTTCTTCTCAGTGTGCCCCTGGCTGCCTTCGCTGTCCAGGACGATTCTCCCCGTCCTTCTGTTCTGGGCTCACCCCTCCCCTGTGACACACCTGCTGACCCCTCTAAAAGTGAGTTTTCTCCCTCTGCTGTTACTGTTGGCTCTGCCCACTCATCTCAGCCTTTGGAAATGCAAAGACGATCCACAACGACAACTCCAGCCGCTTTGGAAAGTACATCGACATCTACATCAACCCCAGTGGGGTGATTGAGGGCGCGCGGATTGAGCAGTTCCTCCTGGAGAAGTCCCGGGTCTGCCACCAGGTGAGGCCCTGCAACCCAGGCTTCTGAGAGTCAGCGTCCCCTGCCTCGCACTCTCCTCCTCCCACCCCGGGACCTCCTTAGTGTTCCAGCAAAGGATTTGCTCAGTCTTGAATTTTCATCCGTTTACTTTCCATCATTCTTTAGTGCATACCATGCCTCATCTTTGTTAGAATTAATTCTGAGGCTGGGCCATCTCAACGCATCCAGGTGGAGGTGGGTCGTTCCTCTGTGAGGCTGTATCCCTAACACGGATGTGCACAGGAGCAAAAGGTCCGCAGAGAGACTGGCTGTTGGTGGGGACTGCGCCTCACAAGCTGAGGCATCCTGGCCAAGGAAGGTCACACCAGTGGCCATCCCACCCTGCCCTATGATAGGCGGTGCTCAGGTGATGTTTGCGACAGCCGGGAGCGCTGGGCCTCCCCACTGCCCACTCCACTCCCCAGTGTATAGACGCAGAAGTGAGTGCCAAGGCTGTGTGTTGCAGTCTCCCTGACACCAAGGCTTGTCCTTCCCGGAAGCTTCTACTTCTTCACATAGGAGTTGGTGAACTGGTAGAATTTCTCATTCAAAGAGATGCCCCAGAATGGATAGGAAACACCTGAGCAGAACAGAGACAAGCCTCGTCCTCCTTAAGAGAAAGATTGGAAACTTTGGCATGGACTAGGAGTGCAGCTCAGGGGCCGAGCGTGTGCTCTGGGTTTGATCTCCAGAAACACACACACACACGCACACACACAGGCACATTTATATCGTAGGATGCTCAGCAGAATTAAAATGGAAGGGGCTGGTGTATGTCAATGTGTAGAAATGACCAAAAACCAGCTGAATAGAAAGGAGTTGAGCTGAATGTAGTGACACATGCCTATAATCCCAGCACTCAAAAGGCTGAGGTGGATGGGGAAGCACCTCAAGTTTGAGGCCAGCTTGGGCTACATAGTGAGATCCTGTCTCAAAATTTAAAGAGAGAGAGAGAGAGAGAGAGAGAGAGAGAGAAAGAGATGAGGATTTAGCTCAGCAGTACAGTTTAGAAAACAAAGAGACTCAGTAAGCCTATGTAAGCCCATGGCTGTCAGATCTCCATGGGGTCACTAACTTACTGCAAAGCATGTGGCATTGTGAGTCAGAGAGCCCCACGTGGCCTTGGGCAGCTTCAGGGCTGCCAGGAGCAGTCGAGGCAGGAAGCACAGGGTACAGAATGAGCCTTCCCAGAACAAGGACAGCAGCCAGGCCAGGCCTCCCTTGGGTCAACGCCAGAGCCACACCTGGAGGAGAAACCTTGAAGGTTAAGCTGGTCCGGTGCTGGGGCTCAGGACCCGTGGGGGATTGGCTTATGTGTCTCAGACACCTTCCCTGCCAGGCCCTGGAGGAGCGAAACTACCATATCTTCTACTGCATGCTCATGGGGATGAGTGAGACGGAGAAGAAACTGTTGGATTTGGGGACACCCTCCGAGTACCACTACCTGACCATGGTGAGCCCCCTGCCCCGTCTACTCCTCGGTTTGGGGCAGAGAGAGGAAGTAGGCCAATGCCCACTCCAACAGTCTCAACTCTAGCTGGGCCTCTGAGACAGGGCTGAGGGTCCACTTTCCCTTCTGCTCCAACTCCTGTGTGTGGCATCTTTGTGCCTGCTAGGGACCTCCTCCTTCCCTTGTGCTGAGTTTACCCCTGGTCCCCAGCTGAACCCTAGGGCCTCCCGACCCACCTCATCTTCCTTTGGTCCCCTCTGGACTGATAGACAAAAGGCCAGCTCCTAGGAGCTGGCTCTCAGCCACTCATCTGTGTGCCTCTGGCAGGTGCCTCAAGGCCACTTGCTCTAGGAAAGCAAGGGCTTTGCCGCCCCTACCTCTGGGACAAGCCATGTGCTCACTGTGGCTGACAAAAGAGTAGAAAGTCTTATCTGTGGTCTCTATCCTGTGGGCACTGCCACAAACCTTCCTGAGCCCTTGCCTGGACCGTGGTGGTGCTTTCCTCAGGGCTCCCCTGTGGCCATCCAGGACAGCCAAAGGGCAACTCTGATGGCCTCCCACCTTTGGTGCAGTTACCTTGGTAGGAGTCCAAGCTCCTCAGTTTCCAGGTCCCTCCCTGGACCCTTCCCTCTGGCACCGCTCCTGTCCAATTCTGACTCCAGCCCCTTGCAGCCTCTACCCCTGCCTTGCACACTTGCTCCCTCCACTGTCCACCCCATGCAGCCTCGAGAATCAGTGTGCAAGGCCACCTGTTGTACCTGTCACAGCCTGTGATATTATTACCTGCCTCCTGCTGGCTCCTCTTGGATGCACAGAGCCCGGAGTAGGACTGGGCTCACCAAGACCGAGTTTGCAGTTGGTAACCCAGGGCTTGGCCCCTGGTAACCTGTGGGAAGTGTTCGTCAGAGGAACAAGCCTGCAGCATTCCCTGGAGAAGGCAGGCAGGTTTAAGCACAGATGGATAACAGACAGAGGCTCAGCGAGGTCACCTGGTAGCCAAGTGCTGGTGCTGGCGGCCCTGGCTTGCTGTGTCATGGTGCCGTGGCTCTGCCTTGGAAGAACTTCCTTTTTCTGAGCTTCCTCTTGGCCATGGCCTTTCAGGGTCCACCCAGAGCCCATGAAGATGATTTCCCAGGAGCCTCAGCTGAGTCCCCGAGGTCTTGGCCTCGCTGGCCCTGTGGCTCTGCTGGAGTAAGGGGGCCTGGGGTAGCCATTTTACCTGGAGTGTTCTGTTTTACAGGGAAACTGCACAGCCTGCGAGGGGCTCAATGATGCCAAGGACTACGCCCACATCCGCTCAGCCATGAAGATCCTGCTGTTCTCCGACTCCGAGAACTGGGACATCAGCAAACTGCTAGCAGCCATTCTCCACCTGGGAAACATAGAGTTCATGGGTAATGCGAAATCCAAGGAGCAAGAGTGGGGAACTAGGACCTTGGACAGCAGGGGGAAGGAGTCTCTGGGGGTCCACACTGGGGGTCCAGCCTTGTCCTGAGAAAATACATCTGAAAAATGAAGCTATGATTTTGGAGGCCACATGGCAGGGGAAAGATACCAAAGTTTAGGGCCCTCGAAAAGCAGAGATTTGGGCCAGTCACCCCCTACTTTTTGCCAGGACCCCAAAGGGCTATGCCTTCAGGTTAAGAGTGAACCAGATTGTAAACAATACGTGCACAAACTATGAGAGTCCCCAAGCACCCAGTGGCCATAATGAGAAAGCATGAGCTACCTAGATTCTTAATGATTCCTTCCAGTACTTTTTCAGACACAACATCCAGCATGCAGCCAAAAATAAATAGGAACAGTGGAATAAGGTACCATGAGCAAGAACCATCAGAAATGCCAAACAATAGAAATAGTTCCACAAAAATTTCAGGTGTTGGAATTATTGGACACAAGTCACAGAGTATCTCTGCTTGCTGTGTTCCAGAAAAGAAAAACCATGCTGGAAAATGTAGGCAGGAAACTGAAAACTCTAAAAAGCGGCGTTATATGTTTTAAAAGGAACCACACAGAAATGCTAACATTAAAAAAACTAAGAACTCAATGGATGGGCTTAGCAAATGAGGGAAAGTGTGAGCTGGAGGAAGACACAGGAACTAGGGAGAGGCCAAAAGAAGGAAGATAGAAAAGAAAAAGGAGGAAACCTACAGGGCGCAGTGAGAAGATGTAGCAAAGTTCTCATTGGAATTGTAATGGAAAAGAGAGGCCGTGTTTGGAGAGACTGTGGCTTGTTCTAGACACCAACTCACAGAGCACTGGGGAAAGACAGACCTTTCAGAAAACTGGTTTGGGCTTGAGGGTGTCCATATGGAAATCGGGAGACTGGACCACAACCTCACATCATCATATGGACACACTGACACGGGCGAAGGGGGTGAGGGCAGTCGTCACCTGTCAGCCAAAGCCCGCTCTCCTGCAGTGCTGACCAGAGGGGCACTGAGCAGAAAGAGGGTCAGAAGCCTGATCGTGCGGAAGTGACTGGGCACGGAAGAACGCAGGCAGTGAGGTCACACGAATCATGACACTTAGTAAGGTAGAACTAAGTGCTAGGAGGGGACCATGTTTTCCACAAAAACTGAGAAAAGTGGTCATCTCTAGGGAAGAACACTGTCTTCATAAGAAAGGACACCAGAGGGCTTTGGGCCGGCCAGGTCCATTTGGCTTTACTGTTACACGATGTTGACTTTGTTCTTTGCAGCACACCTTTGTGTTCGAGGCACTCTCCGTATGCTGTATCTCACAGTCTTTTAAATTTAAAAAAGAACAATATACGGCACCCGCACCCCCTCCCGGCCTGGCAGTCCTGAGGTGGCTGCTGGCTCAGAGGAGCACCCAGAAGTGGAGAGGTGGTCAGAGCATATTCATTCCTCTGAATGGGCAAACGAGGGCCCAGGTTTCTATGCACAGCGGAGGGAGCGAGCTGCTGGCGGCTGTGTCGGGTAGCAGACCCTGTCGGCCCGCCAGCCCACCGCCTACTGGGCATCCCAGCTCGGCCTCCTCCCTCCAGATAAGCGGGACGTTCCTCCTGTTTCCCGTCGACCCAGGGCCCTGAGCTCACCAGGCAGAGGAGCCACGGTCTGTGCCACGCATAGCTGAGGCGCGCGTGACAGGCGGTCACGGGAAACATTCACTCCTCCACGAAGGGGTCCCGGGATGGGGCGCCGCGGCTCAGGTGTAAGGACAGCGCTGCTGAGGTGTGGGTTAGGGGCCGCCACTCAGGGCTGCTGCTCCTCTTTCCAGCTGCCATCTTTGAGAACCTGGACTCCTCCGAAGTGATGGAGACGCCCGCCTTTCCCATCGTGATGAAGTTACTGGAGGTGGGAAGCCGTCGTGTCCGTAAACTCCCGCTGGGTTTTCGTTCGTTTGCGTGCTTGTTTTTGCAGTACTGAGGTCTTTGCACGGAATTATATCTCCAACCTGTTTTTTACTTTTTAATTTTGTTTTTTGTTTATTGAGACAGGGCCTCACTGTATAGTTGAGACTGACCTGGAACTCACTATGTAGCCCAGGCTGGTTTTGAACTCGCAGTGATCCTCCTGCCTCAGCCTCCCGAGTGCTGGGATTACAGGCGTGCCCCGCCACGCCCGGCTTACTTTTTAATTTTGTTTTTTGTTTATTGAGACAGGGCCTCACTGTATAGTTGAGACTGACCTGGAACTCACTATGTAGCCCAGGCTGGTTTTGAACTCGCAGTGATCCTCCTGCCTCAGCCTCCCGAGTGCTGGGATTACAGGCGTGCCCCGCCACGCCCGGCTTACTTTTTAATTTTGAAACAGTCTCACTGAACTGCTCGGGCTGGGTTTGAATTTGTGACCCTCCCGTTTCACCTTCCTAGGGCAAGCACTGCACACTCAGCTTTGCCATTTTTGTGAGAAGCACTGGGGTCTGAGTTCATAGAGCCCTGGCCTGGTGATCCTGCCCAAACCCCATCTCAGCCTCCCCTAGCTCTGCTCACTTGTCGCTCTGCCTCTAGGCCCTGCTGCACCCTACAGGCCCCAGAGGGAGCACTGTGAGCTGATCGGGCTTTCACGAGCGCTTCCTCCCTATGCCCGTGTCTCCTCCTGCCCCCCACCCCCGGTGCTTCTGTTCAGCACCTCATTCTACCCCATCAGGTCCCTCACATCCCCACCCACCATGTGTCCTTCTCCCCCAGGACTTCTCGGTAAGCTGTGCTCTTCTGGGAAAGTGGCCTGGGCCAGTGAGTTTCCGGTTCATTCCATCAGCCAGCCACCTCTCTGGGAGGGAGGGTAGCAGCTCTGGGTGGGAACATTTGCCCTGGGGACATTGTAGCAGCCCTGCAGACAGTTCTCTGAGAAATTAATAAAATAAGAAGCAAAATCACAGGCATATTTTGCTGTTAACGTTCATCTGGTTAAAGCGTACTGTCTTAGTCCATCTTTGTTGCTATAACAGAATACTTGATTCTGGGTAATTTACAGAGAACAGTGAGTTATTAAGCTCACCGTTCTGGAGGCTGGAAGTGCAAGGACATGGTGCCAGCATCTGTGTGGCTCTTCTCACTACATTAAAGCATGTAAAGGCATCAGACATCCACACAGAGGAACTGTACCACAGACTCCTTAGGGAACCCAGGGACCTGGTCACTTGAGTCCACTTCTGAGGGTGGAGCTCTCTTACTTACTTCCCACCTTCAAATACCATAAATATATGAGTTTGGGGAGTGAGTTTCCATCACAGAAACTTTTGGGGACACATTCACACCACAACAGGTACTCAGGAAGTTTGGGTTTTGCTGGCTTAGTCTTCTCTTCCTGGTGGCAAGGCCCTGACCCATCAGATTCCCCTTGGTCCTCGGGCCGTTAGCCTCCAATGGGGGTGATTTGGGTTGGCCTTAGAGCCCTCCCTGTGTCATGCCCTTTCCTGGACCCTAGGGACAATGCTCAGCCCCACTGACTATTCACCCTTCCTGAGCGCTCTGTGTCCCCGCACTGCCAGGGCCTGGCTATATCCCCGGCTTGCCCAGCCCTGGTCAAGGGGCACCCACCATCAGGTCCTGGGCATGGGTGTCTGTTCACAAGGCACAGGAACCTGTTCCACAGGCAAGTACAGCCCTACCTCCTTTCCCAGGTGCATCACCAGCCACTCCGGGACTGTCTGATCAAGCACACCATCCTCATCCGAGGGGAGTACGTCACCAGGCCCCTGAACATTGGCCAGGCCGCTGACCGCAGGGACGCCTTTGTCAAGGTACCCAGCCTGCTTGCCACCCTGTTGGTGGAGAACAGGAAAGAACAGAGACGGGTGAGCTGGTCTAGCTCTGCAGTCACCTACTGGTGCCCCAGCTTCCCCTCCTCCCTGGTGTTGTTTTCTTGCCTTTAAAGCAGGGACAGAATCCTTCAGTAGGCCTCCCATATCCAGTGGGCAGAGTCTTTCTGGGTGACGTTGGAGAGGGGCAGCGCCTCCTATGCCTCACAGCCCAGGGCCTTACCCCGTGTCTCCCTAGGGCATCTATGGGCATCTCTTCCTATGGATCGTCAAGAAGATCAATGCTGCGATCTTCACACCTCCAGCCCAGGACCCCAAAAATGTGCGAAGGGCCATTGGTCTCCTTGATATATTTGGCTTTGAAAATTTCCAGAACAACAGGTATGAAGATCTCAGTCCACCGGCTTACTCTCGCTGAGCAAGCTGGAGGGAAGCCACCCCATCTCCCACCCCGCTCAGCCCCCTCGCTGCAAGACTAGGAGGCCAGGGCCTGTCACTTTGATTCGCGATGCGGGCTGTCTGCCAGCGAGACCAGTCTTTCTGCCTGTGATTCCTGTGGGCCTCCCCCAGCACCCCCAGTGTATCCAGAGGAGGCCACGTTGCTAAAAACCAGCCCCAGAGCCAGGCTGAGACCTCAGCATTTGCCATCAGCTCTCCCCGTGAACCAGAGTGACTTGTGATGTGAGGTCAGGTAGCAATGGGAATCCATGGCGTTGACTCCAGCATTTGTAGCCATCCCTGACTTTGGAGTTTGGGGAGGGGGTAAGGTAAGGCAGGACGCCTCTGACCCAGTGTCCCAGCATGACAAGAAGCTGGAGAGCCGTGACCGGGAGGCTGTGACTGTCACCAAGCCAGGGGTGGGGTAGACAAGGGTGAAGGGACCAGGCAGGGAAGCCAGACCTGAGCAGATGATGTCCTAGCATTATCGGAGCAGGAGACGGTCAAATGGGAAATGAGGGCTCTGGGACCTACAGGCAGGAAGCGCTCCGGATGTAGCCAGCTCACCTGAGCCTGGGGTTCATTTAAAAGACTGGGCAGGACAGAGCCCAGAAGAAGTCAAGGCCTCTGGGCACTGTGGAAAGAGCCAAGGGGCTGACCCGACCTTGGCATGCCCCTGCCCAGGACCCTGTCTCTGGCCCAAAGTTGGCCTTTGGAGGTGTTTAGATTCCCCCATCCGCCTGGGTTGACGAGTCACAAGCCCCTCTAAGTGCAAACATAGCAGGATCTCAGCAAGGTGGGCCAGCTAAGGGCAGGGCAGAGACCTACTCCTGTTGTCAGTGGAGAGGCAGCAGACCTAAGCCTAGTAGTGTGAGAATACAAAGGCATAACAAACTCCAGTGGCTTCTGGCCCAGGGCAAAGGAACAGGCAAGCAGACCTAGCACACTATGGACCCCTTAGATGTGGATGAGTGGTTAGTTCTAGGGATCAAGCCAAGTGCACAGGGACCCCTCTCGTGGCCAGCAGCTGGGTCTGTAACGAGACTGCAGCCTGGGGTTGGGCAGCAGGTGCTGTGGGGCACTAGGTCTCCGTTTGGTTATGACTTCTGCGTCACTCCTCCAGGCGGTACGTTCAGCGCGGGGGATCTGGGCCCGTTCCCTCACCTCCTGGATTAACAGACACGGAATAGGAAGTCTTAGGAGCGAAGAGGTCTTGCCCAAATAGGTGACCACCCTGAGGAGGAGTCATGAAGGAAGCAGACTGGCAGGAAAGAATTCAGTGGTAGTCAAGAAGCACGCAGGGTACTTCAAGAATTCCAGTCCAGTGAGAGTGGTCCCAGGGAGGCCGGAGAGGCGGGCGGGGAGGCTTCCCACTGTGGCCACTCTCCGGATGCTGAAAACACTGGGGAGTGGGGGATTGGAACACGGGGCAAGACCAGACGTGCACATCAGAAAACTGTGACACAGGGAGAGCAGACAAGACCGCCACGGTGCTCCAGGTGAGCAGTGAAGCCGGCCAAGAGTGTTTAGGAGCAGCGGGGACGAAAGGACCAGGTGGGGAGCTGTGTTGGAGACAGCATGGACCAGCTCTGTCTAGCAGCAGGGATAGCGGAAGGGGGCTGCGTCCAGCACAGCTCCTTGTTCTCTGACGGGGCCAGGGTGGTGGGTAGGGGGACCATTTCTGAAAGCAGGCAACCCAGGAGGAAGATCAGGCTGGGGGGCTGGTGGGCTTGAGGGTGGGGTTCGTCTGGTTGACATGAGGGTGGGGCAGGCGGACAATACTGGGTCTCTGGAAGCTCATCTCGATACCAAGTCCTTTGTCCTGCGGGGCAGGGTCTTCCTGCACACACTGGGCCCGACGCAGTCTCAGTGTCAGAACAGGCAGGCCTAGCAAAGGAGCCTGGGGGATTGCGAGACGCCAAGGGTGAGGACTCGATGCTAGCTGTGCTTCCCGCTGCGCCTGCTCTGACTGCCGCAGGATAGAGGAGGTGACGATAGTGGAGACAGAAGGCAGTGTGGATGTGCAGAGAAATGTGTGCCTCTGTGTACACAGGGCAGCTCCACGTGTGCAGGGCTGTGAGCCTCTGTGCACGTGGCCGTGTGCAGGCGGCGGTGGGGACCCAGCTGTCCCTGCTCCATCCTGGACGGTGGCGCTGTCTCCACAGCTTTGAGCAGCTCTGCATCAACCTTGCCAATGAGCACCTGCAGCAGTTCTTCGTGCAGCACGTGTTCGCCATGGAGCAGGAGGAGTACTGCTCCGAGAGCCTCGCCTGGGACTACATCCACTACACCGACAACCAGCCCACCCTGGACTTGCTGGCCCTCAAGCCCATGAGTATCATCTCCCTCCTGGATGAAGAGAGCCACTTCCCAAAGGTGTGTCCCACCTTCTAGTGGAGCCTCTGCCCAAAGGTCTGCTCTCTGAGACCAGGAAGCGCCACTGGTGCGGCCCACTTGCTCCCGGAGACGCTGAGCCTGCCCGCAGGGAGAATCCGATGAGCCCTCGCCTAACCAGACCCCTCTCCTTCAGTGTCCTCTTTGGCCCACCTCTTGCAGGAGGCTCCCCTAACTATTGGGCTCCCAGACAGCTGTTCAGAGAGTAGAGCAGACCTGGCTTCTGTTCCCAGCTACACTGTCACTCAGGTGACATGTCCAGACGAGGGTTAGAGTCTCTGTGGGGAGCCATCAGTCACTTGCTTTGTCCCCACAGGGGTGGGGGGCTGAGCCCATGGCTGGACTCTGGGACCTCAGCCCACTGGGCATCCTGGTTTTTCCAGGGCACAGATCTCACCATGCTGCAAAAACTGAACAATGTCCATGCCAACAACAAGGCTTTCCTGAAACCCAAGAACATCCATGATGCCAGATTTGGCATTGCCCACTTTGCTGGTGAGGTGTACTACCAGGCCAAAGGTGGGTGCCGCTTCTCTCGTGCCCTGCCATATCTGGAGTGGGCTCTAGGACCACCACGGAAAGAGGCTCAGAGGAAAGATTACTTTGCAAGTCTAGTAATGGGAGGGTAAGATAAGAAGTATGGCTTTTACTGGAGAAAGGAATGGAATGGACCAGGCATCTAGTTTGGAAATCAATCTATTGAGTGTAGCTCACATACCATATTATCCACCTGCTCCACTCACTGGCTTTTCACCGAGTTGTGCAATCATCACCACAAATTTAGAGCATTTTCATCGTCCAGAGAAGAAATACCCATTAGCAATCACTGTCCAGTTCCCCCCAACATTAGGGCCGGGGATTTAGCTCAGTAATTCTGCCGCCTGCCTCACAAGCACAAGGACCCGAGTTCAATTCCCAGTAACAAAAAAAGAGCACTTCCCCAACATTAGACAAGAAATAACCCCCACCTCTAGAGCCTGGCCAATCCCAGATACCTCATATCATGTGTGCTCTTTTGTGGCCAGTTGCTTTCATTTGTCACATTTCGAGGCTTGTCTGTGTTGTAATTTGTATCAGTACTTCAGCTCTTTCTACTGTAGACCATAATCTGTTTGTCTCCTCAGTTGATGGCTACTGGGGTCCTTTCTACTTTTGGGCTACTCTGCACAATGCGGCTACCAATGTTCACATGCAGGGCAATCACGGGGTGTCTCCTTCCTCATGGATGGGGAGATGGCTGAGCTGGCCTGCTGGGTTTGCCCTGCTGTCCCCGCAGGCTTCCTGGAGAAAAACCGAGATGTGCTCAGCACAGATATCCTCACCCTGGTTCACTCCTCCAAAAACAAGTTCCTGAGGGAGATATTCAATCTGGAGTCAGCAGAGACGAAGCGGGGCCACGGCACCATCCGTCAGATGAAGATGGGAAGCCAGCTCTTCAAGGTGTGTCCCGTACCTTCCTGGTCTCCTGAATCGCTCGCGTCCAAGGACCACGGGGCCAGACAGATGTGTATGGGGAAAAAACACTTTGATTGCCTGTGGGTCCCCAGAACACAGCCAGGTGCCTCCAACTGAGATGGCCACTCAGGAGACCCATACTGGATGGATGAATGCGTGCATTTGGCACTGTGCGGGGAGGGGGACTGTCAGCTGTGGCCCAGGCCTCAGCTCCCCAGCCCCTTCTCACGCCCAGTGTCACCACCAGCAGTCTGCAGACTCCGCCAGGCGGCCCTCCACCTTGGCAGGCCAGTTCAAGCAGTCGCTGGAGCAGCTGATGAAAATCCTGACCAGATGCCAGCCCTGCTTTGTCCGCTGCCTCAAACCCAACGAGTATAAGAAGCCCCTGGTAAGGGGAGAGTCGGGGAGGGGATGAGGATGGAGGGTTAGTCTGAAGCATTTAGGGCCATGACTGTACCTTCACCGGTCCTGGCGGGCCTTGGAGATGTTACGTCCTCCACATGTGACCACAAATCAGTGACTTTCAGGGCTTGGAACACCCGAAGGTACTCAGTTCTCTTAGCCCTGCTGTTCACCCGCTGTGTGCACTTGGCCAGGTTCTGGACTTCGAGCCTGATTTTTCTCTTCCATAAGGTCAGATGCACTCTGCCTGAGGGTGAGATGTAAGACTGAGGCACTCAGTAGCGGCAGAAGCCAGTTCCAGGATTTAGGGTTCGGTGCTGGGAGTGCCGTGCTGTATCTGGACGTGTGTGGTGAGGGGGGTGAGCCCGTGAGTCCTTGATCCATGGGAATCTTCCTGGAGGCTGCAGATACAAGGCCTCCCCAAACTGGGAAACGCCATTTGGAGGGATAAACAGTAATGTGAAAACATCTTAGAGAGGGATGAAAATAAATACTACATCAACTGTAATGTCTTTCTCAAAAGATGAAGTTATACGAAATTGGGGCTCTCCCATGAAATCTAGGATGTCCCTCCTTATAGATGAACTGGGCAGATGTTAGACAACTTCTCCTGTTCCTTAGCTGCCAGCTGAACTCTCTGTGTCCCTAGAGGCCCTCTGCCTGCGCCCCCACTGCCCGCCTCAGGAGCTCCAAGTCAGGCGGACCGGCCGAGGGCTGAGGCACAGCTTTGTGGGTGTCTCTGACGGGGGCACCTCTCAGGAGGGGCAGCCTCCTGCTGAGTGATGGGAAAGAGAAGCCCCTGCTGAGGGCCCAGACCCTGGCTTGGGTGCCTAAGAGCATGAGTCTGGGGACCTCCTCTTTAGGAGCCAGTGCCCCTTCACACTGGGCAACTGTGAGGATCTAGTGAGAGCAGGAAATAATCGGTAGCCACTCTGCTTAGCCAAGGGTGACCACTGGGTGTTCCAAACCCAGCTGGCTCTCGGCCCTAGGGCTTTGAGGGGAGGGCAGGACGAGGGCGACAGACCTGCTAGTGGGTTCACCTACCTAGAGGGATTTCCCCCCAGGGTCCCAGTTTGAGGGTGCTCTCGGAGGCCCAGCAAGCCAGTCCAGGGGCTGCTGACACCCTAGGAAAGCATCACGCACACATTCTTCTGATGGCCACATCAGCCCGCATGTGGGGCAGCCCAACTCCCCAGGACCTGCTGCCCCCTCCAGCTGCCCGGTGTCCACCTCAACAAAGGGAGATGCTAGCTTTCCATCACTGTGACCCAATACCTGAGAAAAATAACTTGGAGGAGGTACCAGGGGTTTTATTTCATGTTTGGCTCCATTACTTTAAGGCCTATGACAGAGGGCACGGCGGCAGAAGGCTGCTTAGCTCATGACAGACAGGAAGTGGAGCAAGGACAGAGCCAGAGAGAAAGGGGCCAGGGACCAGAGCCAAACTGCACCTCCTGTCACCTTCCAACACCACCTTCAGATTGTGACCTCGTCTGCGGATTAATCCACTGGCGAAGTCAGAGTCCTTGTAACTCATTCACCTGAGGAGAAGTGGGCGACATTTTAGATCTGAACCGGACAGCAGCAGCTGACGACGAGGGTCTCTGCCTCCAGGCAGGTATTCCTCCACTGCTCTGTGATGCGGGGCAGCCCCACCCTGCTGCAAGCCAGGGGCTGTCAAAGCGTTTCCAAGGGGGCTCCTGCAGCTGTCTTTTCCGTTCGCTGTACTTTGCACGTCTTGAGACGGATGAAAGTGCGGTGTTCTTCTGGGCCCAGTCATCCATTGATGATCAACTTTCATCCTCCTGGACACACTCTGAAGACTTTTCGTCCTACGTTCACTGTCTCTTTAAAAAAAAATACAAAAAACGCCATTTTAACTCAGTAAAGCATTTGTTTAGTTCCTCCCATCTTTGGGGCACAGCCCAGCGGGTCCCAGGGCCACGGATCTCCCTGAACGCGGGCTCTGCTTCTCCACCCACAGCTCTTCGACCGGGAGCTGTGCCTCCGCCAGCTGCGCTACTCAGGCATGATGGAGACAGTGCGCATCCGCAAGTCGGGCTTCCCCGTCCGCTACACGTTTGAGGAGTTCGCGCAGAGGTTCTGGGTGCTGCTGCCCAGCTCGCAGCGCACTCAGGTGAGTACCCCGCACCTGCACCTCCCGCTCCCCAGCTCAAGAGACTCCTCCTGCTGCCCTCCAGAGTGGTGTTCGTCCCCACCCGGACTCCCAGCCTTACCAGGACCCCGTCTGCCCTCCCTCCACCCTCGCGCTGCCTCTCCCCTGGCGGCGTCCCTCAGTCTCCCCGTGCTGTGACAGACTGTGGGCTTTCCTTCTCAGAGACACTTGCAGTTTTACTGCGGCAGGGAGTCAAGGAGCTGGGTGGTTGGGGCGAGTTTGAGGCAGAAAGTCTTTCCTGGAACCCTCAGCCACCCTAGGGTTCGGGCTGCTCTGAGGCCGAGGTCTGTCCCGCAGCTGCCTGGAAGCCCTGGCCCCAGCAAGGTGGCCTTGGAGCTCGAGCCCAGAGAGCTCTCCTCGACCACCGCTGTGGTCTGGGACCCGGGTCATGTCCGTGCCAGACACAGGAGACTCTGGTGTGAAGCCAGTTAGGGAAAGCCCTGCTCCAACCAGCTCCGGGCACCCTGTTTTTCCTGTGCAGCTTCGAGACAATTTCCGTCAGATGACCCTGAGCATCACGGACCTATGTCTGGAGTCAGACAAGGACTGGAAAGTGGGAAAGACCAAAATTTTCCTAAAGGTGAGACCCTGAAGGAGAAGCGGAGCACAGGAAGGCTGGATGCTTCCCCACCTGCCCTGAGGGAGGCAGGAAGGCCCATCCTCTCCCTGCCCACCACAGGACAGTCCCCTCAGAGCTAAGGTGGCAGCCTCTAGCCTCCTTCCAGAGCACAGAGTTGAGCGGGGAGATGGAGGCAGGGGAAAATCAGGGATGACGCCTCATGCTGTGAGCCCTACTCACAGGCTATGGAAAGAATTTCTATATTCAAACAAGCATAGGTCCACTGTATAGTTGAATGCAAATACTGCATGAATTTGGGGAAATAAGACCCAACTTCAGAGAAATTTTACCACAACCTCCCCTGATCCTTGGGCTCCATTAACAAAAAAGGAAGCGCTCCAATAGGAAGTTCGTGGATCTCTTTCTCTGAGTCTCCTCAGGGTCTTTGCTGGCTCCTGGGAAAGCCTGGGAGACACTGATTTCTAGAGGCTGAGCCCCGGCCCCGGCGGGTGCTGTGGGAATGGCAGCAGGGACACTCTCATGACGGTGTTGCCCCCGCCTGCAGGACCACCAGGACACTCTGCTGGAGATACAGAGGGGCCAGGCGCTGGAAGGAGCTGCGGTCCACATCCAGAGAGTCCTGCGGGGCTACAAATACAGGTGCCAGCCCCACCTCCGCCCCCACCCTCCTGCCCACACACCTGTCCGCTGGGCAGGCTTGGGGGGAAACTGAGGCACAGGGCCTCCTGACCAGGACAGTGCAGCCTGTGTTGGCCAGAGAAACCCTCATCAAAATGCTTGGAAAACACAAAAACCTCTCCCTAAACAAGAGTTGTGAGCCAAATGATTTTGATGCTCAATTAATCACCTCAAAGGGCACATGGGCTTGGGGTATGAGGTAGTCTGGTTTTAGAGGTTAAAAAAATGTCCATGACTTTGCCTGGTCAGACAGAAGGCACTGTGGCCAGGTGTCATGTTTTGCTTATGCGTCGGTGATCCTAGGGACAGCAAACCCATCTTTTGTGTAAGTGCAGTTGACCCTTGGACAACAGAGATTTTAACTGAGGGGGTCCACTTATATATGGATTTTTTTTTTTTTGAGATTTGTGACAATTTGCAAAGAACACAGACATCACAGCTGAAAAATTACAAAAAGATATGCTGTGTACACACCTAAAATATGTATACATAATGGCCTATTTTATCATTTACTACCAACTGTTAAATGCAAATCTATTATTAAAAGGTGAAACTTACCAAAACTTATGCACACAAGCCAGGCTTGGGGGTGCATGCCTATAATCTCAGCACTCAGGAGGCTGAGGCAGGAGCATTGCCTCAAGTTCAAGGCCAGCCTGGGCTACATAATGAGTTCAAGGACAGCCCAAACTACATAGTGAGACCCTGTCTCAAAAAAAAAAGTATGTACATAAACACAGATTGTGTATGGTGCCATTCACAATTAGGGGAAATTTAAACAAATGAAAACATGCAGGTTTAAATATCTGCATAAAATTAACCTGCGCTGCACTGTTATAATAAGTTCGTAGCCCCTGTCCTGCTGGTGTTTCAGGAAGTCCAAAGTTATATTCAGATTTTTGATAATACGAGGGGTCAGCACCCCAACCCTCAAGCTGTGCAAAGATCAGCCATACACCCTAAGGTTTGCACAGTGATAAAATCGCCCAACAGTGCTTGTTAGAGTGACATTTGAGTGCGTCTGGATTTCAGCAGGGCAGCGATGCCCCCACCCTCCCTCACTGTGCCCGCAGAACGCGGCAGGCCCCACTGCACTGCTCCCCGTGAGCCACAGGCAGGGTGGAGATCCAAGCATGAGAAAGTGGGGGAGAGGGTTTGTGTCCACATAAGTTGCTATTTCTCTGGGCAAAATGTCCAAGGGTGATACGCTTGGGTCAAATAACGGTTCATTTTTAAAGAAACCTACAGACAGACGTAGCTGCCCTCTGGGAAGCGGAAGTAGGAATATCCACCCCAAGCTCGCCCTGGTCGACTTAGTCATTTAGTGAGAGCCTATCTCTAAGAAATTAACAGAGCTGAGGGTGTGGCTCGGTGCAAAGAACCTGGGTTCACTCCCCAGTACAAAGAGAGAGAAGGGGTAGGGGAGCCACCAAACTGTTTTCAAGAGTGACTGATCATTTCGCATCCTCACTGGTGAAGTACGGATCAGCCCGTTCCTCCACGTCCTCACAGGCAGCGACACCGCCTCTGTTCACACACAGCCACTCTGACGAGCGTGAACCAATGTCTTACTGTGGGCACAGCTTACACCCCCGGCTCATGAAGCATCTTTCGTGTGCTTATTTGCCGTAGGTATGCACCCTCTTTGGTGCAATGTCTGCGTATGTTGCTTGCCCATTTTCTAATTAGGTCGTTTGCTGGGCTTTGAAAGTTCTTTACCTATTCTAGATGCTAGGGCTTTGTTGCTTCTGTAGTTTGTAAATATTCTCTCCCAGTCTGTAGTTTATCTTTTCATCCTCTCAAAGGGGTCTTTGCACAGCAAAACGTTTTAACTTTGATAAAGTCTAAAAGGATTTTTTTCCGTGTTAGGTCTAAAGACTTTCTGCCTGAAGATTTTCTATTTTTCTAACAGTTTTGCATTTAGGTCCATGATCCACTTTCAGTTTAAGTTACGGTTTTATAAAACGTGTGAGACTTGAATCAAATCTTTTTAAAAAAATTTTTATAGATGTTGCTTTAGCATCATTCACTGAAAAGTCTGTCTTTAGATGGAGTTGCTTCTATGTGTTTATCATAAATCAACTGGGCAAGTGTGTGTTCCAGGTTCTCTAATTCTCTTCCTTTGATTTATGCATCGATCCTGCTGGGGTCACAACATAACTCTCATAGCTATGTGGTTGGATTCTTTCCACTCTTCTTTTTCAAAGTTGCTTTAGCTGTTCTAGTTCCTTTGCCTTTCCATAGACATTTTGGAATAATCCTGTCTGTATCTATAATACAATATGGTTGAAATTTTTTAACAGCAGTTACACTGTGAAACAACTTAGGGAATAGACTTTTTTTTTTTTTTTTTTTTTTTTTGAGACAGAGTCTCACTATGCAGTTGAGACTGACCTGGAACTCACTATGTAGCCCAGGCTGGTCTCGAACTCACAGCGATCCTCCTGCCTCAGCCTCCTGAATGCTGGGATTACAGGCGTGCGCCACCACGCCCGGCTTGGGAATAGACATTTCTATGGCTTGAATCTTCCAGTCCACTAGCGTGATATCTTGATCCATGCATCCGAATGCTTGATTTTATTCATTACTGTTTTTCGTTTTCAGCATACACATCCTGTACATGCTCTGTTAGATTTACAGTTAAAGTTGGGGTTTTTTAGTGACTACAAGTGACAATGTGTTGTAAATTTCAACATCAATGTGTTCATTGTGAGTGCGTAGAACTATGATTGATTCTTGTGTGTTGACTTTGTACCTTGAAATCTTGCTGAACTCCCTTTTTATTGATTTCTTGGAGTTTACAAGGTAGATAACCACATCATCTGCAAATAAGGACAGTTTTATTTCTCCCTTTCCGGTCTTTGTGTCTTTTATTTCCTTTTCTTGCCTTATCGTATAAGCTAGAACTACCAGGAGTATTAGAGGGTGCTGACTGCAGACTTCTTTACCGTGTCCCATGCTTGAGAGAAAATATTCAATTCTTGACCATTATTCAGTGCTTTTTTTAAATAGATGATGTAAAATGGCATGACTCTCTGTCAGCACTGCTTTAGCTGAGTTTCACTAATTTTGCTATGATGCAGTTTCATTCTCAGTTTATTTTTTAAAATTTCTCCTTTGGCCCATGGATTATATCTGAAATATGTTGTTTAGTTTCCAAGTGCTTGGAGATTTTCCTGTTATACTTCTGTTACTGATTTGTAGTTTAATCCCGTTGTGGTCAGAGATGCATTCCATATATGCTGAATCTCATTAAAAATGTTGAGAGTTCTTTCATGCCCCAGGATGTGGTCTGTCTTGATATACATTCTAAAGATGCTTTAAACAAAAGATTCTGCTGGTGGTGGATGAAGTATTCAAAAAAGGATGTCAAATAGATCTTGTTGGTTGGTAATGGGGTTGAAACTCCACGTTCTTGTTGATGTTCTGTCTAACTGTCCTATCAGGTGTTGAGTAGTGTTGAGCTGTCCCACTGTAACTGTGATTTGCCTTTTTCATTTTTGTTTCTTTGTTTATTTATTTTCGTGGTACCAGGGATCAAACTCTGGACCTTGCTCTTTCAAGGCAGGTGCAGCACCACTGAGCTAAATCCCCAGCCTTTCCTTTTAGTTTTATCAGTTTTTGCTTCCTCTGTTTTATAGCTCTGTTTTTAGATGCACACACATTTAGGGTTTCAGCGTCTTCCTGCTGGATACACATTTTTATACTCATGTAATTATCTTCTCTATCTTGGATTGTTTTCTTTGCTCTGAAGACTACTTTACCTGACATTAATGTAGCCACTCTCGTTTGATTACTAGTTGCATGATAAGATTTTTCATCCTTTTGATTTTAGCCTGCCTATGTTACTAAACTTTTGGTGAGCTTTTCATGGATAGTATGTAAGTGGGTCATGATTTTTAATCCATCCTGCCAGTTTCTGTCTTTTAATTATTGTATTTAAGCCTTTCCTCTTTAATGTAGTTATTCACATCTTGGAGCTTCAGCCTTGCATTTTATTTTTGTTTTCTATCTGTTTTTAGGATCATTTTTCACAGTTTTATGTACTTGTAGTTGATTCCAAATGTTTGGTAGCAGTCATTACAAAGCATGAAGTATTCAATGAGAACATTCATGCTGGAACCATAAAATTACATTTCTGTGATAGTCTTTTCTTTTTTTCTTTCTTGTTGTTGTTGTTGTTGTTTTGAGACAGGGTCTCACTATGCAGTTGAGACTGCCCTGGAACTCACTATGTAGCCCAGGCTGGTCTCAAACTCACAGAGATCCTCCTGCCTCAGCTTCCTCAGTGCTGGGATTACAGGGGTGCACCACCACGCCCGGTTTGTGATAGCCTTTTTTAAAAGTCTGTTTTTGACTTTTGTCTTCAAGAGCTGCCTTCTTCTTGTTGTTCTTCTTCTGGCCGGTGACCTTTTTCCATTTACCTTTATCTTGCTCTAGGAAATATTTTGGAGTTGTGCTAACACTTTCCCTTTCCAATGGTTTTTTTCATCACCTTTTTCTTTTGTTTGCTTAGTAGTTTCTTAAAACCTTTTATGCATTCTGATACAGGACAACTGGCCTGCTGCATAACATTGGCGACACTTCTTAATAATGGTTTATCGTCTTCAGTGAAAAATGTAACAGATCCTCCCTTATGTTCTGCTCTTTCAGTTCAACCTATTCTACGGGTATACTCCACTGAGCTGGTTGGAAAATCGTAATTGATCACCAAGTTCACACCTTTAAAATCAGTCCCTCTTATAAGCGTGGCTGTGCAAATAGGAACCTAGATGTTTCCTGCTCTGAGGCTGTGGACTGTCATCTCTCTGTTCCTGTGTTCTTTCTGCATGAATAACATCCACATTAATACCTTTGTTTATGAGCTCGTGAAAAAGTTTTTTAGCCCTTGCAGTGGATGGGACAAAAACCAGAACAGGTGGATTGAAACCCTTTTTAACAAGTTCTCTCATGGCCGGAAGTCTTCCAGTCTCAGACCCAATAAAGAGAAGCTCTTGTTCTACAGTCTCTACTGCAGAATTCCTTGCACCAGTGGACACAGTGATGACATTGTCCAGTTTGAGTTTGCACCGCTGTTCAACATCATATGCAAAAGTTGCACTGAACATAGCTCCTCTGACCTGGTGGTGGGTGCAGGCCAGGAAAATGGAAGCCAGCTGGTCCCTAAATTCAGTTGTGCCATCTTCAAGCAGTTTGTCTGATTCGTCTACTACTAGCCTCTTAACACTTGTTAAGTCCATTCCTGGTGGATCTTGCTTTAATAAATAAATTAGTCGATGTGGAGTAGTCACAAGAATGTCAAACTTCTTACGTGATTTAGGTCCAAATTTCTTGGCTGCCTCTGCTGCTTTGTGGATCATGTGTGTCCTAAATCCCATCCCCTCCGAGATTTTAATTAATTCTCAGTGAATCTGGCTGGCAAGTTCTCGTGTCGGGGATATAACAGCACTCTGAAGCCTTCATTTGTGGGCCGTTGCGGCTGCATTAAAATGGGAGTGCTGAAAGCCAAAGTTTTCCCAGACCCTGTAGGAGCAGAAGTTCCTGACCATGCAGTGTAACTGGAATGGCCTGTGTTTGGATTGCTGTTGGCATTTGGAAGCCTGCATCTAGAATGTTCTGAAGCAGTCAAGAATTAATTTTATATTCTTGGGCAAGTTGCTGAAATGCAGCAACTGGATCAGGAAGATCAGTTCCTTGGATGTGAATTTTGTGTTTATTCTGGAAGAAGTTTATCTTTTCCTTTCAGAGATGTTCCAGCTTCCCTGAAGTTTATTTTCTCCTTTAGATTTTTTTTTTAATCTTTGATCTTTGCTCCTACCTATGACATCCACTGTACAGTGGCACCTTCTTCTGGAGAAGTGATTTCTGAAATTGTCTTCTTTCTCTTTTTCTTGTTTGGCTCCCTCTTTCTTTCAGTTGGGCTCTCGTCTTTTTTTCTCTTCATTTTGGAGCTCCTGGTGTGCTTGTGTGTTGTACCACACTCACCTGGGACAGACTTCTTGTCCTGACTCTGCAGGATCTCAAAGAATCAGAGCCATATTTCCTTTCTCCTATCTGGAATCAAGCTGCATCTGCTGAGAAGGATTTCATGGCAAAGTCAGTCCCGGTGCCAAGCTGGCGAAACTATTTTTATTTTCCTGGGGTTTTCTCTACCTTTCTGTGGGTTACTTAATTATTTCCTTAGGATTCCATTTGGATTTATTATGGTGTGTGGAAGTGTATCCTTTTAAGTGATTGCTTTAGGTATTATGTGTTATACATATTACTGTTACTATATTCATGTATATATGCATATATACTGCAAATGAAATATAGAAACCTTTTATATCCATTTGTCCTTTCCCACTCATCATATAATTTCCTCAAATATTTTCTCGACAGACATTTAGAACCATATCGGAGAGCGCCACAACTTTTTCCTTGATTATCAAACACACTTTAGCCAACTCAGGAGCTCAGGAAATCGTATTTGGCCACGTTATTTCTCACTCTCCTCCTTCCTTGCATTCCCAGGTTTCCTCTTTCATTGCTCCCCTTCCGTTCAGAGACTTTCTGCAGTCGTCCTTGTGGAGCAGGTCTGCGACAGCTCTCTTCCTCCCCCTCCACCCGAGAATGTCTTGACCTCCCTTTATTCCAGAACAGACGTGAAGCTCGGCTGACTTTCCCCCTCTGGGGACTTGGCAATGGTTTACATCACTTCCGCTGGCCGCCTCAGTCTCTGATGAGAGATGCGCCCTCCTTCGAATCCTTCTCCTCCCAGGGGAGGGCGCTGCTGCTTCCTCTTCATTGCTCTCAAGGTTTTATTGCCTTCAGTTTTCAGAAATTTGGCATCGAGTGTCTTGATGTGGCTTTATTCAGTTTTGAGGGTTTTTTTTAATGGAGTTTATTGGTACAATCCAGGTATACAGTACAGTTACATTCATCATTGGGATTCTGTATCTTCACGTGACAGGTCTTGATTCTCATTTTTCCCCTTGTCCCTGCCCTCCCTTCACCCCCTCCTCCCCTCCCCATTTACAAACACTTTATTTCCATTTTTTCAGTTTCTCATATTTTTTCCTCTCCCTTACTACCTTTCCCCCACCCTTCCCACTTTCCCTACACCTTTAGCCCTTTACTTCCTATTTCACATTATTAATTATCTCATTAGGATCCTGTGTACTATTATAGTTTTTTACACCAAAGAAACTATTCGGTCTTTCAGTTAAAGAAACCTCTGTATGAACATTAAAAATAGGCAGTCCTAAAATAAAACTAACAAGGAAAGTAAAAGAGCAAAGGCAATGATGTAACATCAAAATAATCCTTAATTCTGGAGATGAAAATGGTCCCTGAACATATTTAAATTGCTTCTTGCTCTTATAGTCTTACCTTTTTCTTTTTTTTCATTATTTAGAGAATACTTTATTAGTTTCTGTAATCAAATCCACGTAGATATGACCTTACATATTTAGTACGATGTGTTACCCCTGTATACATGGGAAAAAAATAAAAAATAAAAAAATTAACATTTCTAGACCAATATGGCTGTCCATTTCTGTACAATGCCAACTCAAC
>NW_022900941.1:2491787-2522305 GCF_012274545.1 Fukomys damarensis | reverse complement strand
TTTCCAGGTTCTGCAGTCATCTGAACAAAATTATAGACATTCAGCACATTCCATTAACAAAAAACAAAACAAAAAGAAACAAAGAAAAGAATAATACCCAGAAAACAGCAAAGTTCTATTGCTGTTGTGGTACCTGGCACCATTTTTTTTAGCATCTTAATCATCATCTGGAAAGAGAACATTCTAGAGTAATATCATTACATGTAGCTCTGATAAAGCACAGTCACTACTATGTATCATAAAGCAGGTATAAGATATTTTATATTCATAGAGGTACGATACAGTGCCATCCTACATCAATAATACTATAGAATCAGTTTTGGTTTGAAATTTACTTTGTCTGCAAATAAGATTGCTACCCCTGTTTTTTTCCGGGCTTCTGTCACATGGAGAATTGTTTTCTATCTTCACTTTCAGTCTATGGGCTTCTTTTTGCACTAGGTGTGCTTCTTGTATACAACATATTGTTGGATTTTGCTTCTTATTCCATTTTGCCAGTCTCTTTCTCTTGATTGGTGAGTTGAGGCCATTGACATTGCTGGTTATAACTGATATGTACTGACTTATTATTGACATGTTATTGGCCTTTTGTTGACTCTTTTTACTTTTTCACCTTCTCCTTTTAATTTCTTGCCTTGCCTATTTGATTTGCTCTGTTGGGCCTCATGGTGTTGCTGCCTTCATTGTCTTTTTCTAGGATCTTGTTTAGAATTGCTTGTAGTGCTGGTTTGATATTCATGTAGTTTCTCAGGTGTTCTTTGTTGTGGAAGTGTCTTATTTCCCCATCCATTTTGAAAGAGAGTTTTGCAGGATACATCAGTCTAGGTTGGAGGTTGTTCTCTTTTAGTACTTGAAATATCTCATTCCAGGCTCTCCTTGCCCCAAGGGTTTGTGTTGAAAAGTCTGCTTTGATTCTGATGGGCTTTCCTTTATAAGTGATTTGTTTCTTTTCTCTTACTGCTTGTAGTATTTTGTTCTTCTGTTTGGTTTCTGGGGTCTTGATTACTATATGTCTAGGTGTAGATTTTTTTTTATTGTAGCTAGCTGGGGTCCTACATGCCTCACTTATCTGAATGTCAAATTCTTCCCCTCTGGGAAGTTTTCTGTCATTAATTCTGTGAACAGCTTTTTAAAGTAATTTGTATTTTCTCCTGCTACTTCATGTATTCCTATCAGTCTTATGTTATTCTTCTTTGCATCATCTAGGAGTTGTTAGATCGATTTCTCATGATCTCTTACCGCTTTTAAGAGACCTCTCTTTTCATTGTCACTGACTGCAATCTTATCTTCTATATCTGAGAGCCTATCTTCGCATTCTTTTATTCTGTTGCATACACTTTCTATGGAGTGTTTAATCTCCTGGATATCTGTTTGAATCTGTTTTATGGATTCCATTTCTTTCCTGTGTTGGGTGTTTATTTTTTTCCATTTCTTTCTTATGCTGGGCCTTCATGGCTTCTATCATGGTCCTGAGCGCATCTATTTATTTTTTTTTTTGTTAGTTTCTGCTCTAGAGTCTTGAATCATGATCTCCATTTTGCTCACTATCTCTATGGTTATCTGGGAAATTATTTCAGTTTTGAATTTTTCTAGAGCTTGATTGATCTGTTTTGCTACTTCCTGTGCTTTGAGTCCTGGTGGTTCACTATCAGCCTTTTCATCCTCATTTGCCCTACTGGTTGCCATCGGTGAACTGGAAGTCTATCCTTGTGTCTTGCTTAAGTGTTTTCTCATTTTAATTTTTGTTGTCGGACTGTCCTTGGTTTAATCTCTGGATTATCACCCAAATCTTCCTGATATAGTTGTGCCCTAGCTTCTGTGTCTCTAACGACCCATAGACATTCTCATCTTCATAACATCAGATAAAACAGCTCATCAAATCAATGGCAATGCTTTACCCCAACTGATACAATCAGCAACACATTAAGATCAAGCACAACTTGGACACTGACCACCTGTGGTAGTCACTAGTCTATCACCCTTAAATCATTTGAATTAAATTGAAATCAAGAAGCAGTCCAGAACATGTCTGCAGTGAACAAAATTTCAATATAGTGTATTACCATTTAATGGCTCAGACAGAGCAAGGATGCAAGTCCCCTGGTCTCAGTTAGCTGATGGCTGACCCCCATGACGTTAAATGACCTTGGGCTGCAAGGCCCAGATTGAGTTCCCCAACCTTCCGAATGGTTGAACTCCACAACGTTCTATTACAGGTTTCCCACGCCCTTTCTTTAAAGATGTTCAAAGTTGGGAACTCAGAAAAATACCCTTGATGACCACCTCTCCCTCTGCAGAGTGGGTTCAAAAACTGGCACAGTCAGGAGGTCTGAGAGTGCAGTGGGGGACTTATGGGGGTTCAGGGGCTCCCGCGCGGCTACCTTCCTGGTGCTTGAGTGATGGCAGCTGGGTCAGTAGCAGACGTGTCTCTCCTTCCTGTGGTGGATCGGAGCCCAGGCTACCTCCCGGTGCTTGAGCGATGGCAGCTGGCTCAGTTTTGAGTTTTTACAGCATCTCATCTATAAATTTGTATCTCTTGCCCAATTTCTGAGCATGTCGACTAGCATCTCTTTAATTACTTTCTTAGCCCTGCCTCTCTCTCCTTTCCAGGACTCTGATGACAAAAATTTTAGCCCTTTTGTTGCAGTTGCTCTGGTTCCTGGTTCCTTGTTCTCTTTCTTTTCTTTGAGACAGTCTCCCTGTGTAGCATAGCCTGGACTTGAACTCGTGGTGACCCTCCTGCATCAGCTTCTGATAGTTGGGATTAGGATTACAGGCATGTGCCGCCATGGCTGGCAGCCCTGTTCAGTTTCTTCAGTCTGTTTTCTTTTTTGTACTTCAGTTTGAGTCATTTCTACAGGTGTGTCTTCAAATTCATTGCTTCATTCCTCTGTTATCTCCATCATGTAACTGGGCCCATCCACTGAGGTGGGGTTTTTCTCAATTGTATTTTTCAGTTCTAAAATTACCCCCTTTTTTTTTTTTTTGCATCTTCTATTTCTTTACAGAGTCTGTGTCTTCCTGTTTACTTCAGGATGTGTTCACAATTGCTCCTGAAGCATTTTCGTTTGTTTGTTTTCAAAGCAACTTAAAAAAATTTTTTTTAAATTAATGAATACTTGCTTGCAGTTCATGCAGGTTATGGTCATCTCAGAGAAAGGTTACATGTGCACACCACAGCTTGGGTCTTTTTTTCAATCCTTCCCTCTCCCTGTCGCTTCCAGCGTTTTTGTATGATGGTTGACATCGCCATTACATCAGCGTTGGCATCTATTAATTAATTGTCTTTTCTCCTTCAAATTGAATTCTTCTGGTTCTTAGTATGATAGAGTTTGGACTGAAACAAGGACACTTTGGGTACTGCATTACGAGAACTCTAGGTCTTTAAATATTCTGCTTCTGGTGGCTTCCTCTCCACTCAGGCCCCAGTTGGCAGGGGCATGGAGGTACCACCTGTTGCCATCAGCTCAGGTTCTCCACATGCCCTCTGTCAGGTCTCAAAGTGGCCACACGTTCCTCGTTACTGCTGGCTGAGGCTGGCGAGTCTGCTTCTCAGCAGGCCACTACTCATGCCACGCTGGCCAGAAGGCCAGAGAGTACTTTGTTTTTGCCAGGTATATAGCCTCCTCTGACACTAAGGTAGGGGTCAAAAGCCTGCTCTCCACTGGGTCTCCTCTGACACCACCCCAGCATGGGAGGGAAGATGCCTCATTACTGTCAGGCAGCAGCAAGTCCACCATCCCTCAGGGCTTCAGAGACACTGGGGGACAGGCTCACATCTGCTGTCTCCGGTGGAAATCCTGGTTTCCTTCTCAGCCTTCTTGGACATGACTTTGGCAGGAGGTGCACCTGGTCAGGGCAGAAGTCTGAGCTCCCCACATGACACTTCCTGGTGTAGGTAGGGTGGTGCTGCGGTGGTCTTATGTGATCTATCACTGGAGTACACTGGTTATTATTTTAAATTTTATATCTTGCTGCGCTACCTCTTTCCTGATTCTTTGGGTAGAGATAAAATGCTCTTCTAGGGGCTTTTTGGTCTATGTCTATTGGTGTTTCTGTGTTGCTGAGTCCCTCCGTTCTAGCTTGAGGCAAAAAGAAAACCTAGAGAAGTTACCAATGTGTCATTCCTTGAGCCATGATGTTCCTAGATGATCTGCTTTCTTCTCCCCTCCTTTCAGAGTTGTCTTATGTTTTGTATGTAATGCCCAGGGTTTTTAGTGGTACCTAGCAGGCGGATTAGGTAAAAGTAAATCTACCCCATCTTCTTGGAGGTGATGACCATTGATATTTCACCATGATTTTGCTGTTCTAGTCAATGACACTGGACAGAAAATTAAAGAAAAGATAGATTCTTGGCTTCCCAATGACATTTTGGACTGTGTGCCTGTGTGTGTATCTGTGCCAGGAATTGAACCCAGGGCCTCATGCACGCTGAGCCTGCACTCTATCCTGGGCCTGCCACAGCCTACCCCCCAGGATAATTTGTGCTGTGGGACAGTCATGTGCATTATGGGGTGTTTGGCAGAATCCCTGGCCTCTGCTCGCTGGCTGTCAGTATCCTCTCCTACCCTTCCCACCATCCTGACAACCAAACTATCTCTAGACCTTTCCAAATGTTCTCTGGAGGGCGACTATATTCAGTTAGGAACCGCTGTACAGACACTGGAGAGGAGGTAGATTAGCTTTATTTTGGGATGATTTAATTGTTTACTTTGACTCTCTTAGCATACTGGGGAGTTAGTTATAAACGGTCATCCTTCCGTACCTTTGGAGAGTTAGTTCCACCATTCAGCAATCCAATACCCATAGATGTATATCTCTACATAAAATGGTATCACATCTGCATGTAACCTGCACACATTCTCCTATATTATTTCAATCATGTCCAAATTACTTCTAGTACCCAATGCAATGGAAATGCTATGTAAATAGCTGTTATGTTGTGTTATTTAGGGAACGATGAATGACAAGAACGAAGCTCTGTATAGGTTTAGGACAGATGTGTTTGTGTTTTCTTTTTCAAATACTTTCCACCTGTGGGTGATTGAATCTGTAGAGGAGAACCTGTATAGAGAGAGGGCCGTGGTGAGTGTGTGTGTGCGCCTGTGTGTGTGTGTGTGTGTGTGTGTGTGTGTGCACGCGCAGACATGCTAAACAAATATCAAAAGTTCTGACTTAATTGGACTGGGTGAGACCCAGGCATCCATAAATGTGGAAGTTTCTTTGGTGGTTTTAACATGGTTGTGGTCCTACTGTTCTACGCTTAAGAAAGTCCTCTGAAAAAGTTACTAGAAGTGAAATGAAAACTCAACCCACTGTGAAATGAAAGATCTGCAAGGTCTGAACTCACCTGGGACTGTCTCTGTCCCTGGAAAGCTCAGTATTCAGATCCGCCTCTCTCAGTCCAGCCTTGGGCTAAGAAGCCATAAGGAGGGTTCTGATGAGGAATAAAATATGAGAAATGAACTTTATTCCTTCACAGATCCTGGGGGCTAAGGAAGGCCTTCTTGATTATTTTAAAAGCTGTACTGTCTCCGTTCCAAAATGTGGGTTATTGCCAGTAGATTTTGTGTTCCTAACCTGCCTGTACACCCTAGCCCCTAAGGCTTTCCAGCCCTCTGGCTTGTTACCTACCTCTGGTTGCACCCTCCGCTCCCCCAGGAAGGAGTTCCTGAGGCAGAAGCAGGCAGCTGTGACTCTCCAGGCTGGGTGGCGAGGCTACTGCAACAGGAGGAATTTCAAAATGGTGAGAAAGCTTGGGAGGCTGGGCCTTTGGGAGCTGTGGGGAGGTTTGAAGAGTTTGTTTCCCTGAGAGAGATGTGGAGCAGGGAGCATCCCATCCCTAACACATGGAGCACGGGTTTTAAATGATGGACACCAGCACTCGATACTCTGAGCTAGATGAGGAATCCTGCTCTGAAATGAGATCAGGACTCTTTATTTCCCAACTTGTGGGCACCAACACAATGCCGAGCACCTGCACCCACACTCAGTTGAGCCTCACTTGACTTTGTCAGTGCGGTGACTGTGACCAGGACATAAAATGGTCACAGGAGCAGAACTGGCCCCCGGGCTTTCTGTGTCCCACATTCCTATAGTATGCGATGGTGACCAGTGGGTATGGAAAGGCTACTTGGGGCCTGTCGCACTATTTAATATTAAACCAACCCTGTAAGTGAAGGGACTGAGGCACGGAGGAGTTCAGCAGAGTTCCCAAGAGCACACAGTTAGTAAGCAGTGAGCTGAGGCTGGATATAAATCTACGTGACCTCCAGGCCCCTAACCTGACCCAGACTGGCTTGATCTCTGGGTAGCCAGCAAAGCTTGTCCTAGGGACTCAGGACCTGTTGTGGCCTGGGGACATTTGCAGCTTACATATGATGGCTCATCCACTTTCTACTTTCTTCTGTTTCAAAGACCCCCAAAGATTAGCTTGACGGAGCCAACCATAGCCTCTCCCAGCCCACAGCTTTGCCACACTTTAGCTGCACTTGTCTGGCAGGATCAGTGAAAAGAAAGGCTCTGGAATCAAATTCCCCTTGTCAGACTCAAGCCAGTTCTTTCCTCCTGGCCCTCAGGAGGCCACTCGAGGATTTAGCAAATGCGTAGTTGGCGTTTCCCTGCATAGCAGGCTCTTTTCTAAAGACTTCACAAGCAGTAATTCACTACATAGGCTCTGGCCCAGTGTGGCACTGGCCCTCTCAGAGAAGCAGGTGACTGTCAAGTGAGCCTTCCAGGCCCCTGGGAGGTGCCTCAGTGGTCCTTAGAAAGGCCTCTGGTGTTGAGCCCTCCTCTCTCCACCCCCTCAGATCCTGGTGGGCTTTGAACGCCTGCAGGCCATTACCCAGAGCCGTGTACTGGCGAGACAGTTCCAGGCCATAAGGCAGAGGATGGTGCAACTGCAGGCTCGCTGCAGGGGCTACCTGGTGCGCCAGCAAGTCCAGGCTAAGAGGAGGGCCGTGGTGGTCATCCAGGCGCACGCCCGGGGCATGGCTGCTCGGCGGCGGTACTTGCAGCAGCAGAAAGCCAGTGTGAGTGCTCATCCAGCCTTTGAACAGGTGAGACGGGCAGGAGCCCAGGTGGGCGCAGGCAAGTGGGAGGAGAGAGTGACCATGAAAAGCCCTCATCAGAGTCCCCTTTCGAAAGTCCACACTTTCAAGCCAAGATGTTTAAATCTGTTCCAATTGCTCAAGACCACAGCAAGAATACAGAAGTCAAATTCAGTGACATCTGGGCTGTCGTTAAGATAGTACAAGAGGCACCTCTTTCCTCTCCTTGTCCCAAGTCAGTAGGGTAGGGGCCATCGCACCATCTAGGAAAAAGACTCATCCACCACCCAGGACCTTGCAGAGTGCAACATAAACAGGATTGCCTTATACCTGCAATCCAGAAGCGAAACTCTTCATTCCTTTCCCTTTACTAGGCCTTGGGGACAATTTCTTGGAAGGGAAAGTTTCCTGGAAGGCACAGTAAACTCCGGCAAGATGAGCTGTAGGAGGACATGGTTCTGTGTAGGAGAGCAGAGCCCTGGGCACAGGGCTGTGTGTGATAGCTCAGGTGACAGAGAAACACCAAGGGGAGCCATTCATTTTTCTGGGAGGTTGGGAGGATTGGGAGCATTGGACTAGGTCCAAGAAGCATCGTTCTGCATTTTGAAATCTCACCCTTACACAATCCCATTCCCTCTGTAGATTATACTAGACTTAACACCATTGCTTTTCATTTGGCTCGTTTGGTGTTGTGATCAGGCAAAGGGGCTGTGGTGACGTTTACGTCCCCCCATAGATGAAAATTAGGCCAACGTCAGAAAGTACCAGGGCAGTGGACAGGCCAAGTGAGAAGCAGACCCTCAACCAAGTCAGCAGCACGCTTCTGCTCTGGGGAGCCCAGCCTGGCTGCAGGGCCCTCTGATCCATGCACTCCTTAGTTCAGAGCCAGACTTCCCCTGGAGGACCCCTGATGCACTGAGAATGAAAGGACCCAAGAGGTGGTTTGGGACTTACTGGAGTTTGAGGTAGTGCTGCGGGTATCAGGCCAACCTCTCTCCAGACCTCTAATCATCACTGAGAAATGAAAACTCCTGGCTGATTTCCACTTACCCTAGATCTTATTGCTTTGGACAAATTGTGGTAGGAAAGGGTTTACCTGGCTTCTGGAAGATACTTGTCACATAAGAGTAGACAGAGCAGGACCCTTTTAACCCGGCCTGTAGGTCACCATCTCCCCATGGGGTGTGTGTGCAGGGACCTGTGGTCATCCCAGCTGAGGAACAGAAGAACCAAAGTGCTCTCCCCACCAAGAAGCGCAGCAAGTCTATATACGACACTGTTACTGACACAGAGATGGTGGAGAAAGTGTTTGGCTTCCTCCCGTCCATGATCGGAGGCCAGGAAGGCCAGGCCCCAGTGCGCTTTGAGGTAAGACAGCCCTAGGTGGGGGCTAGGCCCTTGGCTTCTGGAGAGATGGCCACAGTGAGCAGCCAAGTGAGTTCTGTTCCCTGCATGGTCATGCAAAGAGAGGGCAAGCAGCTGAGTAGTCAGACCTTTCAGGGCTGGGCAGCTTGCTCCCCTTAAGACTTCCTAGAGCCCCACAGGGCTGCTGTCAGCCAGGCAACACCTTCCACATGTGCCTGGAGCCCCCTGCAGACTGCTGCTGTGCAGATGCGACCAGACAGGCAAGATGCAGACGATATAGCTGAGGCAGCAGAATGTAGGGTCAGGGCAGGAGCAGGGCAGGAGCTGAATCCAGCACTGTGCTGTGGGCCCTTATCCCACCCCACTCTGGGTTCCAGGCCCTAGGCACCCACACACTGCCCTCCTGTCAGGACTGAAGGCCTCTGTGTAGTGGGGCACCTGGGACCACCTCCTCAAGAGGAGCACTGCCCTGTCCTGCTAGGCCTGCAAGGAGGCAGAGAGGAGGGCTGGGGGTAGAGTGTAGAGGGCTCATGTGTGCAGGGCAGAAGGGTCAAGGCTGTGACAGCAGCCCACTGCCCCCACCAAGGGAGGGAGTTGGCAGAGGGCTCAATCCCAGGCCCAAGTAGATGCCTCTGCACCTGGCCGTGCCCAGGCTCCCTGGGCCCCAGCCTTCCTCGCTTTGCTGGACAGCTAGCTGGAGGCTCAGCTATTATCTAAAAAGACCCCTTCCTCCCTCATGGTCCCCAGGATCTGGAAACCAAGACCCCAAAACTGCCCGAGATTGACCTGGACACGGTCCCCACGACGGAGGACCTGCAGGAGGACACGGATGGCCTGGCAGATTACACCTTTCACAAGTTCGCTGTGACTTACTTCCAGAAGTCAGCCAACCACACACACATCCGGGGGCCTCTCCGCTACCCACTGCTCTACCATGATGACAACACTGACTACTCGGTACCCAGCTGTCCCCGGGCTCACTGTGGCTCAGCCACCCCCCAGAACCCCAAGCTGAGTCTCAGAGGGAGGCCGCTGTGGCTCTATTCAGCCCTCTCCCCCCGCCCACAGGCTGCCCTGGCTGTGTGGACCATCATCCTGAGGTTTATGGGTGACCTTCCGGAGCCAGTGCTGTACGCCAAGAACAGCCTGCAGGGCAGCCCAGTGATGAGGCAGATCCACAACAGGCTGGGCCAGGAGGGCACGGCCCAGGGCGCACAGCACCCTGGGTCTGTGCAGGTGAGTAGTGTGAGGCTGGGCAGGATGGAGACACGGACATAGGTCCCTCTCCTAAGTACTACCCAGAGCTGGCCCAAGCCCGGGCACCTGGGCCGGCTCAGTGTTGAATTGTACTTGAGGCTTGGTGAGTGAAGAATCACACTCGGCATAGTTTGAGTTATCCAGTCATTAGCAGAGAGAGACCCCTGGACTCTGAATGTTGGGTTTGACTTGAGCCAAATCAGTGTATGACGATACAGTACCAGCCGATGTCATTGACTGACCACCTGCTGTGTGGCTGTTGCTCCTCTTTGTTTAATCCCCGGCTGGGCCGACCTCACAAGGTAGGGTCAGTATGTATGTTTCTGGATAGCTGGTGAAGTGGAGAAGTGAAGTGACTTCCCCCAAGTCCCTGGTGAGGGTGCACATGAGAACTGGCTTTGCGCACAGCCAGCTGGATTCAGAGGCCACGTTCCTATCTCTCACTCAGCTGCGCCCTCTGCTGGAAGGTTCACTCGAATCCATTTCTGGTCAGAGTGCTTGTCGAGGCCCAGTTCCATGAGGAAATCTCCATGGCGAGCTCACCAGAAGAGGCACAGCAGTCAGGGCACTTGGGCCACCAGCTGCAAGACGCTGCAAGCCCCACACATTGACTGCAGAGAAGTCTGCAGCCCAGTCACAGGCTGTGCCAAGGCCCAGCACAGGACCTGTCCCCGGACGTCTGGAGCCACTGCCTCCACCAGAGAGCTAGGGATCTATCGCTGGGTGACATATTATCCCCCAAAACAGCATGTAGCTATTACTTCCGTGGTTTCTGATAGCCAGGAGTTGCTTCGCTGGTTAGTTCTGGGTCCTGGTCTCCCATGAGGTTGCTGTGAACCTGTCACCCGGAGCCCATGGCGCCTGAAGGCCTGACTGGGGAGGGAGGTCTGCTCTCAAGAGGGCCACTCCCATGCCTGCTGACAGGAGACCTCCACTCCTGGCGCATGGACCTCTTCACAGAGCCACCTCACAGCTCAGTGTCAGAAAGAGTGACCCAGGCAGGAGAGCAGAAAGAAGTGTCCAGGCACAGAAGTCGCAGGGCACAGAGGGCAGGAATGTCAGGGGCAGGCGCCCCCGGAGGTCACCTCGGAGGGGCTCTGGGAGGCAGCTTAGCCACACCAAACCCCTAGAGGTGACACAGAGGATGCAGAATGGCTTCCCAGGTGATCCCAGGATCCCCTGCCCGCACATGTGACACACTCACAAGCCCCGGGCCGCAAGCCTGCCCACTCCCAGAGTGCGCCTGTCAGTGCTGCCCGTCGGGTTGTGTGTCCCAAACCAGCTTTGCCTCACCCAGAAGCTGGTGCCCAGGCTCACACTGAGCTCTACTTTGGGCAGCAAATTCCTTTCATGACCCTAGGAGGGTCACAGACCCTGACGGCTGCGGGCAAACCTCTCCTCAGCAGCTCTGTAAGTCAGGCTAGGAACATCTGGGCGATGGGACGCTTGCTCTGCACTAGGTGGCTGGGGGGTCAGTAGCACTGAGGACCACTCAGGCTCCCTTGTCCTGGTGCCTGTGTCTCCACAGAGACGGAGCCGCAGGGAGAGGGGGACCAAGGACATCTCCTCCATGAAGCTGAAGCGGTCCTCCTGGGTCACAGGCCAGGTGAGCCTGGGCAGGGGCTCCGCCTGCTGCCGGCTTCCCGGTTGTTGCGTCCACCAACGCAACACGGGATTCTCCTTGGCAAATGGGGAGAGCGGCAGCTGTCCTGACAGCTGTCTTTGCGCTTCAAGGTGGCCAGCCAGCTGAGCACCGGAGAGGAGGCATTTGACCCCGATGGCCCCGTCTCTGACAGACCCATGTCCAACCTGGAGAAGGTACACTTCATCGTGGGCTGTGCCATCCTTCGGCCCGGCCTCAGGTGGGTCCCCACCGCTAACCACGCCTGCTCAGAGCACCAGCTTCCCCTGGCCCCAACCCACACCCCACTCCCTGGCCTGGGGCCTGCAGCCTCGGTCTAGGACAGCAGATGGTGTAACCACCAAGAATTCTCTACTTTCTGTATTTTAAGATAACCCATGCATAAACCCAGTTTTAGGAAAACAGATTTATCATGGGCTGGCAATTGATCTTGGCTTTAGGGCAGGACTCTGAAAATGAGCAAGTGCCTCATTTATACTGTATATTACATATATATATATATATATATATATATATACACACACAATATATATATATATACATATATGATATATATATACATATATGATATATATATATATATTATGTGTGTGTGCGTGTGTGTGCTTTATATGCCATTTGCTTTACAAGTTAGGTTTTTATGTAAATTCTAAGAAAAAGTATGCTACTTTGTGGGAAAGGCTACAGTATTTAGGGGGTTGCTTATTTTATTATTTTTAACCAAAAACTGGGGAAATGTTGCCCATTATTTCTTCAAATATTCTCTCTTTCTCTCCTCTCTCCCAACCCCTTCAAACTCTAATTAAACCTACATAAAACTTTATGTTACCATCCCTCAAGTCTCTGGAAGTCTGTTCGTCTTTTCTTTCCTCTTTTTCTGTTTTTCAGATTGGATAGTTTCTGTTGATCTGTCTTCAATTTACTGATCTGTCTTCCTCAATCGACTGCTGTACCCACCCAATACATGCTTGTACCAGATAGGGTAATTTGTTATCCCCGTATTCTTGTTTTCTGGGACGTTTATCTTTCTCTGCCAAGATTTCCTATTTGTTCATTTGCTGTGCATGTAGTTTCCTTTATGTCTTGAGCATAGTTATGGTAGTTTTGGGGTCCTTTTCTGAAAATTTGACATCTGGGTCCCACTGGAGGCTGTGCTGTTTGGAGGCGGTCATGGTTTCCTGTTTCCTCGTATGTCAGTCTTTTGGGTCGTATCCTGGACATTGAGGTGAAACAGTTAGAGGCTCTGGATTCTGTTCTTTCAAAGTGTTGAGTTTTTGTTTGGGGAGCAGTTAATTTGGCTGAACTCAGACTGTGCCAGGCCCACTGTGAGCAGCAAGTGGAATCCATATTGAGCTCTTTTGCTCTGCCCACCGTCCACCTCGCCGTGCGCACACACAGGGCCAGCCACGATTTTCATGCCAAATGTAGCACTCGTCTCCAGAGCTCCTCGTACTGAGATCATCCTTGTCACACTTGTGCTGCAGGGTACCCCAAACTTGGCCTCCTGCTTCTTCAAACTCATGAGGCTATAGGCCCTCTGCCCAAGTGCTGGCCTCCATGGGTGCTCTGATCCAGTTGGTCTGCTGCTAGTTCCCTTTGTGTTAATCCTTACCAGCCACCACCACCTCCTGTAAAATGGCAGATATAGGGCTGGGGATTTAGCTCGGTGGTTTCACCACCTGCCTCGCAAGTACAAGGCCCTGAGTTTGATCCCTGGTACAAAAAAAAAAAAAATGATGAAATGGCAGATACATAGAAGCTACATCCGAATGAGGTATATCATGGGCTCTTCAGTCACCTCTATAGACAATGACACCCAGTGCTGGTGTCCAGCCGGGGCCAACACTTCACTGATCCCTTGGGATCTCCCATTGACTCCAGCCCCAGTGAAACACCCTACAGCCCTTTTCTGCTGATTCTCCCCGAATAACGAGCTGCCTACTTGCGTGGGACCCCACTAAGATGCCCGGATGTCAGCTCTTTCCACAGCATCCTCACGGTCAGATTCTCATGTGCCCCACCACGAGAGAGCAGCTCTCAGACCTTGCCTCTTGTGATAGGCTCAGGATTTGCTAGAAGGTCTTAGTCTTTTTGTTCATGGATGTCCTCAACTACAGGAGCAAAATAACCAAGATCGTGGAAGGACTCTGTCACCATGGTGGCCTGGTCTGGGGTAGGTGGGGGGCAGTGTGCTTCTGGGGCTTAACTTGGCTCAGATGGGTCTCATATCCAGAAGGCAGCCCCACCCTAACAGCAGCTCTCCTGGGGTCCCCTCACTTCCCTATCACCTGAAGTACTGGGAACAGGCTACAGATCTCGCTGCCCCCATGAAGTCCTTTTCTAGAGTCACCCTCCAAATTCGTGGCTGGAAGCGGCATGGTGGGGGACTGGTTCTGCCATCTTTTAGGAAACCCTACAAGAATGTGTCTCTTTAGAATGTTGTCTATTGACATCCATTCGTCCTTGGATCTGAGGTCTTATCCAAATTCCAAGACCAAAAAAATGCTCTGTTCCACATCTGTCACACTTTTTTTTCCTCATGAGTTTATTGGTACATTTTAGGGATACAGTGCAGTTACTTTCATCATTGGGGTCTTGTACCTTTACATGACCGGTCTTCTCTCATTTTTCCCCTTACCCCTGCCCTCCCTTCACCCCCTCCTCCCTTCCCTATTTACAAAGACTTTGTTTCTATTTTTTCCTTTTCTCATATCTTTCTCTTTTCCCTTCTTTCCTTTCCCCTACCCTTCCCACTTCCCCTACATCTTTAGCCCCTTTCTTCCTATCTCACGTTGTCAGTTATACCATAAGGTTTGGACCTTATTTATGCTTTTAGTTTTCACACCAGAGAAACTATTCTGTATTTACACATGCATATTGAGGCCATACATCTCATTACATACTTGTTCAGGGTGAGGCTCTGGCCTGAGGCTTGGGAAGGCTGAGATGAAGTAAATATATCTCTATTTTCAAGGAACTCACCCTTTGGCTTGGGGCTGTGTTGGTCAGCTTTCCGCGACAGTGACAAAATACCCAAAACAATCAATTTTATAAGAAAGATCTGTTTTGGCTCATGGCTTCAGGGGCTTTGGTCCACGGTCACTTGATCCTATTGTTTTGGCCCTGTGGTAAGGCAGAACATCATTGCCAGAGAGTGTGGAAAAGGAAGGTCTTCATCGTGGCCAGGAAAAAAAAAAAAGAGAGAGGCAGAGCCAGAGCTCTCTTGTCGCCTTCACGTACACACCCCTGGTGACATAACCTCCACTCTCTGGGCCCCACCTCCTGAAGGTTCCACCACCTCCCAGAAGTGTCACAGGCTGAGAACCAGCCCTTCAACATGTGGACCTTGGGGGACACTCATCCAAACCAAGGCTGGCAGCATGAGAGGACCAAGAAACTCCCAAGTGTGTGCTCAGATTGAGGTCTACTCAGAACTAGTGGGGATGTGAAAAAAGGAGTAGTCTTAATGCCCCCCTGGGCAAGGTGGGAAAGAGGAAGGGTGTTCACCAAACGGATTCGAGGTCTCAGAGCCTTCACCCGATCCTGAGGCTCTGAAGTTCTGAGTGGTTTGTCACAGCGAGGGCACGGACCTGGGTTCAAGTCTAAGGCCGGTGGGGGAGAGTTTTAAGGAGAAGACCACAATCCAATCCAATTTCCAGGCAAGTCTCTCTGACGATGATGTGGAGAGTAGAGCCTGAGGGTGGGAGGCTGAGAAGGGCCTGTGACAGGGTCTGGAGACAGCTTATGAGGAACGGCTCAGGGAAGAGGAAGAGATCCAGGAGACAGGTGATAGGACATGGTGGCTGGCGGGGTGCAGAGGATACGGGGTAGGAGAAGTTACGGTGACTCCCAGATTTCCAGAAGGGGTGTGTGGCTGATGGTGCCTGGAGAGAGAGGAACGGTGCTGGAGCCGGCTGTGTACATCTCTTTCCAATTCTGTGTTATAGTGGCAGTTTGAAATTGGCTTTGGTGGGAATGCTCACACCACAGAAGACAGGAAGTGCAGAGAAGTTGGGTAAATCGGTGGACAGATATTCACCACACACTGCCGAGAACTAGGGGGGTGCTGGTTTCTGGACGCGTGAGGACTGAGAGGCTAAGGGAGCCCTTTTGTGAGGAAGGGTCCAGGAGAGCCCCTCACCAAGAGGAGACGGGGGGTGGGACAGCCCAGGAAGTGAGGGCCCAGAGATTCCCGCGTTACACCTGCACCTTTCCCTCTGCAGTCCTGGGCTGACGGTCTTCAGGGAAGGGGCGTGGCCACTAGGCAGAGGGAGAAATAACTGTGAGGTCTGGAAAGGAGCAGATAAACTTACTGGAGAGGCAGGGCAGAGGAGGCTGTGGCAGCAGAGGGTATGGCCAGAGGGTGAGCGAGGGAGCAGAGACTTGCAGGGTGAGGTACCTGGGCTGCAGCTTCAACAAGCTGGGGAATGGGGCCTGGAAGGAGGCGGACGCAGAGCCCCAGAGACATCGGAGGAGGCTGGGCAGACTGAGTGCTGAGGGTGCCCTGCAGATGAGACCTCACCCGGGGCATCGGTCCCCTCCCACACCGGCCCCGGCCTGTCCTCTCAGTGTTCTGTGTCTTTCAGGGATGAGATCTATTGCCAGATCTGCAAGCAGCTCTCGGAGAACCCCAAAGCGAGCAGCCAGGCAAGGGGCTGGATCCTGTTGAGCCTCTGCCTGGGCTGCTGCCCACCCTCAGAGAGGTTCCTGAAGGTGGGCCTGTTGGGGGCTGAGGCGGGTTGGGCAGAACCATGGGTGGACCCTGGGCCCTGGGCAGGTCCAGAAACCTCTGCCCATGACCGGGTTGTCTGCACCTGTGAGCTGATGGCAGCGATACCTGTGTTTCTTGCACCTCAGCTTCCCCAGTCAGTAAAAGACAACACTTCGCCTTCCGTCCCTAGCCAGGTGCTGCAGGGGCTCAGGCACCGCAGTGGCTTTTCAGAACTCAGAGAAGATGGCAGATAACATTGCACCTTGAGGTGACAGGTGTCCAGGAGGGGCTTCTGCTGGACACGGGCTGCAGCGCCTCTTTCTACTCCTTAGAACTGGAAATGCAGGCAGATGGGCAAGAGCTTCCGAGTATTCGAGGCCCCAGGCTTTGCTGCCTTGATATACTTTTTAGTTTTGTTTTGTTGGGGGGGGTGTTTGTTTTGTTTTGGGTTTTTTGTTTGTTTGTTGTTGTTGTTGTTGTTTGGTACCAGGACCAAACTCAGGACCTTGTGCGTTCAAGGCAGGTGGAGGAACCAGTAAGCTAAGTCCCCAGCCCCTGATGCTTTTTAGTTTTGATGAGAAAAGTAGTATGTGGGAATGTAGGATGTCTAAAAAGGAAGTAAAAGTCATGCCCACAGCCAGAGATGATGCATATTAATATTTTCCTCTGCCTTCTTGTTGGGGTTACACCTGTGGTCATACAGGAAAGACTCAACTGCTCATGAGTCCCTGTGGCGACAGCAGGAACATGGCCACCTGGCCACCTGTCCTGGGCACTCGGGCCACTCCTGATACCTGTAAACCCTCCCAGCCTCTCTCCCTTGCCTCTGGGAGGCAAAACGATTTTCAGCACCTTTTGTCCAATACATTTTGGACATTGGCCCTCCTGCATTTTTCTCCATGATTGTCCTCCTGGTATGAACTTCCCCAGTGCGTCTTTGATGTCTAAGCAACCCTAGAAGGTATAAACTTAATGGATATTTAAGGTCCACCTTCTCATCACCATAGATACCCACCACTGCAGTAAAAAAGTACAAATCATTGCTCGTAGGATAGGTTTGAATAATGGGATCAGACAGCGTGCATTCTTAAAACTATGCACTATTTAAAACAATGCCCAGTCATGCCTCAGAAATGTACCAATTTGTAGCTGGGCGCGGTGGCACTCTGCTCTAACCCCCGCACTCAGGATGCTGAGGAAGAAGGATCATCACAGGTTTGAAACCAGCCTGGGCTACATAGTGAGTTCATAGTGAATGCACGCTGAATACCTGATGTGATCTCCTACCAAAAAAAGCAGTGGTCTATATTCCATCTCATTGTAAATGGAGGGTGCCCAGCCCATGTGCCTTCCCAAACTGAGAGTGACCTGTTTAAAATCTGTCTGGGCAGAAAGCAGAATTCAGCCTCCAATCTGAGTATCTCCCCTTCTTTCTTTGCTCCCCAGTACCTGCTGAACTTTATTCGCCAAGGACCAGCCGGCTATGGACCCTTCTGTGCAGAGCGCCTGCGGCGTACCTGTGCCAATGGGGCGCGCATGGAGCCCCCCACCTGGCTGGAGCTGCAGGTAGGGACTGGCAGGGCTGGTGGTGGGCAGTGGGGGTGGCACAGCCCCCTGCCCCTGTCGCATAGCTGGTGGGGTGACCTGTCCTCAGCATTCTGTCTCCTTCAAGGCATCTTCTGGGCCAAGAGCCCCCAAAGCCCAGGACTTGGCCTCTCCATATCTAAATCCAACATCCTTTCTGCCCTCCTGGATGAGGGGGAAATGAATCTGATATGTCTACCAGCAGGATGATATGAATTAAACTAATGGCTTCAAGGTTACCTCTCCAGGGGCACTCGGCTTGTCAGGCAGGCAGTGGCCCCACCGAGGCTGGCCCCCAGCATGTTGCTGCTGGGAACCAGTGCTACCTTGTCCTGCTGTGGCAGCTGGGACACCTGCCCGTCCCAGAAGTGTCCTCAGGAAAGGTGACTCTTGAGCAGCCATGTTGGAGGGCACCCTGCGCTGGCTCCACCCCCATCTTTGGGCCCAACCCAAGCCTGAAAGGTGCGTGTGGCCCTGTGGTGCCCTGTGCTGGGATCCAAAGGTCACCTCCAAAGAACCCCCGTCTGGCTCCCACCCCTCTGGCCAGATCTGTAGAGGCTCCCTCCTATGAGTCCCAGAATTGCGGTGACTTGTAGCAGCTCTGAATATTCACACAGTGCTGTACACAGTGCCCAGGAGCCAAAAATGTCCCAAGGAATTGCCTTGTGAGAGTCTGAGTCACTTGACCTCAACAAGCTGAGTTTTCTAATGAAAATAGGACCATCGTGGCCTGTAGTACAGGCCCCAGGGTTGGCGAGGAAAACCTGCAGAAGCCTGAAATCCTCGATGTGCATGGCAGCATTGTTTTTGCCCCTGGCCAGCTGCAGGCCTGAACTTTGTTAATTCCACACTAAGCCACAGCCACCCTGGGGCCCCGGAAGGTGGGCAGGTGGGGTAAGGAGGGTGGCAGGCCTCCAGTCCCAGGCTTTCTGACTCCGAGGTGGTCAGCCAGAGCCTCCAGCCGGGGGTTCTGAGTCTTCCTCTGCTCCTAGGCGGTCAAGTCCAAGAAGCACATCCCCGTCCAAGTGACCCTGGTGACCGGACAGAGCCTGACTGTCACAATGGACTCGGCCTCTACGTCTCGGGAAGTCTGCCTGCACATCGCCCAGCAGCAGGACCTCAGCGACCACCTGGGCTTCTCCCTCCAGGTTGCTGTGTATGACAAGGTACTGACCAGGTACCAAGGCACCATGGCCCAGGTGACACAGCCGGCCCTGCTCTCTGCCTTCCTGGGAGGGCCCGCAGGGAGATGCGTCTGGAACTGGGCAGGCTGTGCCCCTCCCAGCCCGTGTCCACATCCTGTGCTGAGAGTGGCGGTCCCTGGGGCTGTGGCACACAGCAGCTGCTCACCCCTGGACCCCTGGTTCTGTCCTCAGTTCTGGTCCTTGGGCAGCGGGCGAGACCATGTGATGGATGCTGTGGCCCGGTGTGAACAGCTGGCCCAGGAGAGGGGTGAGAGCCAGAGCCAGTCCCCCTGGCGCATCTACTTCCGGAAGGAGTTCTTCACCCCCTGGCATGACTCCAGAGAGGACCCCATCAGCACCAAGCTCATTTACCGTCAAGTCCTCCACGGAGTCTGGTCCGGCGAGTACAGCTTCGAGAAGGTGAGGAGCCTGAGGAGGAGCCACATTCAGGGGCCAGCCTGGCCTGTGGCCTCCTGGGCCTGGCTTCCTTGTCTTCCTCCCTTGGACCAAAGCTTTGCCTGAGCATCTGAGGCTTTAGTAGCAGCCACGGCAGGCAGGGGAGGCCGCCCGACCTCCGTGTCAGTCCCAGGCCAGCGTGGCCTCCCTCAGCAGCTGTCTGTGGAGTAGCAGGGGCTGGGGGTCAGGAAGGCAGCCATGGAGCCCAGGTGCCCAAGCTCAAGTCACATTTACGTCTCCCTGGCAGTGTGACTCTGGGAAGTCTTGTCACCCGCCAAGCCTCGGGCCCGCATACCGGTGTACAGAGTGCCACGTAGTTGAGAGAACTGAGGCCAACGGACAGGGTGTGGGCAGCAGTGCAAACCCTCCCGAACCAAGACTGGAGGGTGCTGCCTGGGAGCTCAGGCGGCCGCAGCGATCCCGGAAGCCGGTCTGGAAGGGGTATGGGCAGGGAGCAACGGGGCCAGGCCTGCAGGAGTGGCCAGTGGTCTCCTGTGTGAAGCAGGCCTGGAGCCGAGGCAGCATAAAGCCCGGTCCGACTGCACCCCGTGCAGGGCAGCAATTCAGAGAGGAGGTGGCTTGTTCTTGGCAGAGGCCACAGGAGCAGTGGTGCCACAGAAGCATGGGGGCCCAGTTGGGCCTGTGGCACTGGTCCTGCCTGGAGGAGGTGGCAGACCGGATGGCTGCTTCTGCTGCCCAGTCCTCTTGAGTGTCTGGACAGCTGCACCGCAGGGGTCGGGAGCTGGCTATGAGGCAGGAGCTGGACAGGGGCTCTCACTTGCCTCACCTCTCCTGCGCACCCCACACTGTGCAGGAGGAAGAGCTGGTGGAACTGCTAGCCCGGCACTGCCATGTGCAGCTGGGTGCTTCATCGGGGACCAAGGCTGTCCAGGACCTGCTGCCTGGCTGCATCCCCCCCAAGCTGTACAGGACCAAGGCCCCAGAGAAGTGGGCTGGCCTCGTCACGGCTGCCCAAGCCAAGGTCAGCCTCGAGCCCACCTGCAGGGTGGTGGGGCCCTAGGGATGGAATCCTCACCCCCTGCACACGAGGAAAGCTTAAACCTGACAGTTAGGGCGGCCCTGACCATGAAGTTTATAGTCTTGCTCAGTTCAGTCCCCAAGAACAGGCCCTGTCACCAGCCCTCCTCTTTCTAAGCTGGCATCACCAGTGGACCCCATGACAGTCTGCACTGCAGCACTGCAAGGCCCTGGCATCTCTGCCACCAAATGCTGCCATACCACGGCCTCAGGACAGTCCTGCCTCAGTGGGCTCCCTTCTGTACCCAGGCCTCTCCGTGTCCCCTCTCAGGACACATCAGTGTAGGGACACCCTACATGTCTGGTGCACAGTACGTCTGGCCAAGGCCCCCTTCAGATAAGATGCATCCACATACATCCCCCAAAGCCACTTTTAAAAGTAGAAACAAGGGAAATAACATCTGACCCAACAAACAAGGAAAGGGAAGCTTGGTGCGGATACCACACACGGAGCTGGGGGAGTAGGGTCAGGAGAGGAGGGAGGCAAGCCAGAAGGAGATAGCTAGAGGGAAAGGGGCAAAGGGAGGCCCACAAGGAGCCTCCAACTGCATCCAAGAACCCCAGAGAAGAAAATGAGAGAGGTCCCAGGACTCGGAGTTGTGCAGTAAGATGGCCTTACTCGTGGAGCCGGAGCACAGGCAGGCACTGGCAACAGCAGGCCGTGCTGGTCAGCTTTCCACCTCTGTGCCAAAATACCGGAGACTTAAAAGGAGCAAAGGTTCCTTTTGGCTCATGTTTCAGAGTGTCCGGTTCATGGTCAGTTGGCTCTGTTTTTGGGGCCAAAACATCACGGCAGAGAGCATATGGTGCAGCAGACGCCTCCTCACAACAGCCAGGAAGCAAAGCTGGGGGCAGGTCCCAGTATCTCCTCAAGGACGCAGCCCAGTGACCCAGCTTCCTTCAGCCGGGCCCCACCTCCTAGGCTGCCACCACATCCCGGGTGCACCACCTAAGATCCAAACCACTCCGAGGCCCAGGCTGGGACCCGAAGGTACACGGACTCAGGGACCACCAGCAGCAGCCATGCACAAGCCTGTACACCCTGCTGCTAATGAGGGATGGCCTGCTACCCTCCGCAGGTGCCTCCTGCAGGGGACTCTCCTGGGACCCAGGAGGCCTGAGCCAACCCTGAGACACCCCCAGAGCAGCCTTTGCCAGGCACTGGCCTTGTAGTAGGTGGAAGCTTCACAGAATGATCTATCAAATAATCACCCTACACACTGAGCAAGGGACAGCGATAGGAGTCCGGGCGATGACACTGATGCCCAGGATCCTCCTGCAGGCCTCGTACACCCAGACAGGAGCATCGGCGCTGGCTGTGCGGCAGCAGGTAGTGGATGCCGCCCGTCTGCAGTGGCCCCTGCTCTTCTCTCGGCTCTTTGAAGTCACCACGCTCTCTGGTAATGGCTCTGATGAGGTTGGCAAGTATGGGCACCCCCGGGGACAGGTGCAGCCCTCACTCCCGGTCTCCTTGGGCCAGGGCCCCGCCTCCCCAAGACACAGCTGATCTTGGCTGTCAACTGGAAGGGGCTACACTTCCTGGACCAGAGGGGGAGGATGCTGCTGGAACTCTCTTTCCCTGAGGTCACAAGTCTGGTCACCAACAGGTGAGGGCCTCTTCCCTCTTCTCAGTCTCCTCACAAACTGAGACCGGGGAGACAGGAGTGGCGTTGTCCCCAGAAGCCGGTGGGAGTGTGGAGACAGGGATCAACGTGCACAGCGGCCACCGGACTTGGGGTGCTGTACCACCCCACCTCGTAGCAGGCCACACTGCCCGTGGAGTATGCAATCTGTAGTCCCGCTTCTTGTTTGCTTCTCTTCTGTCCAGTTACTTTTCTCATTGCTGAGACAAAACACCCGACACTCACAAGTCCATAATCAGCGGGCTCCAAGGCAGGGTGGCATCACAGAAGACAGCAAAAGCAAGCAAGCAAGGAACCTCAGCAGCTTCTTTCTGCTCCTTTTTTACTCTAGGCTACCGGGATGAGGATGGTGTCAAATCAATCAGTGGACTGATTTAGTAATCACACACTCTACATTCAGCCACCTCTGAAAAGCCTCACCCTATGACCACACGAGGCTTTGGGGCAGGGTTGGGGACATCCAGACCCAAACCATAGCATCCAGAAGACCCAGCCATATTGGGAAAGTGATGGAGCCACCACTTCCCCAAGTGCAGTCACTTAGGGGACCCTTCCCTGCTCATGGGTAAGATACGAAGGACAGATAGCTCATCTCCAAGAAGAGTGAGAAGATAGCCGACCAAACGCCAGCACCAGGCTCTCCTGGCTCCTTGAACTCAGTCCCACCATGTGCTACTAGAATGCTGCTAGGTTAAAGCCCACCCCGGTGTGGTGTGACTGTTGTAACTGTTACCACTGGTGGGCAGATTGTGGCACAGCGGCCACCATTCCCTGGGGCTGACCATGCGGGACAATTCCTGGTTACCATGAAGTCCTCCTGTGTCCCTTCTGCAGATGAGGAAAGGAAGGCTCGGAGGCAAGGTCACTCTCCAGGGCTCCGAGTGAGCCGGAAGCTGCTCCGAGTGAGCCGGAAGCCGCAGCAAGCCGGCTCCTCCCCTCAGCACCAGCATCCTTTGCAGTGCCCGGCCCAGAGCTAACCCTACCCTCTTGGGCCCTGAGCCCTGGTGGTCACCTGCTCGCCACCCACTGTGGCCCTGCCAGTATTCCAGAGAAGCTACCCTTGGCTGTGACACTGGAGGGCTGCCCTTCTGGGCTGTCGAGGAGCTAAAACAGGGGAGGCAGGCTGGCCACACATCACACCACACCCTCCCTCCCCACAGGGAGGCCTGGGGTGGCCAGAGACTGCTGCTTTCCACTCTGCATGCAGAAGAGTATGAGTTCACCACCTCCGGCAGCGTGGCGGTCGCTGAACTGGTGGCTCTGTTTCTGGAGGGCCTGAAGGAGAGGTCCGTGTTCGCCATGGCCCTGCAGGACAGGAAGGCCACAGGTGCTCCGGGGGGGCCGTCCTGGGGCCAGTGCGGGCAGCTGTGCTGTCTTCACACTGCAGCAAAAACACGGTGCAGAACAGGCTCAGAGACTGAGGGAGGGAGGGAGGGTTGGGTCCCCACACTCCAAAGGGTGGGGCTAGCAAGGCCCTGCCTTCCATCAGCCTCCATTTCTTCTTCCACAACCCGGAAACTGGGGGCGTGCAGGCGGCGGTCCTGAACTCTCCTGAGCAAGCCCTGCTTGGGCTCACCCTCATTGGGGCCTTGAGCGCCGTCCCTCGTGGGGCCACCTTGTCATCCCACGGTACAGACATGCCTCAGAGAGCGAGGTAGCTCAGCCAGGGTCACAGTAGCCAGAGCTGGGAGCAGCTGCGGCAAGCGTGACAGGCCTGAGTGGGCTAAGTGGAGGCGCAGCTCATGCAGGGATTAAGGAGAGGGGCAGGGATGAGGAGTACATGGTCCTCACAGCCCCCAGAAGGAGGGACGGCTTTCACCTACGTTCCACAGAGCAGGAAATGGGCTCCCGGTGCCCACCTCGAAGGCCAGGCTCCTGGGCAGGCCTGTCCCAAGGTCAGGGCCAAGTGACAGGCTTGACTTGTTCCCAAGCGGCCTTGAACCCACACCCTGTGCCTCAGTTTCCTCATCTGCCAAGGGAGATACCCACGAAGGCCAGCGTAGCCTCAAGCCCCTGCAGAGCCTTCCACAAACATGGCTTCTCTCTCCTTCTGTGTGGCCTGAACCTGCAGACGATGTCACCCTCCTGCCCTTCAAGAAGGGGGACTTACTGGTCCTGACCAAGAAGCAAGGGCTGCTGGCCTCTGAGAACTGGGCGCTGTGCCAGAATGATAGGACAGGCAAGACGGGGCTGGTGCCCATGGCCTGCCTCTACACTGTCCCTACGGTGGTCAAGCCTTCCGGCCAGCTGCTGGTAAGTCGCACACTCGCCGCTGCCCAGCTGGGTGCCCAGCCTAGGGGCTGCACGTCAGTCTGCGCCCACCTCACAGAGGCCCAGAAGCTCTGTAGGGCACAGACCCTCCTGCCCGATCTCCTGCGCTGAGTGTGAAGCGGGCATGGTGTTTGCCTGGAACTCCATGCTTGGCATCTAGTAGGTGCCGCACGGATGCAAGCCATTGCCCTCTCCTTCTGGGGTATGACCTAGGGACAAACGTCCTCCCCACCCTCAGCCTTAGTTTTAAGTGACCCCATGACCCCAGGGTGCCTGAGGTCCCTCCCACCTTAAGAACCGCCCCACCTCGAACCCCAAAGCAGCCTTTCAGGGAATCCGGAAGAGGCGGGCCTTCTAATGTGCTCACAGGAGCAGGGAAGAGTTCAGCAGTGCCCCAGCCCGCAGGGAGTGCGCAGACAAACTGACGGCAGGATACACAGCGCCATCGAGAAGCCACACTGGTGGTTACAGGGGCAAATGTAGGATAGGCTCTCCCCGTTTGGGGGGCATCCCTGAGGTGACAGCTCAGGCCTGCAGGGCGTTAAGAGGTGGTCCCTGAGGAGAGTGCCCTCGGGGAGGGTGGTGGGGGTCCTGAGAGGCCCAGGTGGCCACCCTCTGAGAATGGGATGCCAGGCTCCATAGCCATCGGCCCTAAGGGAACATGAACCCCCAGACCTGGGCCACACGGCAGCTGACGCAGAGGGTCTGTGGTCTGACCTTGCCAAGCCACAGGGGCAGCCGGGCCAGGTTCACCTATGGAAAGGGCCTCACGGGAGCGGCTGCGGGGTACCCACAGGTCTATGCCCCACAGAGCTTGCTGGCCATGTCGCCAGAGAAGAGGAAGCTGGCAGCCCACGAGGGGCAGCCCTCAGAGCCGCTGCCTGAGGAGCAGCCCAGGGAGGAGCCACACACCCTGGAGGAGTTCTCCTACGAGTTCTTCAGGTACGCCACCAGCCCTGGGGCTGCAAGGAGGCTGTGGGGCAGGTGCTGGCCTGCTGTGCTCCCCGGGGTTTGAGGCCGGACCGGACCCTGGTGCTCCCAGGTACCCTGCGAGGTCACACGTCAGACCACACAGTCCTCACGCCAGCCTCCTTCCCTGCAGGGCCCCGGAGAAGGAGACGGTCAGCAGAGCCATGATGACCCTGGCCCGCACCCGGGGCCACTTGTGGTCCTACTCCATGGAGCCGCTGCGGCAGCCCCTGCTCAAGCGCGTCCACGACAAAGCTGACCTGCGGGACTTCGCCTGCCAGATCTTCCTTGATATCCTTCCCTGCCAGCTGCCCTCACTGCCCACCAGCCTGGAGCACAGGCACCACATCCCCTCCTGGGCCCACAGCTGCCCCGTGAGGGACCAGGCCTCACCTCACAGAGCACAGGCCGGACCCAGCGCCGGCTACCTACAGGGATGCTCACAGACCAGCGTGGAGCCGGCACCGGGGACTCGATGGGGCAGTGTTGGGGGGCAGTGTGCGTCAGAGTCACTAAGTAGCCCTGGTCAGGGACCAGCGTGGGGTTCCCAGCACTGTTCTCCTTGACAGTCGCACCCATCCTCAAGTACACGGGTGACTACCCATCTCGGCAGGCCTGGCCCACCCTGCAGCTCACAGACCAGATCTTCTCCTGGGCCCTGCAGGAGCCAGCCCTGCAGGATGAGGTCTACTGCCAAATCCTCAAGCAGCTGACACACAACTCCAACAGGTCTTTGGGGACGGCAGGGCCCTGCCCACTGCCTCGGGGAAGTGGCCTCTGGTGGTGGGGAGACAGTCTGTGGCGGGGAGGCCCGCAGCCTAGCCTGCTCTCGCAGCGTCCTGGGGACAGTGAGCACGTAGAGTAGTCCTGCCTGCGCCCGCCCACTCCTCCCTCTCTCTGCATCACCTAGGCAGGTTTGGTTTCTGTGGACCTCAGTGTCCATAAAACAAGCAGAGGGGACTCCCTCCCCATCTCCAGGGTGACACAGCCCTGTGGCATGGGCGGCAGTGGCAGGCAGGTGGCCCTTGCTCCTCCCTTTGCTGGGCCCCCAGACTCCCGGCCCCAGGAAGGCTCGTGTCATTGCTCCTGTGACGCCTGCCCGGCCTGGGCCCGCAGACGGAGCCCTTTCCGCTGACGGGCGCCACCCTCCAGGCACAGTGAGGAGCGGGGCTGGCAGCTGCTGTGGCTCTGCACGGGCCTCTTCCCTCCTGGCAAGGCGCTGCTGCCCCACGCCCAGAAGTTCATAGACACTCGGAGGAAGAAGCTGCTGGCTCCCGACTGTGGCCGCCGCATCCAGAGGGTCCTGAGGTGAGCCCGTTGCCTCACGCCTCGGGGAATTGCCATGAGAACAAACAGGACAGCCCTGCCCGCCTTCCTTCACACGGGCACCCAGGCACCAGGCCTTCTGGGGCTGCTTCAGAACCAGGTCATCTGGGAGTCCAGACAAGCCCACTTCCATGATGGCCACCTCTGAGGCACATGCCAGGGCCACCAGGTCTGCAGGGCAGCCCCTGAAAAGTGTGGGGGGTGGGTGGGCACCCATTCCCTGGCATCTGGCCTAGGGCCCCAGTGAAGGAGAGGGCAGGGGCAGGGGCAAAGGCAGGGTGGCAGGGGGCACCCTCACTGTGCACTCTCTGCTCAGGACGGGGCCCCGGAAGCAGCCCCCGCATCAGGTCGAGGTGGAGGCTGCTGAGAAGAATGTCTCCCGAATCCGCCACAAGATCTATTTCCCCAATGACACCAGCGAGGTGGGTCCCCTGGGCTGGTGTCCACGGCAGCCTCCCCACCCAGCCAGCCTGCCCTCCGCTGTCCACGCTGTCCCCACTCTTCCTACAACCCACCCCCAGGCTCCAGGCCAGCACAGGGAGCACTGTGCCAGGGGAGCAGAGGCAGAGGGTGAGGGCTGAGGCGGGACTGCCAGTTCCAAAGGCAGCCAGGCCAAGGCCACAGCAGAGAGGAGGGGAGAGGATGGGCAGCAAGGTTGAGACCCAGGGTTTGGGAGCCCGAGGGGCTTCGGTCCAGCTGGGGACGATGTGAGCAACTGCCTGGGGTGGATGTGCCCGGGACAGGGGTGGTGACCAGGAGGCCATGACTGAAAGGCAGCGAAGGACTGCAAGGCGGAGGGACTGGGGTAGCCAGGCTGGTGGTGCTGCCCTCCCGCCCTCTCCACCTCGGGGACAGCTGAGTCCCTGCAACAGAGGTTCCCAGTCTTGTTGAAGGGCTCTCAAAGCAAGTTCCAAAGGCCAGGCCCCGGGTAGAGTCCAGGGGACAGTGACAGCAATGTGGCCACCCGGAGCCTTTCTGGAAGGAAGGCTCACCCTTCCCAGCACCGAGCACAGCCGGCCACAAGAGTCACACAGGGGCACGAGTGCCAGGCTGCAAAGCCCGACAGCCTCCAGGAGCAGTCAGGCCCCATCCCGGCCCTGGGCCTTACCCGCTGCTCTCCGCCCAGATGCTGGAGGTGGGCACCAACAGCCGGGTGCGAGAAGTGTGCGAGACCATCGCCACCAGGCTGCAGCTGGCCTCCTGGGAAGGCTGCAGCCTCTTCATCAAGATCGCAGATAAGGTGCGCAGCGGGCAGGCCAGGGGCTGCAGGGACGCCGGGCGAGGGCCTCACGTAGAGTGGTCTCCCGACACCAGGGGGACCGCTGGGCAGGCCCAGACTGCTCAGTGCACAAACATCCAGGCGCAGAGGGTGGGGTCTCACAGCCGACCCCTGACCCCTTACCACGGCCACCAGCAGTCCCATGCTGACCTCCACTGAGCGCCCTGCACCCTGTCCTCTGGGCCAGTGTACGTGACTTCTGGACCCAAGCCCAAAGGGTTGCCCCCGGAAGCCACCCCACCTGCCTGCCTCCGTCCCTTCCCACCTCAGGTGATCAGCCAGAAGGAAGGAGACTTCTTCTTTGACTCCTTGAGGCAGGTGTCCGACTGGGTGAGGAGGAACAAGCCTCAGAAAGAAGGTGCGGGGGGAGGGGTCTGTGTGGAGTAGGAGGGCTGGGGGGCTGTTGGACTCCTACTCCTCCTTCACGGCCCCACCCCTTCACTCACTCAGCCCATGGATCTCCCTGAGCACGCAGCTGGCTGCAGCCCAGGGAGATAGAGGACTCTGGGCCCATCCTCATGAGGGTGCGGATGCCCAAGAGGAGGTGGTCTGCACTCTGGTCTTGAAGGATAAGGAAGTGATCGGGGACAGGGAGGCCAAGGGAGGAGGCAACAGTAGAGCTCACAGCTCACAGGGAGCGGGGCGGCAGCGGATGTGAGCCCTGTAGGACAGGCAAGGTGCCCACTGCCGCCCCGCCCCCAGGGACGCCGGTGGCGCTCCCCTACCAGGTGTACTTCATGCGGAAACTGTGGCTCAGCGTGGTCCCAGGAAAGGACCTGAACGCAGACACCATACTGCATTACCACCAGGTACCGCAGGCCACTCCCACCCCATACCACCCCTGAGCCTGGGGAGAGGCGGTGGTCAGGGTGGGACCAGCACGGGTCCCCTGAGGAAGGCAGGCCCAGTCCTGAGGGCTCTGGCACCAGGAGAGGTGCACAGCAGCATCTGGGACAGCGCCCCTGCTGGCAGCTGGTGTGTGACTGCCTGTGGAGAACTGGCCTTACCCTGAAGCCAAACACCTGCACATGGGGTAGGTATGACCTCAAGGCACGATGCCAGGGAGCCCTGTCCTCACTCGCAAGGATCTCAGCCTTTGGCCTGCTCAGTCTCCCAGATTGCAGGGGCTGACAACCCAGGCCCTGTCACCTGCGCATGAAGCTGAGGGTGGGCTGGCAGCCTGTGGCTTAGCACGTCCGTTGCTCAGGAGCTGCCCAAGTACCTGCGTGGGTTCCACAAGTGTTCCCGGGAAGATGCCATCCACCTGGCTGGCCTCATCTACAAGGCCCAGTTTGACAATGACCGATCCCAGCTGGCGAGTGTCCCCAAGATCTTGAGGGATCTGGTGCCTGAGAACCTCACACGCCTGCTGTCCTCAGAGGAGTGGAGAAAGGTCTGTTGGACCGGGGAGGGTGCCCTCAGGCCACTGCCCCTTCCAGTACCCTGCCTGGGTGCCAGGCGCTCCCAGGCCCGAGGGGCACACTGTAGGTGTGGGAGGTGGGCTGGGTCCTTCACCCCTCTCCGAACAGCATGCACGACACTGCCCCTTGCTCAGACTGACTGGTGGGGAGGCGGGGCCCCGGGCGCCCAGCCAACCGGGCCCTCACGACTCCTCCTTCCCCAGAGCCTCCTTCTAGAGTTTGATAAGCACCAGGACAAGACGGTACAGGAGGCCAAGGTGGCCTTCCTCAAGTGGATCTGCCGCTGGCCCACCTTCGGGTCCGCCTTCTTCGAGGTGAAGGTAAGCCTGGCCCCAGGCGCACCCCGGGGGTGCTGCATGTGTCTCAGGTGGGCAGGAGGAGGGGCCACCCGGGAGGTGCCACCTGGTCCGGACCGGGCTGTGACCACTGCACCCCTCCGGCCAGCAAGCCTCAGAGCCGTCCTACCCAGATATCGTCGTGGTGGCCATCAACCGACATGGTGTGCTGCTCATCCACCCCAAGACCAAGGTAGGGCCGAGGCCCCGGGCAGGGCTGGGGCACAGCTGCTGAACTTCCTGCCTGCCCTGCTGTGCCCAGCCTAGTCGCCTGCAGGCTCTGCCCCTCGCCCACCTGCCCTCTGCCCCCAGGAGCTGCTCACCACCTACCCCTTCACCAAGATCTCCAGCTGGAGCAGCGGCAGCACGTACTTCCACATGGTGCTGGGGAGCCTGGGCCGCGGCAGCCGCCTGCTGTGCGAGACCTCGCTGGTGAGCCCATCTCCACCACAGGCACCGAGGCTGCCCGCTCGTCCCTCTGCCGTCTTTCAGAGATGCAGGGCCCGGACCAGACTGGGCTGGTAGAAGGCGGGAGAAGGCCAGGAGGGGTCTGAGGACGGGGAGGGCCCCGCAGCACGGCTGCAGCACACGCCCGGCCCAGGTCCCTTGTCCTCCCTGCGCCACAGCTTCTGACCCCATCCTCCCGTCCAGGGCTACAAGATGGACGACCTGCTGACCTCCTACGTGCAGCAGCTGCTGAGCGTGGTGAACAAGCAGCGAGGCTCCCGGGCCGCCCCCTAGGAGTAGGTGGTTCCTCGCTGGCTCAGGGCCTGGCCTCTGCGTGTAGCCTCCTAGGCCACCCTCGCAGCACACGCCCTTGTCCTGAGCGCTGGCCCTGGAGCTGGAGGAGGTGTCGGGCATGGGATGATGATGGATGCGCCTGAATATTCAATAAACCCGCGGTGCGGAAGTGCGCTGGCGAGGGACAGGGCGGGCGCCCGGTATGCGGCGGGTCTGGGGGGGCCCCGGCCCCCGCGGGTTCTCCAGG
>NW_022900941.1:2459734-2491071 GCF_012274545.1 Fukomys damarensis | reverse complement strand
ACAGGGCGGGCGCCCGGTATGCGGCGGGTCTGGGAGGCCCCAGTCCCCAGAGGGTTTTCTCCAGGGAGAGACCGGTGCCAACCGCATCCCCAGGAGGGACTTCACTCCGGGTGTCTGCTCACCGCCCTGCCTCCTCCTCACTGTCCTTCTTTGCTCCTTTCCGTCCCTCCCTCCCTCCCTTCCTGCTCTCAGATGGTGCCGAGGCTCCCCGGTGATTCCCGCCCTGAGCCCCGCTGTACTCTCCTCCTCCCCTGAGGTGCAGGGATGGGTGCCAATCCCGGGGGGCAGGATGGAGGGGCTCAAGGGCACGGCCTGCTTTGGGCTTCTGGCTTCTTCTATGGCAGCACCGGGCAGGGCAGGATGTGAGGCCCTGCAGCCCGGGTCCCCCACCTCATGACAGGCCCCACCCCCAGGCCAGCATCCGGGGACCGCGCCGGGCTCTTCAGCCTGCTGCCTGGCCTCTTCTCTGTGCCCTTCAGCCAGTTCAGCCCAAGCCCACGAGGGCCACACCCCCGACGCTGCCCCCACAGAGCACGCAGACCACTGTTGGTGGTGGATTAGCTTTCATTGTGCGACTGTGAGCCTCTAGCCAGGTGTCTGCTGTGTCACCTTGAAGTGGGCAAGAGCCACCTGACCCCATCCCTCCGGCTCTGCCCAGAGGTGCAGGAAGCACAGTGGATCTGGAGGTAGGGGAGCCCTCAGCCCTCCACCTGGCTCGAGAGTTGGGGTGGCAGGACTTGCTAGCCAGCCTGGGCACGGGGACCCTCGTGGCTGATTAACTGAGGGTTGAGGGTGTCCCAAAGGCCTCCACCTGCACGGGCTGGGCCCCCAGGTTCATACACCAGGGCCACAGTGCTCCCCAGGGCGGTGGGTGTCACCAGGGCCTGTGGGAGCGATGGGTCAGCCGGGTAGGCGGGCAGCTGTGCTCCAAGCAGGGAGCGGGCAACCCAGCCCCGTTTGCTCCCGTCCCTGGGGCTCGTGTGGACCGCAAAGCGGCTGTTAGGTGTAGGCCAGACTCGACCCAGGCAGGGAGACAGGGGCTGGCGAAGGGGAAGGAAGGGGGACGGGGAGCTACAGGAACAAGCAGGAAACCGAAGCGGAGGTGCTGGGAGGCGGCCAGTGGGCAGCTGGGAGGGCGGGAGCCTTCAGGCGGAGTTCACGTCCACAGCCGTCAGCTGGGCCTTGCGGGAAGTGAGGTCCGCCAGCTTCTTCAGCCTCTTCTTGAGCTCCAGCGGGAACTTCTCGTAGCACTTCTTACACACGGGCTTCATGTCAAACTCCACAAACTTGTTCCTGCAGTGAACAGCAGTCTGTGCCCCGGCCCTGACCTCTGATGGTGTCCCAGAGGCAGAGCAGCGGGCTCCTTCTGCCACCCACCCTCGGCTGCTCCCGTCGGCAGGCAGCCCAGACAGCCCTTCTTGCCTACGGGCTCCTCTCGGGTTCCGATGCTCCAAGTCTTCTGCGGCCCCTGAAAACCTGGGTTCTACCTCATCTCTCACAGCTGCCCGGCCCCCAGACTTCCTGCGACAGCTAGATGTCAGACATACTTTCTTTGCATCTGCTGTTCCCCGGGCTGGGACGTCCTTCCCCCCATCGAGCCAGAGTCCCTGCAGGTGTGCTACCACCCGTCTTCGCGCCCTGGGTCCCTACGCCTGCCCCCATCTTCCTGGGCTGAGGAGAGAGCAGCTATGAGGAGCCCCTGCCGCTGCTCTCAGCTGGAGAGGCGGCAACTCACTTCAGGGTGAGCTTGCTGTTGCAGGTGGAGCAGGAGAAGCAGTTCACACACCAGGCCTTATTGAGGGCCGACACCACTGTGAGGGGAGAGGCGGCTTAGCGGGCCCTGCACAGGCACAGCTGTGTGAGCCAAGGCCAGCTGGGCCCACAGCTGCAGAGCAGAGTGGGGGCGGGGCGGGGCTCACCATCGCCCTCGATCACGTGGCTGCAGTTGTAGCAGACGTCTCCAAAGAGCTGTGGACAGAGCAAGCTGTCAGCGCAGCTGTCGCCTCAGGCCCAGCCCGGTGCCCACGCTCTGCCTCTGGGTGGCCCTGGGCCGCTCCTCTGGGCACAGCCTCAGGGTGTCAGCATGACTCTGGGCTGCCACCCCCACTAGTGTCCTGTGAGAGTGGGGTTCAGGAAGTGGCTCCATCCCGGCAGCCTCCCCCACCTTCTGAACCACAGCAGCAGGATGAGGGGAGGCTGGCAATGTCACCCCACAAGCCCAGACTGTCATCTGTTCGGTCCTCACAACAGTCTGGGCCAAAGGGTACATTTTTCAAATGAGGCTCAAGAGCTGGAGCTGAGACATCTCAGGAGCCTGAGCAAGGACCAAGGCCTGGGCACAGACAGCCCACCCACCTTCTCCCAGCCACCCTCAGCTCACATCCCCGTAGCCTGCCCTGGCCCACCTGGTTGTAGTGGGTCTCACAGTAGGCCAGACCCTTCTTCTCATAGTGCCGGTGTCCCAGGAAGGGCTTCTCACACTTGGCGCAGACAAAGTGCTGGGGGGAGAAGGTGGTCGGGGGGTTGTCAGGGCCAAACAGGAACCCCAGGAGCCAGGAAGCAGGGGCAGATGGACTCACAGCTGGCAGAGAGGCTGCCTCCTCTGTGAATGCCCAGGGACTTAGAAGACCCTGGTCCCTCTCAAAGGCATCCACGGTGACACCCTATGTCACTGTCCTCTCCTGGCCTGCCCCCCACCCCAGGTGCCTGCTGGGGCAGAGCAGCCCGCAGAGTGGGAGCAGCCTTGCTGTCAGTAGGATATCCCCTCCAGTGTCCCCCAGGCCGGGTCACCGAGAAGTGTGCGAGTTCTGCATGTGAGGACACACTCTCCCCGGGGTCAGGGACAGGCGCCGTGGCCCACAACCTCCTGAAGGGCCTTCTCAAACAGGCCAGCAAAGCACAGCTCCTGGACAGAGGCAGCCAGGCCCCTGGGACATGCAAGCCTCTTTGCCAACTATGTCAGGGCATCAGCGCCCTCAGTCTGGGGAAAGCTCCAGGTGTCCAAGGTCTCCACCTGAGGGGCCCGCCAGCTCCGGGTCTACAGAGGGCCGTGTGCATAGCAGTCTGCTAACCACAGCCCCCAGGTTTCCTCCTGACTCTGAAATCTTCCAGAATCTTCCCCCGAACACAAAGGTGGGCTTTCTGCCCGACTGGGGTCTGGGGCTCTGGTCTCCCAGTTCCCATGGATGGGCTGAGGTCCCCGGAGAGAAGCTCCCACGGGCAGGTCCTTGCCGGAGCCAGGGCACCACTTAGGCTGAGGTGTACAGAGGGGCTAGGAGCCAGGGCACCCTCACCTGAGCCCTGCACCCCCGGCCAACTCACCTCCACGTGCCACTGCTTGCCCAGCGCGTTGACCACACGGCCCTCAATGGGCCGGCGGCAGGCCCCGCAGATGGGGACGCCCATCTTGTCATGGCAAGGCAGGCAATAGAGCTCACCCTTCAGCTCCCGGGCCTCGGCAGTCAGCTCCTTTCTGGAAGACAGCAGGAGCCCCCAAGTGCCACCCCAGCCCCTCCAGCCCAAGGGCCCCAGGCTCTGAGAGACTCCACTCAGGCAAGCAGGCGGCTCACTCTGATCTCTGGCCTCTTTAGAGACTTCCTGTGTGTGCCCAGACAGGCCCTGGAGCAGAGACTTCCCGCACAGGCCTGGCAGAAGGACGCCTGTGTTCTGTCCCCCAATCCCTCTGAGAAGCAGGTCTGTTCTCAGGCCTCCTCCTCCTCCTTCAAACCAGACCGGGTGTCTGGGACAGGCATGAAAGGGACCCAAGGGGACAGCTTTGGATCTTCTCTTCCCCGCATCCCTCTCCAGCACCAGCTCAGCCTCACTCCGTCTACCCCTTGCTGTCCACTTCATTTCGGCGGGCGTCCGTGCAGTCTGTTCCCCTGAGCAGCTCTGCAGAGCGAGCTTTCTTCTGTGGCCTCCAACCCCGTTCCATCTGCCTGGTAGCTCTGCACCCAGCACTCTGGACATCCTGTCTGCACACTGGCTAACCTCTCCTGCCACATCATGGCCCCTGCTCTGTGACGGCCCTGCCCTCCACCTCCGACTGGAGGGGCCGGCGGGGCACCTACCCACAGTGGGTACAGTTGAAGTGGTCTGGGTGGTAGGCGTCGCTCCTGAACATGAGGGGCTGCTCATCGATGACCAGGTGGCACCGCTGACAGATGTACTTGCCCAAGCCCTTGGCCTTCTCACGGCTGTGGCAAGGCCGGCAGAGGTGCCTGTAGGAGGCCAAGGCTGTGTTAGGGACGGGCTGCCACCTCCTGCTCCTCCTCCCAAGATAGCCCAGGTCACTTCCAGGAGAAGAGAGCCAGGATCCCTCCTGGCCTTGGCAAGGGCCAGGGGCTCCAAAGGCTCCCGGCCCAGAGTGTAGAAAAGTAAGCTGCCTGACCACAAAGCCAGAAGGCCAGAGGTCCTCATCTATGAGGTATAACCCAAAAACACAGCAAGTACTTAAACTCAAAATATTTCATCACAGAGAAAGACACGTTGCCATGAATCCTCCCCAAAACACTCTCCCTAGCTTCTGACACACTCGTCCCATTGTTCTTGACACTTGGAGCAGCTCTGGAGTCTTCTCTTGGGAGTGTCTTTTGTGGCTGCACTGATATCCTGAACCGGAACGTTTACCTCTCAAGGCAGTTCTGACTTTGGGGAAGAGCCCAGAGTCACACAGTGCCAGACTGAGTGGATGGGGTGGGTGAGGACGTGCTGTCACGTCTTTATGAGCCTGCCTGTGTGAGACGGCACTCGGCGGCAGCTCTGACCCTATAAATAAATGTGTTTGAAGCAAGGAGGAAGATTTTGAGGGAGATTAATGTGTCTTTTACTGTGACAGATTTTTTTTTAATTAAACATTCACCGTATACCTTCAGCACATCTTGTCAAAGCAAGGAAACCAGTGCTGAGGGGAGACTGGAATATACCAGAATGTTCATTGTTGCTGTCTTTAGATTTCCTCTTTCTACTTTTCCTGAGCCTTGGCTATTGTGTGGAATAGAACAGATATTTAGCTGACATTTTCTGAAAAATCAGTCTTACTTCTCAAATGTCTTTTAACACAATAAGCACCCGTGAATATGAGCCTGGGGGCCCCATACTCAGCAGAACAATAAGCACCGGGCCATGCAGCCCCCACTCACCCCTCCCTTTGGGGTCTGCCAGACGAAGGGAGCTCTAACGCCTACGGGCACTTTCTGTCCCCAGGTACAAGCATGGCTGTCAGACAGAGGCCCCAGACCAGCATTTCAGGGTCCTTTTTTATGAAGGCCACAGCCATTTCTGATGCTACTCCTTGCACCAGGCAACAGCTGTGGTCTCAACTGAGACAGACATCAACGCCGTTTGTTTCTTGGCTCTCAAAGGTGGCAAGAATTTATACCCTGAATCCCCTGGCAAAGATGAACAAGACCCTGATCCAGCAGCCCGGGGTCCTGATTCCCACCCTCACTCCGATCTCGTGTGCTCCAGATGCAGCCGAGCTCTCCCTTCCTGGGCCCCCAATCCAGGGCGCGCCCCTCTCCCCTGTACCAGCCTCCACAGCAACCTGAGCACAAGCCTCTTTAACAGGAGTTTACACAAGAGACCAGCTCTGCTTAAATCCTCCAACCAGTGATAGCAGGCGGACTCCAGAAGGCCAGGCACCGCCTTGGAATCCCCAGCCCCGCCCTGCTGCTCTCTCTGCCCCTCCGGCCAGTAGCGCTGTCCTTTTCTCCCCCCCCCATCTCATCTTCCCAGTAGGTGTGTGATGCGGGGGAGCCGAACTCCAGGGGCCCAGCCCAGGGCGGTGGCTCCAGACCACCGTGTTGAGTGTGTGACTAAGTACACGATGGTGCAAGAGAGGAAGGAGAGACAGTGAGCCTCGCCTCGCTGTAAAAACAGCCTGCTGGCCCGGACCATGGATTTTCCTACCCCAGAGCGGGCAGCAGAGGTGTCTGTGGCTGTGGCCTTCACCACATCCGTGGAGCACAGCCCCCCAAACACCTGTGACCTGGTGCCCACCCAGCCCACTGCATGGAAGCCCAGGGCTGAACCAACCACTGTGGCCAACATGCTACTCCTCCCAAGCCTCGCCACAGCCATGCATGGCTTTATTCCTCACCACACTCCCAATCTAGGACTCTTCTTTGCATGAAGACACTCTGGGGCCACTACAGAATAACTGTTGGGGAGCCTGGCTCCCCAGAATTCTATCGCAGTGGTTATTTGCCCTTGAAGCTACTATCAGGGGTCATTTGAATTACAGAAATTGCCTGGAGTTTAGCTCAGTGGTAACCACTGCACTAAAAAGAAAAAAAAAGGAAAAGGGAAGGGAGGGCAGGGAAAGTTGGGGAACAGATGAGGGAAGTTGGGCTCAGTGAGGTTTCTGGCAAAAAAATAGTTAAACCCCTGAAAGAGAGAGAGAGAGAGAGAGAGAGAGAGAGAGAGAGAGAAGCTAAGAAAAACAGAGAGAGTTGATAAGGGCCCTGGCCTGGGCTGCTTCATGCCAAGGCTCAGTTCCCTCTTACCTCCCCTCCAGTTAAGCACAAAAGAAACAAAGGGAGGAGGGGGCTAGATTATAAAATAAAAACAAACCTCAATTAGTATATAAAATGCACATTACTGCCTGGACACACACACCTATGTATAATAAGTATGCAGGTGTTTTATCGTTCTTTCACAACATTAGTCCACTGAAATGCGCACGTAACCCTTTGACTAATTCAGCGTGGACTATAACTCTGCCGTAAATCTCCAGATACACACCTGGCCCGCACCCAGAGACTACCAAAGTGCTGACCCAAGAACGCACACATAGCCAGTGCAGGGGCAGTGGCCGGATCACGGATCTCAGAGCCCAGAACAACCTCCAGGGGTCTCCCTTTCCTGCCATGGAATCAGGGAGGCTAAGAACAAAGACCCCTGAGTGTGGGCTAAGGCAGCAAGCTATCTATCTCCTTATTTTCTCCCTTTTCCAATAAAGTGATTGTTTCTTGTCCTAAAACTTGCATCGCTCTCATGCAGCAGAAGCAATCACAGAGTTTTCACAGCTATCTCAGCCCCCTTAAGGGGAAGAGCCGCTGGAGCTGGGATTCGAGACATGGCGCACTCGTCATGATGGAACACAAGAGGGGTTACACAGCCCTGGTCCAGTTTCCCAGAGAGAGAAAGACTCAGCGTGGACACTGCCCTAAACCCTCAGGAAGGTAACTGTGGATAAATCCCAATGGCAGGGCCAGGGAGGGAATTGGAGGCTGCACTTGGTGGAATAGAAGACGTCCTGTCTCAGCTTTGCAGAGCAGGAAGAGCAATGTCCAGGTGGAAACCTGCAGCAGGGCCGGCTGGAGCCTGGCCAGCCTTTCCTCCCCATTTCAACCTGGAATTGAGGGAGTCTTTGCCAGGGGACACCCAGAGATAAAGAGCCCCTCACACTCACTCAGTCTTTCTCTTTGTGTAGATGGGGACTGAACAATCCACCACGTTCACCTCTGAAGCGTCTTCTTAAACACTGGAGAGAGTTAGATTCCCAAAGTCTGAGGAAAATAAGGCCCTTATCTTTTACTGTAGTAGGGCTTGGCTAGGGTACCCATGAGGAGACCAAGAAAGGTGGCCAACTTGCAGGGAGGGTATAAATTACAACACCATACGACAATTAGATCTGTTTTGCAAGAAGGAAGGAAATAGGGTTAGTGGCTTATGTCCAGTTTTTTGTTTGCTTCTTTGTTTGTTTTCTCGGAAACCATCCTGAATGGATGTCTCAGCGTTCCGTTGGCTCTCCTTTGTTAGTTGCTTTGGGACCAATCCCCTTCCCTTGTCTCAGTGGGGAGGGATCCAACCTTAAGGCCCCAGCCAGGGATCTACACCCCCGTGTCCTGGAGTCAAGCCCCACAGGCCAGCTGCTAACTGGATGTCTCTCCGTTCCAGTCACAGACGGGCTGAGCTAGGAAAAGTCGGGAAGTTTCACAAATGATCCTGATTCTACGTCCAAGCCTTTGAGAGTCACCTCCCTCTTCAGACTCATTTGGGATGTTTCAGTGGGACATTAAAGGCGGGAGAAAAAGAGAAGATTCTGAGAGCTGAGCTAGGACGGGAAACACCCACCCCCGAAAACGAGGCCAGCGAAGATGAGGAAGTGTGTGCCGCTGTGGGAAAGGCCTGTCTCTCCGCCGAGCCCCGCCGGGCTAAGGAAGAAGGGCTAAGATGGCCCGATGCTTGGCAGGGCCACAGAGATCCAAGTAGGAGAGCAACTGAGTCCCCTTAACTTCTTGGCCTCCCAAGGGAGGGAGGGAGGAAGGAAGAAAGGTCCATCTGAACCCAGAAACCAGCGGGTCATGGCAGCCAGGTTCACACACCCACATCGGCAAGCAGCATGAGGCAGTTCCTGCAGCCCCTCACGGGGCACGGAGGGAAGTGACCCCTACACCAGCTTGGAAGCCCACACTCTACCGTTTCCAGGCAGGACAGGTTGGGAAGATGAAGCTTTCGCAGAAACCCCAAATGGGAAATGGCTTCAGGACAGATCTGATTCCAACACCACATCCAAAAGAAACCCTCAGAAGTATTTTTCAGGTGGAATCAAGTGAAGCCTTGAGAAGTGCCAGGAAGAAAATACAAACAAAAACCAAAAAGATTACGCGCACATACAGAGCCGCAGCCTGTGCAGTGACACGTGCCTGGGTCCCTGACCTGGCCCCACCCCCTCCTAGTGTTTACAGCTGGGTGAGCTACTGTGCCTCCCTGAGCCTCAGTTTCCCAGTCTGTCAAACAGCATGGTTATGTGAAAAGACTAAGATAGTGCATGTGGTAGCTCCATACAGTTTTAATGCTGTCACTAAAAAATGTAAAAGTCTTTTGAAACTAGGAATGCTGATGACTCGGTTCCCAGTATATTATTCTGGAGGGCAACAGGGAGATGGGCTTGGTCCACTTGGTCCACGGGTACCGCCGAAATGCACCTGGCTCGAGCCACCCCAGGAAGGGCAGCGGAGTCCAGCGCTCGGTGGGCCGCAGTAGCTCCCGTGACGGCTGTTCTGTGCCGAGGAGGTGCACACACGGGCACAGGCCAGGCCTGCGGGCTGAGGGGCTTCCCCACGGGACAGACAGCGCCCCCATTATGAAGCAGCCTGCAGCTGTGGCCGGCCCCACATAAAGGCCATGATTTATTCTGCGTGCCCAAATGGGGCCTAATTATGCGGGGCAGGACACAGGACCCTACAGCAAGTATCCTGAAAGAATCCTCTCTCATCGCGCGGAACAAAACTCCTCAGCCTCCCACCCCGGGCACTCAGGACACCCTGCTCCCCAGCCCCGCAGCCGGCCCGGGAGTGCGGCTGGTTGCCATGGCGGCTGGTCCCCCCTCCCCCGGCCCCCACTGTACGGACTCATCCCCTTCTCAAACGCCCCGTTGTGTCAGTCGGTTCCACCAGAGCCCCCACCCGGCCCAGCTTCGCCCACTCCCAGGCTCCCGAGACAGGCACACACTCGGCCTCTGTGACACCCAGGGGCCAGGCGGGGGGTGGGGCGCGGTGCACAGGCTGGGGACACACTGGAATATTCACGGGCCCTGTGGCAGCAGAAGACAGCCCGCCCATAAGGGACCCCTCCGGAACGAAGCAGCCTTTCAGGCCCAGAGGGGCTGCAGCCTCCCCTCTTCTTCTTAAATAGCCAGCCTTCCACTCGCAGCAGCACAGCCCACTGCCAGCACCACCAGCACCACCGGGCTCAGACTCCTGCCCTTCTGCTGGACCAGCTGCAAGAGGTAAGGGGTGGGGCCGGGTGTGCGCGACAGAGAGCCAGGCCCGGCCGAGGCGGCACCCGGCACGAGGGGCTGCCTCCCCGTCTGTGCCCGGGGCAGCCATGCGGTGGAGGCTGACCGCGGCTGAACTCTCAGCAGCCCACACATCGGCTGGGTCCCTAGGTCCGGCTGGGGCTGATGGACGGCATGGGATCGGTCCGCAGTCCCACATGGGAAGCCTGCGCCCACACTGCTGGACACCAGGGCAGCAGACGAAGGAGACTCAGAAGCAGGGCTCAGGCCATGGGCAGAAGGCCCGTGCAGAGGCCCGACCCGTGCGGAAGGCCATTTTGTTAGCTAGCTAGTGAGCAGGCGGCTAGCGGGGGCGGGGTGTGAGAGAGGAGGTCGCCACACTTAAAACAAAAGCAGTGGGGCTGGGATTTAGCTCTGTGGTTCCACCGCCTGCCTTGCAAGCACAAGGACCCGCGTTCGATAAAAAAAAAAAAAAAAAAAGCAGTGGACCAGGCCTTTGACCAAGAGTGGTTTCCTCCGGCGACATGGGATGCAGCTGGTCCCTGTGAAGTGCGTTGCAGCCTTTCCCTGCTACGTCCTGAGTCTCTACGATCTCAGTTTCCTTTAAACCCTGCACTCTCAGTGGCTGGTTGAGAGCCTGAAGTCAACTGGTCATTTTCAAACCCGCAGAGCTGCCTGGGACAAGCGGTCCCTAAACAACTGAGCCGTTTACATGTGCCACTTACCCAGAAAGGTTCCAGACCTGGGGGCCGAGAGATGAGCCCCTGGGGACCTCCTGGATACCCACCAGGAGCTACTTTTTCTCTTCTTACTTCCAGGAAACACTCTCCTAACTTCTTCCTTTTTGTCCACAAGTCTGTTTTTCAACTCCACAAGGCAACACGGTCAGTGTTACAGTTAGTACAGAGATAACAATTTCAGATTTGGAGGGCTCAGCGAGACTGACAGGAGGACGTAAGGCCCTAGTCAGGGAGCGTTTGTCCTTTTCCTTTTTTTCCTCCATTTGCCATATGCTCTTGTTACCCATGATCGCGTTTAGGAGGTAGCTAAGGTTGGCAGTCTGTCTTCTTACTGGATAGCCTATGTCTCTGCTGCTATTTCCCTGGTGTTTGAACAGACTGGGGAACAATTTGCCTCCTATAAAAACACGGGACAAACCGGGCATGGTGGCGCATGCCTGTAATCCCAGCACTTGGGAGGCTGAGGCAGGAGGATCACTGTGAGTTCGAGACCAGCCTGGGCTACATAGTGAGTTCCAGGTCAGTCTCAACTACATAGTGAGACCCTGTCTCAAAAAAAAACAAAAAACAAAAAACAAAAAAACAGGACAAGCCTGGCACAGTGGCACCTGCCTATAATCCCAGCACTTGGGAGGCTGAGGCAGGAGGATTGCCACCAGTTCAAGGTCAGATTGAACTACATAGGGAGACCCTGTCTCAGAAACAGAACCAATAAAACAGGGCCCTGTCAACCAATTTTTAAAAAGTGATTAGCACCAGCTGCTGTTGTCAGTTTCGGAGAACAGGTTTCACTGGGGCAGTGTGACCTGACCCACGCTTGGACGGGAATGTGGGGCCTACTCTGTCTCCACTTCCTTTCCAGTTTGCTCCTCCACTCGTGAGGGAGCACCGTCAGCTCTTGCCACAGGGTCTCCAGCCTCTGTGGCTCTGGGCTGGTCGTTCTGTTAACTCCCACAAGCACTGATGAGGATAAATCTCATTCACTACCATGACCTCTCAGCTCTGACTTCCTCTTGCTGTTCCGTCTTTTCGTTTTCATTTTTCCAGAGGCTTATTTTACTAAAGCCCAGAGACCGGCCCTAAGAAAGCTTTTAATCCAAGTGGTCTTTCTACCACTGGTGTAGTGCGGTTTGGGGAGACAATGCCCAGCCTGACGGATAAGCTCCCCAGCCCCAGAGTTACTGTTGGGTCAGGCTTTTCTCCCGTCCCTCCTCCGCGGCCCACCCAGGAATAATTGCCTGGTGAGGTGTTTACCCAACATCTGTGCTCATAGTGAAAAAAGGAAAACTATTACTCTTTTGAGGTGGGGTCATTACAACCAGATCATTTCACTGATTGAACAAAAACAGTTTTAGAGACCCTAAGGGTTTAATGACAGCTTTGGAAGACAGATGTTAAGGGAGCTAATAGCCACAGCCCCTGGTCTCCACAGGACTGGCCTTCCCGTCATGAATTCTCTCCCAAACATGTTGCCAGGCTGACAGCCAAATTCTGTCCTCAGAGCCGTGTTAACTGGGGACTGACAGAGGAGGAGCCGACATCCACTACGAGCCAAGGGCTCAAAGGGAAGGGGACGCACAGGGACCGGAAAGGGCAGAAAGTCAGGTCCTTCAGCAACTCCACCGGCTGCTGACAATGGAGAACCAAGCGTTGGGGGACAATTTTCTATTATCTCGCGCCTTCTGACTATGCCAAAAAGTTCAAATGCCCTGCTGGGACGAGACATCTTATCTCATCTAAATGCCATCCAAAATCAGTGCTCTGCCTCCCCCGAGTGGTTAATCTGGAAGAGTGGGCTGATTTTTTTGTTTTGTTTAAAGGACAGGTTATAGGGACAACATCTATACTCATTCATCTAAAAGACCCTACTCCCTTTCCTCACCAAAGACAGTACCTGTTGAGAACGGAAGCTACAAAGAGATTACAGCCTGCAATCAACAACTGACAGGCCCAAGGCCTCCTCAGACACTACAGTAGCCCTCAAAGGACTCCTGTTTAGGACATTCAAAAGCCCAGTGGGGACTCGCTCAAGATCTCTGACTAATAGATGAGGTGGTGGTGCCCGACCTGTACCATTCTAACCCAGACTCCTGAAGATGCTGGGTGGTTACAGTTTTAGATTTAAAAGGTAGTTTGGACCGGGGATTTAGCTCAGTGGTTCCCCTGTCTGCCTCGCAAGTGCAAGGACCTGAGTTCGATCCCCAGCACCAACCAGTCAATCAATCAGTAAAATGACACATTGTCTTCTACACACCTCTCCACGCAGAGTCAGTTTCTTTTTGCATCTAAAGATCTCCAGTTCACTTGTACTGTATTGCCCCAAGGGTTTAGAGGAAGCCTCACTTATTTGGACAAGCTTTCTCCCAAGATTGTCCCACTTTATCCATAGACTAGAGTCCTTCAAAATGTGGATGATACCTTTTCAAGTGCCCGTTCTTAACAACGCTCAAGCCAAGGTACCCAAGCGTTATTAAACTGTTTGACCAAGAGGTGATATAAAGTTTCTGATCTAAGGCCCAAGTCTATAGCCCCTCTGTAAAACACCTTAGCCTAATTCTCTCCAACAGAACTCAAAGGTCAGGGGCAAGGTGTATTAAAGCAACACCTTCCTGTCCCCTCCGCAAACCAACAACCACTCAGGAGATTTGAGGCATCACCAGCTTTAGCCATCTCTGAATTCAAGGTTACAGCAAGATAGCAAGACCCCTTTATTAATCAAAAAATCTAAAAAATCTAATACTCATATTTTAATTTGGGAACCAAGCTTTAAACGGGCCTTTCTTTGTTGTTTGTTCGATTGTTTGTTTCAAGATAAGGTCTCGCTATGTATTTCTGGCTGGCCTTGAGGTCACTATGTGACCAGGGCTGGCCTTGAGCTCATGACAATCCTCTTGCCTCAGTCTCCCAAATGCTAGGAAAAACTCAACAGGTTTTTCAAAAGCTCAAACATTTTACTTGCTCCTACATCGTCTCCTCATGGGACAACACTTTAACATACGTTTCTGAGAAAAATTCAATGACCCAAGAGTCTCAGCCTAAGACTGAGGCCTACAAAATGGATGGCAGGATATTTAAACCAACAACTGGGCACAGTAGGTGAGGGATGGCCAGCCTGTCTCTAAGCAGTGGTCGCAGTGGCCTTTCCGGTTCCAGAAGCTTTTATACCAGCCCTAGGAAAGGTTCTTACTGTTTTTACTCCTTGTAATGTGACTAGACTTCTCCCAGAGGGAGCTTATGACTCTCAGATAAATGCTTCTTGAATACCAGGCACGTCTTTTGGAAGGAACAGCTGCCCAACTAGAGACCTGTGCCCCCAACGTCAAGGAAACAGGGAATCCTCCCACCTGCCCAGCTAAAAAGGACCCCCCAGTCCTCCGCGGCTAACCCAGGCATGATTCTTTTCTGTGACAGAAGCTCATGCGCAACATAAACGGGTTGTAAAAGGAAGGATGTGCTATAATAACTGCAGGCCACCCTTAAAAGTTCCCCTCTGACTCCTAAAATTAGCTCATAGCACTTACCAGAGCACTTGAGCTCAGTAAAGGCCAAAGGATTAATATTTACACTGACTCAAAATATATTTCACGGTGAGACACGCTGGCGTGGGGGCAGGTCCACCAGCAAGCAGATCCCTGCTAAATTCCACAGGGCAGTAGGTTCCCACCTATCCTCTACTTCCCATCCGAGAGCCGGTTACGCACTGTGACATAGGGTCCCACAAGGGAACGGATGAGGTCACGCAGGAAATTGACTGCCGACCTAGCAGCCTAACAGCAGCCTAACAGCCTTTCACCCAGGCACTTTTATTTTAGAAAACAACCCATTCAGCTAGGCCTGGTGGCGCACGCCTGTAATCCCAGCACTCAGGAGGCTGAGGCAGGAGGATCGCTGTGAGTTTGAGGGCAGCATGGGCTATATATTGAATTCAAGGCCAGCCTGAACTGCATAGCAAGACTCTGAAAAAAAAAAAGTAACCCACCTAATAAAAAGATCACATTCCCTGGTAGCCAACAAAGTGGGGACTCTCCGGGAAAGGACTGATGAATAGACTTCACCCACATGCCCAAAGTAAAGTGACACAGTGCCTCCTAGTATGGGCAGATATCTTTACTAATTGAGAGAAAGTTTTCCCTAAATGACTTCAGAGATGGTAAAGATCTCAGCTTCCAAAGTTAGCCCCTGGTTTGGACTCCCCAGGAGCCTTCAGAGTGATAAGGGTCTGCCGGGCCCCGCCCACCCTCTCCTCAGACTCATGCTCGGTGGCAGCCTGAGCAGAGAACCAGCAAGTTCAGGACCAGGCTGGGATTTCTAAGGGACACAGGACAGAGAAGCAGGAGCCTAAACCCCTTAGATGGGGGCAGAAACAGAGGGAGAAACCCTAGCCAAGCAGAAACAACCCAGAAAGTGTTTTACCATCAAGTCTCTGTGGGTGAAGGCAAGGCATCGGCAGCGAAGATAGAGCACAGGACATCGTGACTGCCGAGAAGAAACCAGACAATAGAAAAGATGGCCTGAGGGCATCACAGAAGCGGCAGGGCTCCACCCTTTGCAGCCTCAGAGTTGTAAAGGTAAAATATTTGGCTTTGAGATGCAAGCCCCAGAACACATTTCCAGAATGGCGGCTACCTAGAGAAGTTGTTCCTTGGGTTGGTTTCGGAGTGCGCAGCGATCCAGGCTCTTGACCCCTACCGCTCAGAGAGAAAGGAGCCTGGCTACTGCTCCAGCCGGCTGCAGACCTTGGCGTCCTCCACATGGCGCTGATTTTAGGCGCATGCAGAATGCAGGAGCTGTGGGGTCAGGAAGGCTCCACCCAGATTTCAGAAGAAGGCCTGGGAGGCCAGGCAGGGCCCCTGAGAGGGCCGTGTGCGCCGTGAGAGTGAAGCTGAAGGGGCGGTGGAGACCCCAGAACGGTAGAGAATCCAGGAGCATGGAACATCTGAGGAGAACTGCAAGGAGACAGCAGAACAGCCCCAAACAGAAGCCGAGGGAGCTACATCCACGGGCAGTGACAGGGCAGAGCCACCCACAGCCCCTGGAGTTTCCAGCTTGCCACAGATTGCCAGGGATGCTGGAAGTGGAACTGTGGGATTTAAGGTCTGCTCGGCTGAATTTTGGTCTCGCTTTGGTCCCACTGCTGTGTATCCCACCCGCCGTAACTTTAGGAATGGAAACGTTTATCTTGTGCCATTGCGTGTAGGAAACCTTTAACTTTCCATTTGTATGAGGGCTTGCAGCTAAGGGTTTACCTTAAAACTCAGAGGAGACTTGGGACTTGGACTTTTCAGCAATAGCTGAAACTGTGAGGACTTTGACAGCTCTCAGAGATGGACTAAATATTTTTTGCATAAAGGAATGTGCACAAGTCTTTGGGAGGCCAGGGGCAGAATGTTACAGCTCGTGTTTAGCTGTCCCCCAAAGCCTCATGCAGATGAGGTGGGGGCTTTCTTTTTCAGTTGGGCCTGGATCTGGAATGTGAGGCTGCGGCTAAGGGCATGTGATTACTACACCATCACATGATGAACTGTGAGCTAAATAAACCCTTTCCCCTTTAACTTTGGGTGTCAGGTATTTTGTCTCAGCATCTAGAGAAAAGTAACCAACACCCCACCCCGGACAGTGGGGGCGATCACAGGCAAGCCCCTCCTTCAGGTACTGAACAGCCTTCCTGATGGGGTCAGGCCTGGCAACAGCTTCCCTTTTTTTTTTTTTTTTTTTTTTTTTTTTTTTTTTTTTTTTTTTTTTTTTTTTTTTTTTTTTTTTTTTTTTTTTTTTTTTTTTTTTTTTTTTTTTTTTTTTTTTTTTTTTTTTTTTTTTTTTTTTTTTTTGGTATGGGGAATCGAACTCAGGTCCTTATACTTGCAAGGTAGGCAGCAGAACCACTGAGCTACATCCCCAGCCCAACAGCTTCCTAACCCTACCCCAAACCCCCAATGTCTGCCCGCACGATACAGCTGCTTTGCTTCTACCATCTGCCCAGTCCACATCCCCACTTGCAGGCCGAGGGGAAGGTAGGGGGCTGGGGACCACTCTTTTCTTCCTCAGATCTCTCAAATGAACTAAACCCAAGACAAGTGGGTTTTCCTGCTGGGAAGGGGTAGGGAGTCCCCTGCCCAGGTCTTGTAGAAATGGCGAGTTACCAAGACCAGCAGGCTTCTGGGCTCGGTCTACAGTAGTGAGCACCCCAGTGGCCTCCCAGACCTCTCAGGGCTGCAGATCTCTAGAGGAAAATCCTGGCAAGTCTCACTGCTCTGAAGATCCCTCAGTGAGAAGATCCCACCCTTGGCTGTACAGCACCCCTGCATGGGAAAACAGACCTGCGGGCCTGTGGCACAGGCTAAGGCCAGGTCTGCACTGCTAGGACATCCAAAGTGGAGCTGTGGGTGAGTGCAGAAAGCTCCCAGGAGGTACGGGGACTCCGGTGCAGGTGGACAGAGCAGGCCTGACCTCTCCCTGGACACTGCCCCCTCTGCACTCCTGGTGGAGACCCAAGGATCGATGCAGCAGGGAGCAGAAATTAGTGACACTCTGGTCCCTGCAGGGGTGCAACTGCTGAGAACTCCCAGGCAGGCAGGGTAGGGAGGGTCCTGGGCTCAGGACTAGCAGCTGAGGGCAAGGAACTGGCAAACTCCATGCAAGCGGTTCTCGGGAACAGACCCTACGTCCACATCAGCAGCTGTGGGTTCAGGGGCTCCAAGAGCACATCTGGGTGTGGAACAGAAAATGTGGGGCCCTCGTCTTCCTGCCAGAGCCTCGGACGGCGGGGCTCACTGCTCCTCCCCTCCACTGTGCCGAGGGAGTAGATAAGGGTGCAGGGTGGGAAGAACTTTAGATTTTGGGGCCACCGCAGCCCTAGGCCCTCACCTGCTCAGCAAGGATTGCGCTGTACGGTGAGGGACCTCCAAGCCCAGGCCTGGGGCATGGTTCTTGTCTCTACTTACCTCATTCACGCAGGAAGCGAGTAGGCCCATTGATAATGCCGGTCCTGGAGTAGCTCTGCTCTCCTCAAATCAGGGTCAGGAGGTGCTGAAGGCTCAGTGGCTCACTTCTGACCCGGGGTCACCCTCACCTGTCTGCTGCTCCCTCTAGGCCCGTCCACAGCTCTGCTCCAGCCACAGCATGAATGGGCTAGAGGTGGCCTCCCTGAGTCTGACCAACATCTCCTCTCCGGCCACCGCGGAGCAATGTGGGCAGGAGACGCCACTGGAGAACATGCTGTTCGCCTGTTTCTACCTCCTGGACTTCATCCTGGCTTTCGTGGGCAATGCCCTGGCCTTGTGGCTTTTTATCCGGGACCACAAGTCAGGCACCCCAGCCAACGTGTTCCTCATGCACCTGGCAGTGGCCGACCTATCCTGCGTGCTAGTCCTACCCACCCGCCTCGTCTACCACTTCTCCGGGAACCACTGGCCATTTGGGGAGATCCCATGCAGACTCACTGGCTTCCTCTTCTACCTCAACATGTATGCCAGCATCTACTTCCTCACCTGCATCAGCGCTGACCGCTTCCTGGCCATCGTGCACCCGGTCAAGTCCCTCAAGCTGCGCAGGCCCTTCTACGCCCACCTGGCCTGCGCATTCCTGTGGGTGGTGGTGGCCGTGGCCATGGCCCCGCTGCTGGTCAGCCCTCAGACGGTGCAGACCAACCACACGGTGGTGTGCCTGCAGCTGTACCGGGAGAAGGCCTCCCACAATGCCCTCGCGTCCCTGGCTGTGGCCTTCACCTTTCCGTTTGTCACCACCATCACTTGCTACCTGCTGATCATCCGCAGCCTGCGGCAGGGCCCCCGAGTGGAGAAGCGCCTCAAGGGCAAAGCCGTCCGCATGATCGCCATCGTGCTGGCCATCTTCCTGATCTGCTTTGTGCCCTACCATGTGCACCGCTCTGTCTACGTGCTGCACTACAGCAGCGGCCAGACCTCCTGCACCGCTCAGCGCATCCTGGCCCTGGGCAACCGCATCACCTCCTGCCTCACCAGCCTAAACGGGGCCCTGGACCCCGTCATGTACTTCTTTGTGGCCGAGAAGTTCCGCCACACTCTGTGCAACTTGCTCTGTGGCAAAAGGCTCATAGGCCCACCCGCCAGCTTTGAGGGGAAAACTGAGAGTTCCCTGAGTGCCAGATCAGAGCTGTGAGTCGCAAGGCACTGCCCCTGGCTCACAACTTTAGGGGCGTGTGCCACCTGACGGGGCAAGGGAATCCCACCGTCTCCCATGCACCTCTGCGGAGGAACCTGAAATCTCAGCGGGTTCCGGCCCCTCCCTCCAAGGTCGGAACCCCAAAGTCCCCCAGCCCCAAGCTCAGTCTTAACCACAAGCAAAGCCTTAGAAAGAGGAGACTGAATAGCCACCCCTCTTCAGGGACCGCACTGGCCCTGCTAAACAAAGCACCCAGATCTCGGGCACTTTGCCCTCATAAGAGGGGCCAGGGTTCCTTTCTCGCCCACCAGGCTCGAAGCCTCCTTCCCACCACAGAAAAGCCCTGCAGAAAGACGCAGGGCTGCACGGGGCCCGGGAGAAGAGGCACCGTGGGTCCCAGTGGAGTGGCAGGGGAAAGGCATCAAATATTTCCTTTAAAGTGTAAGGTTTCTTGAGGTCCCTTTGGGATGCCTTTGCCAGATGACCCTGCTGAGTTTAGGGGACGAAAACTAAACTACAGCCCAATGCCGTAAATGTATTTCGGACGGCTTGCCGTGTGACACCACGCAAGCGCGGTCCAGCTCGGCACTGAGTTCCTGATCCACCTGCTATAAACCCACACAGACTTGGCTGTACCCTGACCGTCCTGAGCGCCTCGGCAGGAGAAAGTGGCCTCACCGAGCACACGGCACAGTGGACAGTCACCAGGAGCCAAGCTCAGGCAGGGGCAAGTGTGGGAACCTCTCTCCCACTAACCCAGGCCCGGCAGGGGCACCCTAAGCCCCACTCTCTCCCAAGAGGCTGGCCCTTCTTTGCGCTTTCGCTCGGTAGCGTGTGTGCATCTCCCTAACATCCTTTGTGTACTTGTCAGCGCTGATCGCAAACATAACCGCAGCTTTAAGATGAAGAAGGCTGTTATTTGCTCAGTGTGATGCCCTCCCCAAAACTTTCTTCCTTTCAGCCTGAGATTGGCAAACGGTCAGAGACAGAAGCAGCACCACAGCTCCCGTGCAGCGGTTCTGGCGGCCCTAAGGGGTCCTTGCCTCACACAGACTCCGAAGTCCCACATGGTGGGGTTCTATGGGCCAGCCAGGGCCAGGAGGGCCCCAAGAACGGCTCCGCACTCAGCACTGCAGGTGCTGCCCTGCCCATCACTACAGCAGCTCTGCTCCCTCCCACGCTTTACTTTCCAAAGCACTTTAGCCTCCTCTGATTTTCCCAACCAGCCGGGCAGTGGCCCTGAGCAAGCCCTAATTCAGGAAAGCCACAGGACTCGTTCCAAGAACACACCCCATCTGTGACCCTGCAGATCGGCACTGGCCCAGTCCTCTGGCCCCTACAGTCCTGCACAGACAACCTGCTGGATGTCAGACACCATCCTGGCCCCGTAGACCCCAGGACTGACATGTAGCCATGTGCAGAAGACACGATCACTGTGGACCACACCAGGAAGGTCCAATGGAGGGAAGCAAGCGGCCAGAGAGGGCAGGTGTCAGGCAGACGGCGACGGTGTCTCTAGAAGGTGGTGCTGCCTGTTCTGACTCAGGGACACAGGTGGAGGAGCAGACCTGGAGATCTGCAAAAGCTCCGTGTGGGACCTGTTGCATCTGAACATCTGCAGATGGCACGTGGTGCACTGACCAAAGGCGTTGTCCAGAGGCCTGAGACCCAGTCGTCACCGGCAGACAAGAGGGGCTGAGCCCCCAACAACCCACCAGGGAGAAGAGCAGTGTGACCAAGTACACTGTGAGGCTGGAGGAAACCGCGAGGTCGTGGGGTTCACACGGAGAGGAGCTGCGTCCACCGGGAGGAGGTGTGGTACAGGGGAGGACTCGGCAGTGCCCCCAGGGCCATGGAGCAGCGGGCCATGGAGACACCAGAAGATCTGGCGTGTGTGCAGGGAGGGCTGCTGGGCAGGCAGCTGACGAGCAGGACCCCACAGGGCCCCCGTCATCCTGTGGCAGGGTGCCAGGCCGCAGGGGGCGAGGCAGGGGTGAGAACTTACCAACCAGGTTCGTGGCCCTGGACTCAGAGCCGAGTCAGCCAGCATTCAGCCGTGTGGGTACAGGTGAGGAAAGGGGCCGACACCGTGGGTGGCCAGGGGGAGTCAGCTCAACTCGAGGCCCAGTCCATCCACTGCCACGGCCCCGCTACTATTCCTGCGCCTACACCCTCGCTGTCCAGGGCGGGCTTCACCTGTCAGGCTCACCCTCTCTGCCGCGGCCTGCGCTGTGGGCTGGGGTTACTGCTCTCTCGCAAGAAGGAAGAAGAGCAGCAGCTGGGGCTCACTCGCGGCTCGGGCCCTCCTGTCTGCCCAGGCCTCAGCCTCCTCACCTGCCCGCGTTCTTCACGAAGCCCAGGTCAGCCAGCTCCACATCACACAGCTCGCAGCGGAAGCATCCTGGGTGCCAGTTGGTGTTCACAGCCTTGATGACACGGCCAATGATGAACTCGCCTGGAGAAGAAGACGCCCTGCTTGCCAGGCCGGGCACAGCCCTCCCAAGCCCCGGCCACTCTCACCCCCCACCCAAGCCCAGCCTGGTCCGAGGCACAGGCAGGTGGCACCCGATGGGGCCTGGAGCGTGGTCCTCAGAGGTTGAGCCCCCGAGGTGGGCCGGTCCTGTGTGGCCCACAACCCCTCCCACCTGCTGGCAGCACAGAAGTCACGGTCACCGGCCCTTACCACAGGATCCACAGCACGGAGCAAACAGCATCTGGAAGTCATGTTCACAGTACTTCCGGCCCTCAAACTGCAAAGGGCAGACAGAAAACAAGCACAAATCCAGCACTCTGAGGAGACCTCCAGGCCTCTGTCAGGCGGACCAAGGCTGAGTGGGCAACTGGCCCGTGCCGCATGTGGGTGCAGCACGACAGCCTTCGGTGGAGCCTCAGGAACTCCAAGGCCAGCTCTCAGAGGGCCGGGGCTGGGCACTAAGAATCTCACCCTGGGGGCCATGAGAGCTTGGGGGGGCTCCAGCTGGGCAGGAACTAGGGCAAGTTTGAACTCTGCCTGGTTTCCCACGTCCTTTCTGTGTGAGAAGTCCAGCTCCCTGTGAGGTCACAGAAGACTCAAGGAGGCCATAGAAAAGGGAGGGAACCCGTGAAAGGGTACCGGGGAGAACCACCAAGCCCTGCAGCCACGGGAGCCACTGTGGACGTGGCCGTAGCCATCTGACAGTGAGGGCCACGTGTGGCGGCCAAAGCCTGCCTCTGCCTACCTCTCCGTTGACAATATTTGTCTTTTTTGAAAACTTGGTTTTCCTGTTTTCTAGAGTAAATGTCTCCTTAGATAGCAGCTGGCGAGGTGGTGGGGTTTATCTCCCTCAGCACGGCAGGCTTTGTTCCGGCGCTGTGTCCTCCGAGTTCTGCCCATCCCGCCCCTCCCACAGCCTCTCCCGGGGCCAACACTTCTGCAAGTCCCCACTGTGCACAGCCGTCTACCACGAGAGCCCCCCGCAAATGCTTGCAGCCACGGCCCTGGCCCCTGCTCCCCAGCAGACGTACAGCAGCTGGCTCCTCACAGGGCAGCGGGAGAGCCCCCCAGGCCTGGTGCGCGCCCCTGCCCTGGCGTGAACCCCCTCCCGGCCAACTTGAAGCAGCCACCAGCGCGGAGCTGCGAGACCGCGGTCCCCACAGCACAGGTACAGTGCGCGGAAATAACCTCCAAAGCGTAGACGATAGAGAAGTATAACAAAGTAACCGGGAGGCAGGGAGTTTGAAGTATTTCTTACCTTTGTTTTAATAAAATGTCGCTGCACCAAGCACGTACACGACTTCATTTTTAATAATGGCCATGTTTAACGGCAGTTTGCCAATTGAAGATTTAATCATTTTCTCTTGTGAGCCAGGTGTGTGCCCTGGGCTCCTTCACTTTCATCTGAATTACAGCAATAGTCCTGCTCTCTACACTCCTGTCCCTACCACCCTCAGCCTGTCCTCCGTCCTCTGCCCGGTGACCACAGGGATCCTGTTCACGTTATGCAGATGCTGGGATTCCAGGGTTCCCCACCCCGGCTGGTGCGGTCTGTTTCAGGGAGGGGCTTATGGCCCCATGCAGTGGCACAGGGCGAGCGGACAGCCACCTCTCTGCCCTGCTTCCTGCTGCTCCCCCCAGAACCCCTGCATGGCTCCACTACGGGGCCTGTGCTTGTGCCCTCTGCCAGACGTCCTTCTGCCAGCTGCGTGGTCCCCTCCGGCATGATCTCTCCTGATTACTGACACCCACCCAGGACCCTTCGTCCAGACACATGCACACCATCCGATGGCTCACTGCGGGACCCCGAGGGCAGGCACGCACTGCTAGGGCAGGGGCTTCCTACTCCCCACACCTGTCCGAGGAGCCGGAGGAGCTCACAGGTGAGGATGCCCACCTAGGGGTGCTGAGCAGGCTCTGTGCCGTTCGGGCCTGGCACCAGCCCCGGCAGCCCCAGGCTCCCGGCAAGCCGGCTGTGCATGCTCACCTCATAGAAGAGCCCCTCCGGGAATGGCCGGAAGCACTGGGCGCACACGAAGCAGTGCTCGTGGTACAGCTCCCCGTTGCTGTTCACAATGCGCTCGGCGGCAGCCAAGCGAGCCTGGCAGCGCTGGCACTCGGCATTGGCCAGGGCGTTGGACATGTTACTGGAGAGCGGAGAGGAGAAGAGAGGTCGCACGGGGGGCCCGGGGGGCAGACCGCACGGACGCCCCTGCTCAACAGCGCCCAGTGCTTTCCACCCCAGGCCAGCCTGGGTTCCACAGGTGCCCGGCAGCAGAAGGGCTCGGGCACCCGGGGCAGCTGCCCGTACGCTTCCCTCCTGTGACTGCCGTGTGCAGCAGCACCCGAGTGCCCGTGCACTGTGACGCAGTGCGCATCCAGATCCAAGGTGGCATCTCCAGGCACGCGTGTGGGAGCAGAGCACAGGTGCCCAAGGCCCACGGGGCATGGGCAAAGCCGGAGGGAAACCCGCCCCATTGCAGAGCCTCCCGGCTGAACCGCACTGCCAGGCCACAGAGAGTCCCACGCAGGGTTGGCAGCAGCCCGGTACGTGCTACGGGGCCAGAGCCAATGGAACACAGAGCAGAGGCCCTCTCTCCTGCCCACAGCCCCAGTGGGAAGGGCCAGAGTCTCGAGGTGAGCTCAGGACGGTCAGATGAGGGACACACACTCCACAGCTCACCGGCTGCCTGTATCACCAACCCAGGCCCCACGCTGTCGCCGCTGAGTCTTCACAGTGCCATTCTCTCGGGGTCAGAGGCCACCCCAGCGCTCCTGCGCTCTCTTCTCACCCCTTGCTCAGAGGACAGAACCACCCAGGCTCAGACTGTATTCTCACCCTCCTTTATTCCTCGAGGCAACTGTCCACTACTATTGGTTGTCCTTGTCCCAGAGAACAAAGTAAAAGACTCAGAGACATTAAGTAACTCGTCCAAGCTCACACAGCAGGTGACTGAGACCAGCTTGGAACCCAGACGTCAGGCCAGTGGTTCCTTCCGCGGCATCATGAGTTAGTGTCAAATCGACAACGCCCCCCAAAGTGTAACCACCTCACCGCGAAGAAGGCAAGAGTAAGGGCTGGGGATTTAGCTCAGTGGTTCCACTGCCTGCCTCGCAGGCGCAAGGTCCCGAGTTCCACCCACGCAGGTAGCGTCCTTCCCAGGGTAAGCGTGGCCTTGCTTCTGGGAGGCTGCACTACAGCGCTTCCCCTTCCCCCACGGTTTCACTTTCCAGGGCTTCAGCCACCCACCGTAATGGGTCTGAAATTAGCACGTGGGAAGTTCGGGGTTGACCTGCAGCTCATCAGCGGTGCAGCACACACCTAGCACGTGGGAAGCCCTGGATCTCCCCTCAGCACTAAAAACATTCATTGTCCCAGGGCTGGAGACATGCACGTGCATGGCCCTGGGTTCCAGCCTCAGCACCAAAATCAACAAACAGATGGAAAGAAAACATTCTAGAAATAAATAATTCATGCTGTTGTGTTCTGCTTGTTTGTTTAAGGCACCGGAGGAAGTTAGAGTCTTTGCACTGAACTAGACCCCTAGCCCTTTTTCATTTTTCATTTTGAGACTGGGTTTCTTTAAGTTACCCATGCTGGGCTTGAACTCGCAATCCCCCTCCTCAGCCTCCCCGGAGGGACGACAGGTATGAGCCACCACAGCCGGCTAATAAGTCACTAGTTTTACACTGCGTGCCATTCTGAGCACCCAATGTTTAGAGGAACAGTGTATGCAGGGTGCGGGACTAGCCACGGTTTCGGGCATGGACTAGAAGTCCTGGGCTGCATCCCTGTGTACAGAGGGAAACCACACCGAGCCAGGCCCATCCTCAGTCCAGTCCAGGGCCCTGAGACAGGCCTGGGAGAGGCTGGTCACACTCCACAGATACGTGGCCCCGAATGCCTCCACTGCAGTCCCTTCTGAGACTGAGGTCCACTCCTTTTGCCAGGGGGCAGCAAGCAGGTTTTGTCTAAATCATCGATCTCAATGGGTTAATCAGGTTGCTGCCTGGAAAGCCGGGCAAAGAGGGATTACTATTGGGGAGTGATGCCTCGATTGGTCACACCTGCCGTGGGTACAGCACCGCGTGAGCACACGAACTGTGATAATGCCTTTCAGCCTGTCCTGCCTCCCAGGGACCCTGTCTCTCCATCACTGGTTGTCAGCCGCACGTCAGGAGAAAAGTGCTTGAGGGGAAAGTGTGGCCTCTGTGGGGCTGTGCTGCAGCCTGTGGACCACAGGAAAGAGAGTCTTAGGACAAGACGAGCCGGGAGAGGAGGAAAGGAACCGCCTCTGGCCTGGTGTGGGCGGTGGACCGAGGGTGTTACAGCAGGTCATGCCCACGGAGACAGCCTGGTGACTGGGAGGACTCTCCGGTTAGGATGTCCTGTCTTCCTTGGGCGGCAGGGCAAGACCAGAAAGCTATTTAACAAAACTTACCAGGCATGCTGGACTTTGTGCGTCTCCGCCTACCTCGAGCTTTGGGGGCCAAAGCCACCACCTGCGTCCATATTTCGACCCAAGGATCAAAGAAGCAGGGGTAGAGATAACAGGAGTCAGGAAGAGCCCAGAGTGAAAGGGAGCTGAGGTACTCAGCAGACAATGCCCAGTCCTCCTGCTCCCCGCTGGTCTCCACAAGGTGGCCCAGGCAGGCCATTAGGGACCAAGGATGAGCCACCCCAAGCCACCGAGAGGGCCGGGTTGGGTGTGGTTAGCACGGCCAAGGTTTCCTCCCCAGGAGCACTGTGTGGAGGACACACCCAAAGCGACAGGAAGAACATTCCAACCCTTGACTGTGAACATGACCTGTGGCTCTTGGAGAGATCAGAAATCAACAGGAAGTCCTGACTGCGAGCCTGGGAGTGCCCCACTCCAAGGACCCAGAAAAGAAGCCAGAGTGAGGATTCAAGAGAACAACCCAGCACAGCCCGCCAGCCACTCAGCCTTCAAGGTCCTCTGCAGACCCCAGGTGCTAACGTTTGAGGCGGGGAGACCCCGGACCCCCCCCCCCGGCTTAGCCTGGGAGTGCCCCACTCCAAGGACCCAGAAAAGAAGCCAGAGTGAGGATTCAAGAGAACAACCCAGCACAGCCCGCCAGCCACTCAGCCTTCAAGGTCCTCTGCAGACCCCAGGTGCTAACGTTTGAGGCGGGAACCCACGGACCCCTCGCCCTGTGGCTTCCAGCTGAGCTACAGGACAGCTGCATAAAGGGAGCTCTTATTTCCCAGCCACTCTGGCAGCCAGTCCAGGGGACGCCTGCAGGCCGCCTGCGCTCCCCACGGAGGGCAGGGGGTCAGAGACGTGGGTATTCCAGCCTCCTCACATTCTGCCCAAGAGCAGGGAGCACAAAGCCGGCCCAGTTAGCTCTAAGGAGCCCTTACCACCCTACCTCCAGCTGCACGGCACCCCCTCCCGCCAAGGGCCAGGCTCCAGAGCTGCTCCTAGCAGCCCCAGTCTGCCCAGACAGACAACACAGGACAACGCGCTGCATGTTGACTGGCGGCCTCGGGGAAGGCAGAGGAAGCCCTTCACAGGGTGCCAAGTCCCTGTAAGAGGAGGCAGCTGGCTCAGGTAAGGAACCGAAGCACAGAGAGTGTGAGTGACCTGGGGAGGGTCACACAACACTGGAGTGGTGCCAGACTCTTCACTAACCCCAGACCTTCCTCCATCCCAGCGTCCCATCCATGAGCCTAAAAGACAGTGTGAGGGCCTGGGAAGGGTGGCCTGGTCACGCAGGAGATCAGGCAACGTTTCTGAGGCCACGTCTGCCTGGCCAGAGGTCAGGCCTGCAGTGTACGCCACACACAGAACAGGCTGCAAACCTGGCTCCACCCCTGGCCACACAAGCTGCAGCAAGGTCCTCTCCAAACCTCGGCTTCCTCATCTGCAAAATGGGCTCCTACTCGCTGTTACCGAGGATCGCTGGGAGGGCTGAATGAGGCAATACCTGCAAGCCCAGCCCCGAGCAGGAGCCATAACCAGGAGCACCCTCCCCTCCTTGTGCAGCAGGACTTTGCTGAGTGCCGGCCACCCCAGGCCTGAACCCAGGGGCTGAGCCTTCAGAGGCTGCCTTCAGAGCCCCAGGGGGGCTTTGGAGCCAGTGTCCCCCAGCACGGCCAGGCCCTTCTCCCTGCCCGGCCCCACCAGGTCAGCCAGAGGGCTGCATGCAGCACCCGGGACTTTACACAAAGCCAGCCCCGTGCCCTGCCAGGACGCTAGAAAGCCAACGGGCCTCGAGGGCCACCGTACACCCCATGCATCTTGCCATCAGACGTGCACCCCACGTCCCGAAGCCCACCCGAAGCCCCCGCTCTTCCCGAATCTCCAGGCACACCTCTTTGCTCCGGCAGCTTCCTTTTCTTTTATCAAAGACACTTCCAGCGTCACACTGACATCAGACTGGCAAAGGGCACGAAGAAGCAGGAATTCAAAACAACCCAAACTGTGTACATGGTGTGCACGGCACCTGCCTCCATCCGGCTCTCGCTGTCGGCCCACGGCCCCCTTGGCGTCTTGGCCATGTCGCTGTGCTGCCCTGACTCCGAAGCCCTCCCTCCAGTGTGACCTCCGGGCCACCCCTGCCCTGGCCACCCCGGCATCACAGGTCTCGCACAGATGGCTAGAGCCCTGCAAGGACCCAGCCGCCGGGGCTCCCGCTCCATCTGCGCGCCACTCGGGTGAGTTACCTGCTTTCCTGAGCCTCAGATTACCTACCTGAGCAATGAGCTTGCCCACCCTGTCCGGCAGCAATGGCCCTACGGATAGGAGCCCAGCAGGAGCTCCACAGATGGCCCCTCCGTAGCCACAATGTCCACCCCGCCTGACCCCTTCCCTCTGCCCGTCTGCAGCAGTCTCAGCCTCCTCTGACCTGGGGCACACGGGAGTCCACTTCTCAGTATCATGCCCCACTGGACTTCCTGTCCTCCAGCCTCCTCAGCCTCCCCTATGACTGTTGCTCCAGGCTCCCTTCCGGCTCCCTCAGGGCCCTCTCAATTTCCTCCTCTGGGGCCACTGACTACTCCTCTCCCCAGCTGTCCCCAGAGCTGGCCCCTGGGGGGTTGCCCAAGCCCCCCATGCACTCAAGGCCCTCCTCGCCTGTTAGCCCATCCTCTGAGATCCGAGGACCACCCTGTACCCTGCCGTCCCCACCTCCCCACCCAGAAGGAGGCGCGTGCACCCACAGCCCTCCTATGAATGAAGCAGTCATCCAGCCAGGGTCCCATCACATCTCAGCCGTCCTTGGCGGGGTAACGTCCAGAAGACCCCTGAGCACTTTGAGTGGAGATTTACTCCTCTACAAAGTGACAACAAAATCCCCCCAAGCTGAAATCCACAAGAGGGGTGAAAAGGTCAATTGCTCTATCGCCATCCTCAGCTCGTCCTGCTCACAAAGGCTGATCACAGAGGACGCCAGAACCAACTTCCAGCGGGCAGCCAGGCCCAGCCTGGTGCCGGGGCCATCGTCGGAAGACCCAGGCGGGCTTCCCAGGCCAGGCGTCAAGCCAGCCTTCTGCCATTGTCCCAGGGACTCGCCCAGCTCCTCGCCACCTACCTGGGTGCGGCGGCCGGCGGGCCGGGCCGGTGCTGGCGTCTCCGGTACAGCCGGGAAGTGGCCAGCGCACCCAGCCGGGTTGCCATAGCTGGATGGATGGCGTGGAGTGGGGAGTGCAGGCGGCAGTCAGGTGGGGCTCGGGCCCCAGGACCCCAGCTGGAGCTGAGCATCGGGGCGCGGCCACCTCCGCCCACAGGAGCTCACGTTACACGCTGAGATCTCCAAAGGGCAGCCGAGTCAACTCCAAATAGAAGGATATTGTTTGCGCGGTGCGCGGGGGCAGCTTAGTGAACTCCAGGCTGGCTCTGTTGGGTCCCAGCTGGGGAGGGGACTGAGCTAGGAAGGTCCTGAACATCCCGAGGTGTCCACCGTGACAGGGAGGGGAACCCAGGAGGCTCAGGCAGCCACCTGCACAGGAGGCAACCTGAGGCCCTTGCCGTGGTGAGGAGTGGTGTACACTGGGCCAGCTGAGGGGTGGCAAACTGAAGATGGAGCCCACACAAGCCACATTCCACAGTGCTGCCTCCCCCAGAGCCTGTGGTCACAAATGGCACCTAGGACTCTCGCACCAGGAAAGCCCTCACCCGAGCCTAAGCCCTAGCCAGTAAAGAGCCAAGCACTGCAAAACAGGTTGACAGTGTCCACCTTAGAGACAGTGGTTCCCGAGCTGGCCAGGGAGAGCAAAAGCAGAGGAATTTTACCTGCAAAGACTGCAAGAACCTGAGCTCAGCGACAGAACCCCCTGGAAAGTCTTCAGTAAGACTTTGTAGTAGTTTCCTCTGCCTCCCCAATGAAAGAGACAGTAGTCTCCACTCCAGACAGAAGGTGGCTCTGGCTGGAGTGACAGAAAGCCCTGGGGCCTTCACTGGCACTCAGACGCCAGGTCCAAAGAGCAAGGGACTTGCCCGCCACCCAGCAAAGTCTCCCATGGGGAAGAACTCATTAACCCCCCAGGATCAGCCTCAAAACACAGCCACGTGATCACAAGGATTGCATCCAATTTATAAATGCAGCCCAATTCCAAAGTTACCCAACACAAATCAATTCAACAAATATTTTTTTAAAGGTGGCCCCAGGGACTAAAGGGCACATAGAAGCTAAGCCTAGTGAACCCAAAAGTACAAACATCCACTCTGTGAATCAGGGAGTGGAGGCCTTCAGAAAGCTTAGGCAGCAAGTTTCTTTAGGACAGCGTGTAGTCAGAGCCCCAGGTATGGGCCCCCTCACCCCCAGGGCTCTGCCTCTATCATGCAGAAATCCTGGACCCTAGGACCCAGAACTTTCTCCCAGAGCCACCATATTACTTAAGGAAGGAGCATTATTTGGGGCCCCTGGAGCCAGACAGAACTGGGAGAGAGCTGATACAGTTTTGGATCTGGAAGCCCCTAGAGCCCCATGGGATAAAGGCTTGGTTCTAAGTCCTTGGTGCCATGAGGAGATGGTGGAGCCTTTAAGACATGGAGCCTGAAGGGAGGTCCTCAGGACACTGGCATTGTGCCCTTGGAGCAGGCAGTGGGACCCCAGGCCCTGCCTCTTTCTCTCTTACTTTCTGGCCATTCAGTGAGCAGTTTCGATCCCTACATATTCCTGTCATGAGGTGCTGCCACAGGCAAAAGCCATGGCATCAGTCAGTCCTAGACTGAAACCTCTGAAACCATGGGCCAAAAGAACCCTTTTCTCTTTATAAGCTGCTTACCTCAGGCATTTGTTACAGTGGCGGAAAGCTGACTAGCACAGAAACTAATGCCCCAGGTGTTCTGCATAACATAATACATATGTTGCACAGCCTTTTGATTTGACTGTTTGGTTATATCAATGGAGTGCATAAATTAGAAACTTCTAACTGCACTGGCTTTGGAAGAGATACATGTATAATACATTTATTCTGTCAGACTAAAAAAATAAAGTATGAACTCTTATGGCTTTCTTCCTCTAATTATAGAAAGTTAAATAATGTACTGAAAAATAGTTCTAATAAATAGAACATACCCCCAAAAAACATAATATGTAAATGAAGTTCAAGTAAAGGTTACCGAGTACTAATCAATTCAACAACCATTTTCTATAAAAGAGGACACCAGAGGCTAGAAACTGAGTGGCTTAGGGTATAACTGAGCCCAAATCCCCAATTTCTGCACCACCTTGCTACAATTCTACAGCTGGTCCTGTGGCAAGGGTGTGGGTGGAGTCATACTGGGCTCCAGAGACATAGAGACACACTTGCAAAAAACTTAGAGAGACAGCAGGGAAACAAGTGTGGCAAAGTATGAGCCTATCATTGTTTTTAATCTCTCCATAAAGGAAAAAACTCCAAAAAAGAAAAATGGTCAGAATTTACTTTTTCAGAACTCTGTAAATTAACCAAAACTTTACAATAACCTTGGGAGCATTTGGTCAATAAAAACATACCACAGTAAAAAAACAAAGAAACAAAACAGACCACAGTAAGAGCCATTAGTTTAATTGGTCCTATTCCCAGTTCTCCATCCCTGACTCCATGGCTGCCTTAAAGAATAACATCATACATGCCCCATACAGAGGAAGTGGAACAGAATACTCTGAACAACTTTATGCCAACAAATCAAGTAACTTTACTTAAAATGAGAGAACATAAACTATCAAAACTGATTCAAGAAGAAACAGAAAATACAAATAGATCACCAACAAGTCAAGAGAGTGTTAGTAATAA
>NW_022900941.1:2454948-2459659 GCF_012274545.1 Fukomys damarensis | reverse complement strand
AAAAAAAAAAAAAAAAAAAAAAAAAAAAAACCTAGCCGGGCACACCTGTAACCCCAGCACTTGAGAGGCTGAGGCAGGAGGATCTCTGTGAGTTCGCGACCAGCCTGGGATACAAAGTGAGTTCAAGGCCAGTCTCAATTATGTAGTGAGACCCTGTCTCAAAAACCAAAAAAACAAACAAACAAAAACCAGAAAATCCAGGCCCAGATGGCTTTACTGGCTAAAGATTATTGTTTCCAAGTATTTGATGTCATCCTCATATTAGAACACACTGACGGTTCCCTGTGACGTACATATTCCCCTGCAGAGCTCTCTTACTCCCAAATAGATGCCATTACTTTCTGTAGAATCTCTCTCATCTTTTAAGTTGGTACAAATACACAAAGACTCTTACAGTTAAACAACAAAAAGACAACCCAATTTAAAAATAGGCAAAGGATTTAAATACACATCTCTCCAAAGAAGATATACAAGTGGCCAGCAATCGAAAGAGGCTTAACATCATGCATCATTAGGGAGATGCTAATTCCAACGGGACACCATTTCACATATACTAATTCGACAATAAACACTATCAAAGATGTTGAGAAACTGGAACCCTCATGTGTTCCTGGCCAAAAATGTTATTAACATGAATTATACAGTTACTTGGATAACAGCTCGACAGTCTCTTCCAAAAAGTTTAACATGGTTCAATGGAATAAGCAAAGAAAACAATTTAACGTGGAGTTATCACGTGACCTATACATTTCTGGCCTAGGTATTATGCTCAAGAAGTGCAAAACTATGGGACTAGGGCGTGGCCCGGTGTTAGGGCATCGCTTGGCATCCACGAGGCCCTAGGTTTGTTCTTCTGTGGGGGAGAAGGAAACAAATGAGAAAATGAATGTTCGTATGAAAACTCGCATAAGGGCCGGGTTTAGCTCAGTGGTTCCACCGCCTGCCTCACAAGCACAAGGTCCTCAGTTTGGTCCCCAGTACCAAAAAAAAACCAAACTTATAAGTACACTTACAGTGACATTATTTCATAGTAACCACAAGGTCAAAACATGTCAAATGTCCACCAAGGGCAAATGAATAAACAAAACATGGTGCATCCATACCGTGGAATATTATTAAGTCAAGAAAAGGGATGAAGTATTAATTCATGCTACAGTATGGATAAACCTTGAAAACATTTTGCTAATGTGAAAGAAGCCAGGCCAAAAAAAAGTCACATAATGTATGACTCCATTTATAGGAAGTATTCAGAAGAGGTAAATCTGTAGAAACAGAAAGCAGGTTAGCGGCTGTGAGGCTGGGAGCAGAGCAGTTGGGGATTGCCTGCCAGCCGGCACTTTCATAAGTGCACAAATCAGTGTTTCTTCCATTCACAAGGTTAGTGAAGAATGCAATGCTGTGCTTACTGGAGGCGAGGCTGCCCCGGCCACCCGCTGTGAGGGCTCCGGGCCACAGCCTCGCCTGAGCACCCTGAGCACCACTCTGCTCCACTGTACTCCCCAGCCGGACTCCTCATCCTCCTCGGAGCCCGAGGACCACCCAGGGAGGGACCTGTGCACCTCAGTGAGCTCCGGACCCCACAGCACATTTGATTCTGAATTTTTTCACTTTCTTAGTTTAAACTTTAAACATCAGCACGGGCACATTTAGTTTTACAGTTGCTGGTCTCGGTGGCACAGCATGTCTCACTAAAATACTCATCTTGTCGCACTGTCTCAAGAGGAACTCCCAGAAATGAAACAGCTGAGCCGCTTTGGGTGGAATGTACTCCCCAAACGTTCCTCTGGTGGAAACTGAGTCCCAGGTTCCTATATTGATGGCGTCTCCAGAGGGGCCTCGGGCGGTAGCCAGGGTTACATGAGCTCTGAGGATGGGGCCCCAACTCGACACTCGTAAGCTTTACAGGAAGAGGAAGAGCTGGCACCTGCTCTCGAGGTTTTGCAAGCTGTTGACATCTTGTCAGCAGCTTACAATGAGCCAGTGAGGGGAAGCTCACGCCCCAGGACTAGACATCAACCCGGCCCTCCATGCCCTGTCGTACATCGAGGCTGGGGAAAGAAGCGAGTCACCCTCAAAAGAAGGAAGGGGAGCAGAGCAGGGGCCTTGGCTGGTGCTCACCTGGCCCTGCGCTGGGCTCCAGGATCAGCCAGACCACACCTTCCCAACCCCCACGTCATCCTGAGGGCTGCTCATCTGCCTCGCAGTGCCTGCCGGGGCTGTCTCCTTCGGGGCACTGCCTCACCCCTAGGGAGGGGCCCAGCCACCACTGCACTGTACCGAGGATGGGGTGCGGTGCATAGGCATATGGAGGTCACAGGAGGGGCACCCACTCCACAGCAGGCCCAGCCCGAGTCCACGCTGCTGAGGGGCCACTCTCAGCCTCCAGTCTGGAATGCCAAGGGAGGCTGGTGTTCAGGCAGGTGCCCCTCCTACCTCCCCCTATAAAACCACGGTGATGCCCACGGTCCCTTCCACTGTGACAAAGAGCCTGGGTTCTAAGTCCTGAAGTAACTGAGTTGCAGGCTGGCCTGAGCCCTTCTCTTGCCATGTCACACCCTCTCCTTCGGCAACCACACCACACTCCAGGCCCCATGACCTCTTTGCCCTCAGCCTAGCTCTCTCCTGGGCCTCCATCTTAGGTACCCTTGCCACCCATCCCTGATATGGTGCCTGCTGCCTCCTCACACCCTCTTAGATGCGCCAACTCCTCAGACGCCTCATGCCCCTATCCAACGCACCTTCTACTCCCACGCCACTCCCACCAGAGAGCTCTGCCCACTGTGCCCCTGCTGTCCACAGCCAGTGTGTCAAATCCCGTCCATCCCACTGCCCAGAGCTCCGGATCCAATTGGCCCGCCCCAACCCCCAGCCAAACAAAAGGGCCTCCCTGTCCCTGGCCTCCAGACTGTCCGCTTGCCCATGCCCTTTCTCTGCACAGGCACATCTACAAGGGCAGTCTCTCGCATGCCAGTCCCGGTCCCCCTGCTCTTGCCCATCAGAATCCTGGAGAGAGGTGGCTAGCACAGCCCTGAAGGTGTGTGAACAGGATGGGGGTCTCTAAAGGGGAGTATGAGGGCTACAGGCGGGGAACCAGGATCCAGGCGTGGGGAACTGGCCCAGTGTCGCGTAGGACAGTGGACACAGGGAGGGGTCACTGTGGCAGGAAACAGTGCAAGCGAACTCCTCAGCCTTCAGGACAGGAAAAGTCTCACCCACTGCAAAAGCCAGGTTGGACAGCCAGTCCTTGCAGGCGGGCCTGGCCCAGAGCCCTGAGGGTGGAGGGACGGAAACCGTGCTGGCACCAACACTGCGGGCAGGCGGCAGGGAGCACTCCAAAGAAGGACGCAAACTGCTCCCCGCGTGCACAGCTCTGAAAGAGGACCCAGCAGGGAAATATTGAGGACAGAACGGAGGAAAGCCACCAAAGTGTCCATGAAGAGCATCTCCGAGGAATGGGGCTACGGATGTGTTCTCTGTTTTCTCTTCAATACCTCTATTATCCTCTGTTTCTGGGTTCTACCTAATTCTCTGAGGTAGACAGTATTATTTTGATGGGCAAAGGTGCTCGTGGTTCCCGTGTGGTCTGATGACAGCATTTCTCCCGGCCCTGCAGCAGGCAGCCCCTGTTCCTACCCGCTGCTCCCCTCCCGACCTCGCCAGGTTCTCTAGATCACTGTCCGGGGCTAACCTGAGGCCCCATCCCGCAGGAAGGACCAGAGGCTCAGCCTTCAGAGACCCCTGCAGAGAGAACAGAAGTTGCTACCTCTACCCCTGTTTCTCTCCTTCCTTCCTCAGCTGAGAGGAGGGAACCAAGCAGCTGGAGGAAGTGGGGCTGTAAGGAAAAGGGAGGTCAGGGCCTCACCAGCCCCGGCAGGAGTGAGTGGTACAGGAGCTGCCCCCCTGGAGATGGGTCCCTCCATCTCACTGCACAGCGGGGCCCGGGGCAGGGTTTCCGGGGGCATCAGAGCTGGGGGCCGGGCAAGGGGTTGGGGAGCAGGTATCCAAGACCACACGAAGGGCCAGGCGGCACACTGTCCAGCTCCAGCACTCGCTGAGGCACCCACCACAGCCATGCAGTGAGCACAGGCGTGCGGCCCTGTGGCAGGAGACTGTCCTGCACTCGGTACAATGGAGGCCACGGCCCACACTCCATTGGGCTCTCTCCAGTCACCAGCCCTTTCCCCAGCAAAGCCTGGAGGCACTGGGGCCCCCTCCTCCTCCCAGGGTCCCCAACTCAAGAGATGGCCAAGAAAAAAGTGTTTCAGCCAGGGCGTGGCCAGGAGAGGCCCCTGGGCCTCTGACAGCAGAGCTTCCCACCCAGCTCTGGGTCACACTCGTCCCCAGTCACGATCCATACGCGACTTCAGAGGCCAGCCCTGGCTGGACACTGGTGGACATGGGACTGGCCCGAGTCACTCAGCTTCTGTCACCTCGGCGACCTCCTCGGTCACAGGGCAGCAAGGGGCCAGACTGGGGAGCTCTCTGCCGCACCCACCCTGCGCAGCGCTGCAGGGCCAGTTTCGGCCAAGTCCCTGCACTCCCTTTTCCGTCTTTACCGTTTTAGGAAATGGAAGCCTCGGGAGGCGACCTCACCCGGGGTCACACAGCAGGGCCTGGGGGCAGCCGGTTCCCACGCTGTGCGCCTTGGCTGTGACCTGGGCAAGCGCTCTCTTAGTGAGGGGTCTCGGTGGCCTGTGCCGCCCGAGGGAGC
>NW_022900941.1:2430915-2454603 GCF_012274545.1 Fukomys damarensis | reverse complement strand
GGGTGGCCCACTCCACACTGGCTCCCGGGACACCCTCGCTCGAGGGGCATAGCCTTGCCACCCGGGCTAGCGGGCCAGCGGGCCACCTCCCGGATTCCGGGCATAGTTTTCCTTTTAAAGGGAGTGAAGTTATAACCAATACAAACGAGCACCCCCATTCACCACCCTGGGACTGCGAACACTTGTGAACACATGCGGAGCGGTGTCCCCGAGGACGCCTCTGAGATGGCCTCCTCAGTCCCCACCGCGGCCCCAAGGGAGGACAGAGGCAGCGCTTTGCAGGGAGACCCTCCTGGGCAGACTCCCTCCCGAGGCAGCAGGGACCGCAGTCCTAGCAGTCGCGGGCCCAGGGGCCCCCACTTCACCCAAGCAAGTGGACAGCCACTAACTCGCCAGAAGGTGTTTTTAAAAGGTCAAAACCAGAAACTCCTTTCTATAATGAAGCACTACTGATGAGAAACAGTAAGAGATGTTAAAATGGTCAGCAATATAAAAGCACTTAAGGACTCTTCTTGAGAGAATTATTAGACCAAAATAAATAAATAAATAAATAAAACCACCTCACTCTGTGTATGAAGACAGACGGGTAGTTCTGCAGGAGCTGGAGTCCAGCTCAGAATTGGGAACAGCTCAAGCTTCACGCTGTGGGGCCAGGGCCGGGCTGCCTGACGGGTTAGGGGTGGGCATTGTATTACCTGTAGGGCTGGCAACTAGCAATTACCTCGCAAAGCAGCCAGCCACAGATTAACAGCATCACCCCGTAGGATGAGCTCACAGCAACAAGAATGTCCCTCCGCAGAAATAAGCCTGGAGAGACCCCTGCTCTCCGGGAGCTGAACCTTGAACCAAGCAGGTGTGCAGTTGTTATTTCTGCTCCAATTGTCTCAGCCTGTTCTGCTGAACTGGAATCTGATGGCTGGTTAAGAATAAAGCATGGATGACCTCTTGGTTCTCCTTTGTCTAGGCAGAGAGGCTCCCTACAGCTCTCAACACAGAGCAGGTGCACTGGGGCTGTCTGGCAGCATCGGCTACCACACGGTTAATCAAATATTGAGGTCTTGTGGGAACCAAAGAAGACGAAAAGTAGCAGGCAGAAGAGCAGAGGCCCCCACTGTCTCTCGACAGGAGCCTACCCCATCCTTCGGCCTAAGATTCTCCCTTCACCCACCACCCAGAGCTCACCCTGCTGGAGACATCGTCAGTGGCCTACAGGGCAGTGCAAGGTCCAGTCTGCGGGGAAGGAGGGCTCATCCTCCTGCCTCACTCACCTGCCTGGCAGGGAAGAGTTACAACAAACTGTGCTGGAGGGACAGAGAGCAAGAAGAAGCCCAGGCTCTCATGGGGTTCATCTGGAGGGGGGCAGACAATAAATAAATGAGTGAATAAACAAGCAATCTTGTTCTATCTCTCTATTGGTCTCCCTGTTTCCCAGGCCCCCACAGAAAAGGCTGGTGTGTCTGAAAAGCAAGGAGACAAGGGACCTGGGGAACAGGGAGAGGACCCTGGGGGCCAGAGCACCAGGGCCTCAGAGTGTTCGACCCCACCTCTGCAGGGTGGGAGGGGCACAGCAAAGTCGGGCACTGCGCCCTGGAGCTGTGAGTTGTGAAAAACTCCTGAGTCCTGAATGAGCAGCTGCTCCACCCGTGTCACTTCTAGGAACGGGAGAAACCAGAGTGGCGGTGGTCTTGGAGGAAGTTCGTGGGACAGGAGTGGACTGGGGACCTTTTGGTAACTTCCTATATCTTTCCAGAGGTGCGGGTCACACGGGTGCACACATCTGTGTCACAGCTTGTGGAATTAAGATATATGTGTTACATTGTTTGTAAACATTGCTTCAAAAGAAATCTGGACAATATTAAACTGGTTAATGATGTGCATGTTGGAGTATTTAGGTGAAATGGCACTGATGCCTGTAATTTATTTTGGAATGTATGTTAAAATCAAGACGAAGCTAGGCATGGTAGTGTATGCCTGTAATCCTACTCTGGCAGGCTGAGACAGGAGAATCACAAGCTCCAGCTCAGAGCAATTTAAAAACATAGCAAAACCCTGTCTCAAAATTTAAAAAAAAAAAAAAAAAAGGTAAGGGATATAGCTCAGTTTGCCCTGGGTTCAATTCCAGTACAGGGGAAAATAATCCAGCTGAGCGGATGGGTTGGGTAAAGGGATAGACAGGGAAGAGGAATCTGCAACAATGTCACAGGAGAATCCAGACAGTGGGCTTCTGAGTATTTGATTGATGAGTGCTTGAAAGTTTTCACAGCACAAGGTCAGGGGGAAAGTCTCCCTGGTGGTTGCATGGGCTTTAGAGTGGGTACAGGAATTGCACACCAAGGAAGGCTGTGGTACGTTGGGCCAATGGGCATTTTCTGCATGAGTCAGTCAGATACAAGGTCTATTTTGCAATTGATGGGATTTGCTGTGGGTTTGAATGCGGATGTGGCTGGCATAGGCCTGAGAGTTGCCGGCCTGGCGGGTGTGTGTGTGTGTGTGTGTGTGTGTGCAGTGAGTGTGGCAGCCCGGGAGTCAAGGTGCCTAGAAGATGTCTTCGGCTTTCCCGGATGTTGCTGGCGGTGGACGACAGGGACAGGTCTGCAAGGCTGAAGTTAGGTCTAGGATGTTACAGCAGAGAAGCCGCAGTACATCCCAGGGAAGGCAGCTGCTGCAGCCAGGTGGGAAAGGGGGACAGGCCTGGTCTCAGACGTGAATGTAGAAGTGATAGAAAATAAAGTGAATGTTTAGATTTTCACTTAGAAAATGTATTACAGTAAAAGACACATTGGCAAGAATGATGGGGAAAGTATCTCAGAGTGAGAGAGATTATTTTGAGGAGATGAATGGTGAGATGTTTTTTACTGTATTAATTTTTTAAATGTAAACATTTACCATATTTTATCACCCTCCTTGATCAAACATTTATGACAATTTCTGTCCAATAAAAACATTAGAGTGTGTCTTTGTCTCCCTTATGAGGTGGGGCCCGTACTCTGTGACTTCTGGCTCTTTTCCAAAGTCAAAATGACCACAAAAGTACATATTTCAGAAGGAAAGGGCTTCTACCGCTGCTCCAGAAACAGACAGGAATGATGGGTTACAAGTGTTCAAAGCACAGGGGTGTGGGGTGGGGGTACAGTTAATGGCAAAATGCTTTTTACTAATAATGTTTGTTTGTTTGTTGAGGCAAGGTCTCCCTTCATAGTGCAAGCTGGCCCTGAACTCACTATGTAGCCCAGGCTGGCCTCGAACTCACAGCGATCCTCCTGCCTCAACCTCCCAAGTGCTGGGATGACAGGCGTGCGCCACCACGCCCGGCTCAATAACTTTTTTATTTAAGCCTTCACCATATTCTTTTTAATCAGGTGGCCTCACAGGTGGAGTTGCAACCGAACCGCCCAGAGTGAGAAGTCTGGGGAAAGCAGCGGGGGCCTTGGGGAGGGAGGGGCAGAGGTGGGGCGGTGCCTCCTGAAGGACGGAGCAGGCAGGGTGATCTTCCCCCACCAGCAGCAGAGGGCCTACCCCCTGGGCGTCGGCCCAGACCGCGCCCTGGAGAGGGAGCACGGAGACGTGGGGACCTTAGGACTGCTCTGAAGGGAGGCGGGCAGTGAGCAGCCAGGAGGATGCAGCCCCTAGGCCTGGCCTGTAGAGGGCGTACACCAGAGGCTGGAGAGGCTGGGATTCGCACTCCATGTGATCTGAGTGGTCACAAAGTGGAACAGAGGTGTCCCAGAAGGCAGAGGCGCACAGGGTCTCCATGGGGCAGACCTCACTGCCCAAGGCTCAGGACAGGTGAGCTCCCTTGCAACAAAAGGACAGATACTCCAGTCACCCCACAGCATCTCTGGCCCTCCCGTACTCCAGCCCTAATGAACAGCATGAGAGACCCTGGGGTCTCAGGATGCCTCACTCGTCTGTGTGACATCCAGACCCGAGTTCCTCCACACGTGCAGGGAGTGAAGGAAGGGCCTGCAGCCCTGAGGAGGTCTCTAGCCATGACCAGGGCACCTTCCTCGGTGGCCAGGAAGGTGTCCAGCCCGTTTGAAGATGACCTTGTGTGCCATGAACACCTGATAGCTGCTCTACCCGGGGTCTCTCCCAAGTCTAGTTTCCTCTCAGGGCACCAGGATGGCCAAACACTGAAAGCATCAGCGCATAGCCCTGACGGGCCCACCAACTCCTCCAGATTTAGTGTTCCAGAGTCCCCCGAGCAGGAGCAGCAGGGAAGCACCTGCCCCACCCGGCCTACTGCTTCTGAGACCACAGGCCACAGGGCCCCTGCTGTGTTGGAGTCAGACTTTTCTTTATGGGAGCGTGCGCCAGTCCTCGGTACTGAACTAACCAGGACCTTCCTTCTCCCTGGAGCACACAGAGCTCAGAAATGGACAGAATGGTGACCTACAATTCTGCCAAAACCTAGAGAGCAAACAAGAAGAAGCCCAGCTTCGGCAAACACAGAAGCTGTCTTGAAAGCCTGATCTACAGAGAGTAAAGCCAGGCCGAGCTGCCCCGCAGATTCCCAAAGACTCTGGCCTTGGACTCTGAAGAGGAAATACCACTTCACTCTTGTAGATGCAATTCAGCCCCGGAGCTGCGTTTGGAATAAGAACAGCAGCTGAGCTCCTAGCAGATATTCCGGAATGCCCCAAACCATCTCCTCCCGGCTCATCCAGTAGGAAACCACTTGGGGCTGCGGGTGTGGCTCCGTGGTAGAGCACTCAGGCCCAGCATGCATAAAACCCTGGGTTCAGTCCCCAGCGCAGGAAAGAAAGAGGAGGGAGGGAGGGAAAGATGGAAGGGAGGAAGGAAGGGAGGAAGGAAGAGAGGGAAGAGAGGGAAGAAACCAGCCGGGCAAAGACCGCAGAGTTCTTCACTTACGGGGGCACCCGCCTCTCCCTGTCTCTGAAAATAACTCATCCACGTCGCACAGGGCACCTTGATTCTTCTTTCCCATGTTGACACCCAACCGACCTTCCGATCCGCACATCTCCCCGCCAGGCGCCCTCCCCAGCCCAGCCCGTCCAGAGGATCCCCCACTTGCAGCCAGGGTGGGCTGAGCTCTGCCACCCCAAAGCCCCGACCGAGGGAGTTCAGGCTGACTCGGGAGGGCAGGCTCCATGGAGGGGCCTCCCTTAACCCACACACGACGTTAGCCGGAGACTTGGGGGCCTGATGGGGGGCAGGGAGAGCAGGGATGGGGCAAGGGGCGATCGGCCGCGGAAGAGACTTCCAGGACCGCGCACCGCACAGCTCTACCTCAGCGGCTGAGGCGCCCTCCGCCTCCTCAGCCTTCCTTCTGCGCCGCAGTTCCTGACGAGGACAGCAGTTCCCAGCGCCGAGGGCCCTCGCCAGCCGCCAGTGCCCAGCCCGCAGGGGTCCAGGGCGCTCGGCCTCACGTCTCTCTGGATGCGAGGGTTGGCCTGCAGGCCAGAACTGCGGGAGCGGCCTGAGGCGTCCTGGGGTCAGGTGAGGACGAGGAAGCCAGGAAGGAAAGGCCAGCCTCCCTGGGGATCCAGGCCTGCAGAACAAAAGGAGCCGCAGCTGCCCTCCTAACGCAGAGGGGCCTACAGAGGGACACTGTTAGAATGACCATTTCCTGGAACCTGGAGGTCATGAGCCCAGTCTCACAGCGAGGCTGTATGACAAAATTGAGCCCAACAGCGCCTGGCTCCGTGACCACCTACCCGAGTGCTCCAAGAGCCTTCTTGTCAATCAGTGCCTTCTCTGCAAGGAGGAAAAGCTCAGGGTATTTTTCTTATTTATTTATTTTTGGTACCAGAAATTGAACTCAGGGCCTCACACTTGCCGGGTAGGTGCTGCACAGCTGAGCGACATCCCCGGTCCTATTTATTTCATTTTAGAGGAATTGGTTTACAGTCTTTTACCGCAAAATTGGGAAAGTGTATGGAACGGTGCCCACAGGTGGTAAGAAACAAGAAGAGTCACCATGTCACCGCCCAAGGCAGGGGCCGACCGCACTCTGGCCTGTCTCCCTTCATTTCTTTGTTTTTTATCAGGTCGTGATCATTTTTGCACTTGAGATTCGTGCTGGATTCTTCGTGGCAATGTCCGCAGCGCGCCACCATGGCAGCGCATATCCGGGCTGCGCTGGTCCCATGGAGCCCGGTTCGCGCAGTGCTGTGGCTTTTGCGGGATGGATCCCGGGTCCTGCGCTAGCTGGGGACGAGGCGGACGCTGGGCGGGGGCTGGCGGTCACTGAAACAGCCACGGACGCCGCGTCGCCTCCTTCTGTCCAAGGACCGCTGGAGTGTCGTGGACGTGCCGTGCGCCGGAATAGAAATTCCCCAAGAGCAGACTCCTGCCTCCTTCCCTGATCCAGCGCCTGGGCCGAGAACAAGCAGGGCTCTACGCAGAGCAGCTCGCAGTGAGTATTTGTTAAAGACGTGTTCTTTTAAACTTTTTTTTTTTTGGATACCCGGGATCGAACTCGGGTCCTTGTGCTTGCAAGGCAGGCCACCGAACTGCTGAGCTGGGTATTTGTGTTTGCTTGTTTGTTTGTTTGTTTGTTTGTTTTGCTAAGTCCTGTGCCCGTATGATAAGCTGCACTGACACTACATACCTCACTTGCGTTCCTCAAAGAATCTCAAACATCATTTTACTTAATACTTGGAATCTGGCATTTCCTGCCTGATATTTTGAGGTGTTCTCCGGTCTTGTGGTTGGGGTGTTCTCCCTATTACAGGATCTCCCTCCTTTTATTGAATAGTCTCTTTTCCCCCCTCCTACAATAAACATTTCAAATAAAGTCCAGGGCCAGGTATTTGGCTCAGTGGTTCAGGCGCCTGCCTCGCAAGCACAAGGACCCAAGTTTGATCCCCAGAAAAAAAAAAAAAAAAAAAAAATCAAATAAAGTCCAGTACAGTACATAAACAAAAACAGATTCGTTTGGAAAAACCAATTCATCCTCAAATTCCCTTTTTGTATTCCAGACTTTTATGGCTGGCCAGACATTTGTCCCAGGAGTGGTGTGGGAATCCCCAAGGCCCAGAAACCGGGACCTGCGTGAAGGTTCCACAGAATGTGCGGTCACTGTGCAAAGGGCGGTCAGGTTCTGGGGGGCCGTCACCTCCTAACCCCACCGCAGAAGCTGCCCTTCCCCCTGCAGTCCAGCCCTTCGGCATCCAGCATCCGCCTGAGGTCCAAGCGAGGGCAAAGCAGGCATCAAGCACACATCTTCCCGGGGCCACGAAGTTTCCAGTGTGGAAACACTTGGCACCCAAGGATTCTGCTCAAGGGAGAATAGGGGCTGAGCTAGTACCTAGTGATTACTCTGAAACTTCAGATTATCGCAATGAGACCAAAAGTCCATGATGGCAGGCAGAATGGCATGGAGAGGTGCAGAGGGAGTCAGGCCATCTGTCCATAAATAGGGTTGATGACATTCATTTCTTACATGGATGTTCTGAAAAGATTCACATATGGAAAATACTCAGAGGTTTGGTCATAGGACTTCTATATTTTAGTGTGTGTAGTGCTGGGGATTGAACCCAGGGCCTAGGGAGGCTAAGCCAGTGCTCTACCATTGAGCTACATCCTTTGTTCCCCTGTCATACTCTTAAAAAAGTTTTGAGAGCTGGGCATGGAAGCTGGGGAGGGAATTCCAAGTTCAGGTCCTACCCTGGCAATTTAGCAAGATCTCGTCTCAAAATTTTAAAAAATAAATAAAATTTTAAATACAACTGGAGTTCTAGCTCAGTGTCAAGGCCCTGGGACCAATCCCCAGTACTACTCTCCAAAAATATTTTTTTTCAGGGTACCAGAGAGCTTTTATTTATGTGAGTCAATTGAGATTTAACCCAGAAATGTAAAGTCTGTATAATATATTAACATTCATAAAATGAAGCACAAAATACATATGATCCGCTAAATAGACAAAATCCAACACCTTTGCATAATACACAAAGATAAGAATGGAAGGAAACTTCTACTCAGAAGAGAAGTCTTCGGCGTCTCTCTCTCCGGTGGAGCTCTCACCTTTCAAACATGACAGATTTGATAAAATGCCAGGTAGGTTGAGTATTGCTTGCCTTCACTCAGTCATCTTTGTATGAATCCTTTTCTTTTTCTTCTTCTTCTTCTGTTGTTTTGTGTGTACCACAGGTTTTTTAAAAATGGTTTTTAGCTGATGTTCATGAAGAGAGATTAAACTGTGCCATTAATGAAAGGAAACCCTAAGAAAGTACATTTCTTTACAGAGCTGTGTCATATCATCTTTTAGGCCCTCTGCTGGAAAAAGTAGAATCAAGTCTGAAATAACGCCTTTTAAATTGTATCCTCTGGTGTTATAGATGTAGGACTGTACTGTATCGTACCTCTGTGAATGTAAAATATCTTCTACCTGCTTTATGATACGTAGTAGTGACCATGCTTTATCAGAGCTGTTTTTAATGATGTTACTCTAGAATGTTTTCTTTCCAGATGATGATTAAGATGCTAATAAAAAAAATGGTGCCAGGTACCACAACGGTAACAGAACTTTGCTGTTTTCTGGGTATTATTCTTTTTTTTGTTTTTTTGTTTTTGTTTTTTTAATGGAGTGTGCTGGATGTCTATAATTTTGTTCAGATGACTGCAGAACCTGGAAAAGCTGTTGCTGCTATTGATGCATAACTTACTGCTATTATTGGTCTTTTTATATAAATATAAATATATATATACATATATATATATATAATTTGAATTTTTGGAAACTTTAACTGTGCTGTCATTATATACATATACATATGAATTTTTGGAAACTTTAACTGTGCTGTCAACTTTGGAAAAAGTTATCCCAGTTTACTGTGTTGAGTTGGCATTGCACAGAAATTAACAGCCATATTGGTCTAGAAATGTTAATTTTTTTTCCATTTGTACAGGGGTAACACACTGTATTAAATATGTAAGGTCTTATCTACGTGGGTTTGATTACAGAAACTAATAAAGTATTCTCTAAATAATGAAAAAAACAAAGAAGAAGAGAACGTCTGCAACATGATGAAAGAGCCTATTAAAAGCTCACAGCAGCTGGGGATTTAGCTCAGTGGTTCCGGCACCTGCCTTGCAAGCATAAGAACCTGAGTTCAATCCCCGGTACCAAAAACTCACAGCCAGAAGCACACTGTACTGCAAAGATTCTGTTGGAAGCTCAGCCCCTTGTGTAGTGGCATTGAAGGGGTGGGACTTTATTAGAAGGTGCATATGTAGGGACAGGCATTGAGCTCAGTGGTTCCCCTGCCTGCCTTGCAAGCGAAAGGTCCCGTGTTTGATTCCCCCATACCAAAAAAATTAAAAATAATAATAACAGTACAGGGTCTTTATTGCTAATATGGAGGCCCTAGTTAGCGTCTGTTTTCTAGGGCTGTGCTCTCAGCATGGCTGCCTATAGGGTCTGCCTCGCGATCCAGCCGCCTCTGCTAATTCAGGAGGGGAGGGTGCAATGGGAGAAATGCCAATGCAGGAAAAAAGAAAGGAGTCAAACAACCAAAGCCCTCTGTATTTTCCAATGAGTGATTTCTTTCCAGGCTCTGCTGTCCTAAAATCCAGCAAGTCATGGTTTTCTATGTCCAGCTTTCAGAACTCTGGGTCTGTGAGCGGCACCCCCCCCACACACACCTGCCAGCTCCAGGCGCTCTTCTGTCCGTACAGCCCCGAGGGCAGCAACCACCCAAGCTCAGGAATGTCCTTGCTCGCTGTGGTAGCTGAGTGAAGCAATCAGAGCCCTGGTCTGTGCTGGATGCGGCAGGGTAAGGACGCAAGCAGACTGCTGGACTTGACGCCCACTGTTTGAGATCCAGCCAAACACGCTCACCAGGCTGGCTTCTCACTGTGCAAGGTGAGGCCCGTGTCCTCCCTGGCCTGAGCTGGTCTTGGGAGGGGCCCTGTGTCTAGTCTCTGCCCGCTCCATGGCTGTCTCTTGTGCCGCCTCCCAGCTAATCACTGTGGTGGGGAACCCTGGGGACCCTGAAGTGATGTTGCACTGTTGTCTGTGACTCAGCCTTCAACAACAGAGCCCTTCCCAGAATGGCTCCCGATTAAACCCTCTCCAATATGGCAGGGGGTGCCTTGGATTTCTTCTCCATCGTTAGCCTGCCATAAAGGAGCCACTATTCTCATAGTTTACAACAGTCACGGGCTTTCCTCGGGGTTCGTGTTGCTGGCCCAGTCCATTTTTTCTTCTTGGAGTTGCGAACTTTCCAGGCCTTACCTTCTGTCCCAGGGCACTGGCCTCATCCCTGATCCGGTCAGCCAGTTGGTCGGTACCTCTGCTGCCCTGGCCAGGGGGAAACAAGACACAGAGCGGGCTCAGAGTGGGCAGGTGGCCATAGTCAAGCACAGAATCCCTGGGTGTGACTTCGGCTGGGGCCATCTTTGGATGCAGTGTCCATCTGTCCACAGGCACAGCTTCTGCCACCGGTAGGCGTGGCTTCTATCTGCCCGTGGTGCAGGTTCCATTCATCCCTCATTCTCTACCGATATTTTCTATCTGATGAGATTTTGTCATTAAGCCTCTGTTTAATCCTTTAAGCTCCCCTTAGTTCATTAAAAACATTTATAATGGTTGCTTTAAAATATTTTGGCCAAGTGCAACATCTGAGCCCCTTCAAGAGTCATGTGTAGCCAGGCATCGTGGTGTACAACCTCAGGAGGCTGAGGCAGGAGGGTTTCTGTGCGTTCCAAATCAGCATGGGTGACGTAGTTAGTTCAACGCCAGCTTGAACTACATAGTGAGACCCTGCCTCAAAAAAGAAAAAGGAAACAAAAGCCATGTATATTGGCTTCTTTCTCCTGTGTACTGGTCATAGTTTCCTGTTTTTTTTCATGTCTTTTTTTTTTTTGTCAAATACTAGATTTTTTAGATACTATACTGTAGCAACTTTATCAGTTCCCTCCATCCCTTGGGGTTTGTTGTTTTTGTTACTTGCTTTGTCCTTTATTTTTTGGTTAATGAGTTGATGAACCGATTTTTTGAAGTTTACTTCCACAGCCAGGCATGGTGGTACACCCCTGTAATCCCAGCACCCCAGCAGCTGAGGCAGGAGGATCACTGAGAGTTTGAGACCAGCCTGAGTCACATAGTGAATTCAAGACCACCCTGGACTACATAGTGAGATCCTGTCTCAAAAAAAAAAAAAAAAAAAAGTCAAAACAAAAAAGTTTACTTCCACAGCGGTGCATCGCTTCTGCTGTCCATACTTAGATTGTGTCTCACATTTATATTTAACCAGACAACCCAGAGGCTATCAAAGGTCAGTTTAAGCTTTTCTTTTCCTTTTTTTTGGGGGGGGAGGGTACCAGGGATTGAACTCGGGACCTTGCACTTGCAAGGCAGGTGGTAGAAGCACTGGGCTAAATCCCTGGCCCTAAACTACTTTTTCATCAAACCTTAAAGTCCCTGGACCATCATTTTTTTTTACCCTTCACCAGTAATGCATGTGTGTAGCAGGTCAACCACACTGCACGAAGCTTCTTTTCTTTTTCCCCCTTATGTTCAACCAGACAGGAGCAGCTTGGATTCCTCCCTCTGAGGTTGCTAAGAATGTTGCCATAGGCAAGCAGAGAGGTATTTATTTCAAAGCCTAGCTTTCTGGGAGTTGTCTGACATCATGAGCTGAGCACGCTGGCACATGCCTGTGATTCCAACACTTGGGAGGCTGAGGCAGGAGGATTGAGGTCAGCCTGAACTATATAGTGAGAAACTATATAGTGTCTCAAAAAAAGTGGGGGGATAGAGGGATGAGGAGAAAAAGAACTGAGAGTCGTCTGTTATCAGAGCAGATTGCTGTTTGGTGTTCGGTTAGAGGTAGTGCTGGTACCCTCTGTGCAGCAGAGCCTCTGCCCCTGAGTGCTGGGTCCTCCTGAAGCCTAGAGAACATTTCAAGTCTATTCCACATCTCGCTGCGATCGCTCCGGAGCAGCAGAAGCCTGAGACTTGTAGAGATGACTCCTATGTCCAGGACGGACTGTGACCCCAAGAGGGTCCTTTCTAGGCCGTTTTGTTTGGTTTTGTTTTGTTGAGACAGGGTCTCACTATGTAGTTGAGACTGACCTGGAAATCACTATGTAGCCCAGGCTGGGCTCGAACTCACAGCGATCCTCCTGCCTCAGCCTCCCAATTGCTGGGATTACAGGCGTGCGCCACCACACCCAGCCTAGGCTGTTTCTTTCTCTAGTCCTATTAGATCATTTTACTTACTGCAATTAGCACTGTGGTATTATTTACACTGTTTTAATTTCTCTTGATAAAAAATCATTGCCACAGCGCCTTTAGGCATGGAATTTTCCACCCTATGGCCTGACCCTCCCCTACAGAAGCTCTGCACCACTACATGGGATTTAAGTTGAGGACAGTGGCCCCCTTACCCCCAAATGACACTTCTGTCCTGAAAATGGGCACTGGACTGACGGCAGCTCTCAGTCTTCCTGTGGTGTAGAGGGCACCACTGCGAGCAAGCCTGGTGGAGGGGTGTGGACTGAGGTTGCAGTACAGCGCTTCGGCCTTGCAGTGGGGTTTGGGGAGAGGAGAGGAGGGTTCCTTGTCCTGCATCAAGTACAGTTCCTGTGACAGTTTCTATAAAATTGAGCGGGTAGGGGCGGGAGCTGCGGCCCAAATGCCATATTCCGCACCAAGGTGTTGATACCTGGGTTGTTCTGCTGTGCTGGGAACTGAACCTAAGGCCTTGAGACCGAGGAGAGGCACGAGCGCTCTCTCACTTTTCCCACACCAGCTGGAGGGGTGCGTGGCCGTCACCGCATTGGCCCTCACTCCCCAGCGGACGGGACCGCTCTCCACTCCAAATCGTCCGCGTGGCAGCCTTCCCTCGCTCCTGCCACCGCAGACACCGCTGTTATGTGTTACTTTTTGGAAGGAGGGCCAGGATGCCCTGGTGAGGCCGAGATCAGGGTGGAAGGGGCTGGGTCCTTGGTTTACATACCCACCCTCGCAGCAAGCCTTCCAGAGGCCTCCCTGGTTCAGCCCCGCCCTTCACAGAGACAGGCCTGCGGCCGCTCCTCCCTCCTGGCCCTGACCCCACTGTGCCCTGCTAAAAGGCTCGCTTTGGCACCCTGGCTTACGTAGGCTCCTGGATTATTTCTTGGGTAGTATGGGCTCCCGAAGTCCTAAATCGACCCGGGATTTTTATCCTGAGTGGTGTGGACAAAGCAGTCATTGCAATGGAAACAGCACTAAACACTCAAAGCAGCTCTCACCGAAGAGCTCCAGAGACAGCAGCCAATAAACACCAGCCGCGAAAACCAGCCCGGGCACAGTAGAGACCAGCACCCCACAGAACCTACCCAGTGTGCAGCACACACGCCCGCTTTGCTGCTGCTGTGCACCTGGTCCTCACAAGAAGAGCAGGGAGATTCGGGAAGGGGCAGCGACATGCAGTGCGAGCCGAGAAGGTCGGGGACAGAGCCACCTTCGCCTCCACAGGGTGACCAGGCATGGCTTAGGTCCTGAGAACCCCCCGTCTCATCCGGGTACCTGTCCTCTGTCACTGGCTTAAGTGACTAATGAGAGCTACTGGCTGTATGCTTGGGAGGCAAGGTTTTTTTTCTAGCAAGGATAACCAGAAGTTCTGGTCCTTCTTCCACAGGGAGGGTGGAGAGCCAACTAAATCTCTGTGGAGCTTGCCATCCATCAGTCACACGCAGTTTACAAAGAGGTGCAAAAAAACCCATGACGAGCCCCTGGTACAACTGCACAACCCCATCTAGAAGGGTCTATGGATGGTGCATAGATGTTCATTCAAACATTTTCCCTTCCATCTCTTCTATTATCAAAATAATCTAAAAGAAAAAATTGGGGGCCACAAAATAAAGCTAGTCTCATTATTTTTGGCCTGGTTATTTTCATGGGTACACCAAGAATTTTCATTTACCACAGGCTGTTTAAATTTGCTTTGCAGGAAGTTTACATAAGCAGCGTCAGGCTAGACATTTAAAAACCTCTTGAGGCTGGAAGCCAAGCTAAAGACTCGCCACTACACCTCACATGCAGGACTTGGATCTGACCAAATCCCTCTCTAGACACTCAATCTATCCAGGTTCCTGGGCCTGTCGAGAAGTCACCTTTCCTACTCACCTGGAATCGTAGGAATGCTGTAAACCAGTCTGCTGCAAACTAGTTTTCCCAACAGGGTTTGGTAAGCCTTGGTCCCATAAAGTCAACCTCAGCTCCTGAAAGGCATCTGGAGCAGGTATGGTGGTTCATGCCTTTAATTCCAGCACTCAGGAGGCTGAGACAATAGGCTTACCACTAGTTCAAGGCCAGCCTATGTACGGACTACATAGTGTGTTCAGTGCCAGCCTCAATTACATGGTGAGACCTTGTCTCAAAAAGCAAACAAGTATCTGCTCATTAATGATTAAATGGGTATCATTCTCAGGCTGAGGGTGTAGTTCAGTGGCAGAGCATTAGCCTAGCAGGCTTTAGGCTCTGGGTTCAATCCCCAGCACCCCCCAGAAAAAGCATTACTGTCAACTATGACATTCCAGGCAAGGCCTTGCTAATTAACTGATGTTTCCCATTAGTTCCCATTAACACAAAGGAGCATTTATAACAACTATCAAACAACTCTGCACCAATCACAGCAGCCAGATCTGGCCCATCATGGGTGGCCAACTGTCCAAGTCCAATTAAGACTAATGGCAACCTGGGCTGGGGAATTAGCTCAGTGGTGCCAGCCTTACCTGGCAAGAGCGAGGTTCTAGGTTCAATCCCCAGTGTTGGGGAAAAACAAAAACAAAAAATAAAAACTAATGACAAACTTTAATGATCCACTTGTATCCGTATCGCATTTCTGGTTTTTTGTTTCTTTATTGTCTATGAATGTTTTCTAGCCACTTGGCAGTCCCAGAGTCTCTCTTTCTAACCTGCTCTAGATCTGGGAACCGTCTGATTTGCAAGTCATTCTTGGTTCTGTTAAATTTGTCTACAATTTTTACACATAGAAGCAGTTACTTTTTTGTTTTGTTTTGATTTTTTGAGACAGGGTTTCACTGTGTGGTTGAGACTGCCCTGGAACTCAGTATGTAGCCCAGGCTGGTCCCGAACTCACAGCGATCCTCCTGCCTCAGCCTCCCGAGTGCTGGGATTACAGGTGTGCACCACCACGCCTGGCTAACAGTTACTTTTTAAAAAGAAACTAAAAAAGACACTCCTTGTTGCACTAGTGAGATCACTAGTCTGGGCACGAGGGACCGCAGCGCAGTACTGGGTGGCTAGGAAGGTCTAACCCCAAGGGAGGAAACCCTGCGCTGAGGAGGCTCTGCAGGGAGAGGGAGGCGCCAATGGGATCACCAAGTCATCCAGAAGCTGCTGCCCCAGGACAGCGCCGAGAGCAATGGTCAGAGTAGCTGAGGCTCGGGGGTGCTGAGAATGCCAAGCGGGAATTTGGAATATTGGGAGCCACTGAAGAATGTCAGACAAGGAGGCCCTGATAGACTGTGGTTTTGTTACGTGCAGCAGAGGCCAGCAGACTCACCGCGCTGATAGGAGCGACAACTGGGTAATTTGGGTTGAGGCCTAGGCCAGGTGTAAAACCCCAGGTGAGCAGGGAGTTGGGATGGTTTGAGCATGTCTCCCAGGAAGCAGTGCGAACCTTAGTGCAAGAGACCTGCTCGGAACCATGCCGGGCAGGCTGTATTCTTGAATGGGGTTATAAATTGGCTGCTGATTAAATTGTGAGTCAGTCCTAGCTAGATGGGCCTTCAGCTGCCATACGGAAACAGAGCTCCCGATGCCGATGGTCGCAGATCTCAACTATCAGTGATACTGTGCTATCTCGGAAACCAAGATGGCCCCGCAGCTGGGGATCCACAACTGTGTGCAGCCCTTCTCCCAGATCAAACAGTAGCTAAAGATGACTCAGGTGGCTTGTCAGCCACACTCTGCCCTTCACAACAGCGTGTCGTCCCTCCCTTTCAGAAGCCTGGCTCGTTAGTGCCTCAGCCCGCTGTCCCTTACATCTGCCTTTCTGCCCCTGCTACGTTGTGCGACAAGTCTGGAGCTCGTGGTTTTAGCCAAGAAGAGCTAAGATCAAGTCCTGACCTCCCTTTTGTTTTTTTTATTGAGTTTATTGGTACTTTTTAAGTATACAGTACAGTTACATTCATCATTGGGATCTTGTAGCTTTCTGACCTCCCGCTTTTGCAAATCTTTTGTTTCTGGTATTATTCTCTCATCCCCTGCTGTATCCTCAGTCAGGTGGTTGGTCCGCCCCATTACTTAATCCTCAGCACAACAGTGGAGGAGGTAGGGTGTCAAGGGGGTGGTTTCCGGGTCACGAGGGCTCCATCCTCAGGACTGGATCGTGGCCGATTATAAAAAGGCCTTGAGGCTGTGAGCTCCATCTCATGCTCCTGAGAACTTTCTTGCCATGTAATACCTGCCTTTCTGCCGTGAGGGCAACCCAAGGCCCTTGCCAGAGGTGCCATTTATTCAGCTCTCCTCCACTGTTAAAATAAGGAAAACAGAGACAGAGCTGGGATTTAGCTCAGTGGTTCCACCGCCTGCCTCACAAGGCAAGGTGCCAAGTTCAATCCCTGGTACCAAATAATAAAACCGAGATAATCAACTTATAAAGAAAGAGGGGTTATCTTGGCCTGCGGGTGTAGATGTTCCAGGCTATCATCATTTGATTCCATTCCTTTGGGGCCAGTAGTATGGTAAAGAAAATGGCTCACCTCATCGTTGGAGTTTAATATTGATTTTTCTTTTAAATTTTTATTTTTTCATTAGTACAACGACTAGTGTCGCTGATTCCCTGAGTTTCTCGGTGATGCAAAATGAAGAGAGGCAAGATGTGAGGAGCAGGATCAGAGGACCGCAGCTCGCTCAGGCAAACAGCAGCCTCATGATCACAACTGCAATATTTATTGAAGCTGTTCAGAGCATCGGACGAAAAGCATGTTTTTAGCATTTTATCTTATATCTAAAGTTATATATTTTGGCCAGCTGTGTTCACAAAAACAACTTCATTTTTTACTTTGTCCTTCTAACCCCTTAAAAAGCATCTTTTACTTTGTCTACATCCTCTTGGGAGATTTACAAGGGATAAACAAGAACTGCTTGCACTTCTTGTCCTGAGACAACCGGTCTGCCAGGCACTCAGATGTCCTTACGGTTCTTCCAAGACGGGTGCTCTTACGTCAAGTTCCACTACAGACTAGGGTCTCACAATCCCCTGAAAGAGTTGTTATAGTTTAGATCGAAAATGTCCTCCAAAAGTCTCATGCATTCAGAGGCAGGGCTTTCAAAAGGTGACTAGGTGGTGCGAACATTAACCTTATTGACAGGTAGATATTGACGCACTCGTGGCTGAATGAGCGATTAGGAGGTGGGGCCTAGTTGGAGAACAGGTTGCTACTGCACGCCTTGAAGACTCTGTCCCGTCTCCAGGGCCTTCCTCTCCCTCTGGCTCCTCCTTGCTCTGCTTCTTGACTGCCGTGAGGTGAGCAATTCTCCACTACGCTCTCTTGCCATGGTGTTTCGACCTTGGCGATGGTAGACCATGGACTGAACCCTCTGAAGCCGAGAGTCCTGCAGCTGCATGCTGTGAGCCCTTCCTCTAAGCTATGACAGATAGTTGTCCTAGCAACAGAAGGTAATAGCCAAGAGATGGGGGTGGTGAGGAACAATGAAGATGTGTAATGTACCTGTACCAACTCCTCATGAGGAATGTAATCATTATGTACTGCAAAAAAATGTACTAATGAAAAAATAAAAATTTAAAAGAAAAATCAATATTAAACTCCAAAATAAGCATGAGAAAGTCCCGCAAACTCCTGATCTTGCCTTCTCTATTTTTTATTTACTTATTTTTTTGATTCAGAGTCTCACTATGTAGCCCAGGCTGGTCTCGGACTCACAGCGATCCTCCTGCCTCAGCCTCCCAAGTGCTGGCATTACAGCCATCAGCACCAGACCTGGCCTGATCTCATCTTTTTAAAAATATGCAATTCTGGGCATGGCCTGCCCAAGGCATAGAAGGAGGCCTGGGACCTGGAACTGAAGCCCAGCAGGCATCAGCAGGAGTGCTTCCAGTGGGCGCCCTGGGAAGCTAGGAAGGCACAGCAGGTACGGGGCAGCATGGGGCTTGGTCCCGACACCAGATGATGGCCCTGCTGGCGTGAGATGAACTCACATACAAAAGTTGGAATCGAGTTCTGGGAAGACCTGTGACAGACCCACAGGCAGCCTCTGGTGGCTACCCTGACGGAGGACACAGATCCTTCCAGCTATGCCAGCCAAGGCCCTGAGGGTTAACGAGAGAATGGAGGGAGGAAGCACTCTGCTCTGTATCAGGACTCTTCCCTGGAAACAAGAAAGGGAGTTCAAGGCCAGGTGTAGTGGCACACACCTGTGATCCCAGCACTCAGGAGGCTGAGGCAGGAGGATCACTGTGAGTTCGAGACCAGCCTGGGCTACGTAGTAAGCTCCAGGTCAGTTTCAACTACATAGTGAGACCCTGTCTCAAAAACAAAACAAAACAAAACAAAAAGAAAGGGAGTTGATTCTCTTCTCTGAAATCGCGGGCCTATCGTCATGAGAGGGAAGCTAACCCTAAGCTAATGAGGTTGGCAGGGATGCTCGGGCAGTGTGAGAAGCAGGCACACTGCTTTGTAGGTCCCTCTCTTCCCTAGCTTTAACAGAGGAGGAGAAATATTCCAGAACAAGGCTTCAGTTCCTCAGGGGAACAACACTATTCCTCTGCCTTGAGGTAGAGGGTTACACCTTAGCATTTGCTTAAACAACTGTTCAGCTGAAATCTCGCTGAAACTTTAAAACAACCCAGGCAGGGAAGGCTTTCCTTGTACAGTGGTATCGTAGTTACTTTTCTCATTGCTGAGACAAAATACCTGACACCCAAAATTAAAGGAGGAAAGATTTATTTCAGTTGTTTGTAGAGGTTTCAGTTCACAGCTTGCAGGCTCCAAGGCAGGAACGTGGCAGAGGGGCGCAGAGAGGAGAAACAGTCCACGGAAGTGCAGGCAGCCACAGTACCAGCCTCCCTTCCCCTTTTATATCTCCATCGAGTGCTGCCACCCACACCCGGAGTGGCCTTCCCATTATCTACAGCTGAAACTGTGGTAACCAGTCAGTGGAAGCCGGGCGTGGTGGCGCACGCCTGTGATCCCAGCACTCGGGAGGCTGAGGCAGGAGGATCCTGTGAGTTCAAGACCAGCCTGGGCTACATAGTGAGTTCCAGGTCAGTCTCAACTACATCGTGAGACCCTGTCTCAAAAAACAAAAAAACAAAACAAAAAAAACAATCATTGGACTAATTTAGTTGTCACACAGCTTTAATCCCAGTACCACACAGCCACACCACAGCCACCTCCTAAAAGCCCGACCTGTGAACTTATGCGGCCTTGAGGAGACAGCTAGACAAAGCCTTAACAAGGGGTTCACCTACGACAGTTTCATTTCGTCCTGTGTGACAACGATGCATTGTAAATACTTAGAGTTTACACAGTGTGTGATACATAAAGGTCAATAAATATTTAAACACCGCAAAGCTGACACAAAGACACACCTCAATGACCTGAAGATTTCCCAACATCATCATGGCAAAGACCAAACTTTTCAAACACGGGCTCCTGGGAGACAAGATCTAAACTACCGTCTTAGTCACTTTCTCATCACTAAGACAAACTATCCGACACCTACAACTTAAGGAGAGGCGTATCCTTCGATCGCACTTTCAGAGGTCTCAGCAGCCCTCCAAGTGCCGTCCGTCTGCCACCACTGCTGTAGACGGGTCTCTGGGGAAGACGGGTTGGGACCCACCCAACATTTGTCCAGCTGTGACTCGAAGTGGACGCAGATCTCTGGGTTTGTGGATCTGGCACCTGCAAGGGCTGGGTCAGGCCCGTCCACTGCTCACAGCAATGTCTAAAGCTCCAACGCTGCCAGCAGCCGCCTGACCCACGGCAAGGAGCAAAGCCACGCCCCACCACGGAACAGTTCAGACTCGGGGAACAAAACGTACTGGTAGCACTGGGAATTGAACCCAGGCACACTCCACCACTGAGTTACACCCCATCCCTCCGTTTAGTGAAGAGGGGAGAGAGGGTTGGAGGTCTGGTTCCACGGTAGAGCACTTGGACGAGGATGCAGAAGGCCAGGTTTGATCCTCACCACTTCAACAAAACAGAAGGAAAGTGGGGTCAGGGACGGGAACCCCTTCAGGAGGCCAGAGAACACTGCAAAGGGCAGCAGTCAAGGAGAGGCCGTTGAGATGCGGGAATAAACGGTGACGATGTCTGAGGAGCTGGGAGGGTGTCGAAGACAGGGAACAGCAAAGACAAACGCACTAAAATGGGAACGTTTGACAGGTCCAGAAGCAGCACAGAGGCCATTCGAACTGTGTCAGCAGAGCGGGGGTGTTCAGGAAGATGAAACAGGTACAAGGCCAGATCCCCACGGTGGGCAGGGAAGCAGAGATATCACTTCTTCTGCCAGGTAGGGAGCACTGGAGAATGCTGTGATCTGGCTTAGAACAGAGGATCCAGAAACGCGTGGACCAAAACAGGCGCTCTGAGGCGGGATGCAGGTAGTAGAAATGCCCCTAAGTAATGCGAAGCTTACAAGGTCAGAAACCAAAAATTACAAGATCTAGGTTAGTCCTCCCACCGATTTGCCGGGTGACCTCGAGAGTTAACTTCACTTTTGCTCCTGAACAGAACACTCCCTGCCTTCTCCATAGCACACCCACACACCGTTAGGTAACATCGTGCACACGTTTGTGTCTTTGAATCTAACCATTCTACGCATCTCATGTAAGTGCAATCAGGCAGTGCTCGTCCCTTTGTGAGTGGATTATCTCACTTAGCATGTCCTCGTCCTCGACGTTCATCCGTGTACTAGCACGTCAGAATTTCCTTGTTTTTTCTGTTTGGGTTTTTTGTTTTGGAGAAAGGGTCTGTGTAGGTCAGGCTGGCTTCTAACTCACAGGGATTCTCCTGCCTCAGCCTCTCAAGTGCTAAGATTACAGGCACGTGCCACCACACCCTGGTTTAGGATTTCTTCCTTTCTATGGCTGATAATCTCCCTTTATGCGGATATACCTTTTGTTTATTCACCTGTTGTGTTGTTTTGTTTTGGGGGGGTTCCTTCTACCCTGGGACTATTGTAAATGATGCGGCTGAGAACACGTGTGTACAAAAAGCCCTTTGGGAACCTGCTTCCAATTTTCTTTTCAGTACTGAGGGCTGAACCCAGGTTCTTCCTGATAGGTCCCAGTCCTCTTCAATTTTATTTTTCTTTTTTTGAGACAGGGTCTCACGATGTAGTTGAGACTGACCTGGAACTCACTATGTAGCCCAGGCTGGTCTCGAACTCATAGCGATCCTCCCGCCTCAGCCTCCCGAGTGCTGGGATTACAGGCGTGGGCCACCACACGTGGCAGTTATTATTATTATTTTTTTAAATTTTGGGACAGGGTCTGTTTAGTCACTAAGTTGCCCAGGGAGGTTCAAACTTGCAATCCTTCTGCCTCAGCCTCCCAAAGCAATGGAATTACAGGGATGCACCACCATGTCCAGTTCTGTTTTCCATTCATGCAGATGCACTGGTAAAATGTTATTGATCATGTGGGAGCTCTATTTTTAATTTTTTGAGGGTCATACTATTTTCCACAGCGGTACACCACTTTATAGCCCCACCAACAATGCACAAGAACTGTGATTTTTCCACATCCTTGTCAGCATTTGTTATTTCAGTTTTTTTTATAGTAGCCATCCTAATGGTTCAGCTCATATTAAGGATGGTCACAATTGAGATGAAAAATTAGGGTTATGATTTAAAAAAAAAGATGTCAGGAAAATAGGCATTTATTAGGGAAAACTAGTTACACAGGTAATGGAAAGACTAAAAAGCCAAACAAGAGGTCAATTAACACATCTCCTTTTTTTTTTTTTTTTTTTTTTTGGTACCAGGGATTGGACTCTGGACCTTGTGCTTGCTAGGCCGGGCAGAACCACTGAGCTAAATCCCCAGCCCGAACACCACATCTACTTAAAAGACACAGAAGTGTTAGCAGCCCATTCCAGGGTTGCCAGGGGAAACCAAGGAAGTAAGAGTTGTGCGGACAGCCAAAAAAAAAAAAAAAGCAGACAGGGAAAACACCCTGGCTTCTTCCACTATCACCAGTGATAAAATCTAGTTACAAATCAAGTAACTAAAAAGTACAGCCTGTGGAAGTCAGTACTGCCCTACACTTCCAGGACAGGGAGAGAAAGGAAGGGATGGATACTTGGGAGCAAGACAAAATGGATGTAAAACTTACTTGTATTGTATTTCTTCTTTTGTTTTGAGACGGGCTATGTAGCCCAGGCTGGCCTCGAACTCCTGGTGCTCCTCCTGCCTCAGCCTCCCAAATGCTAGGAATGAAGGTGCAGGCCACCACTTTCTTTACACAAGGACCTCACATCTTAAATTCACTTGTAACACGAAGCAAATTAGGTTGGGGTTTTCAATGGCTTCAGGAAGCATCTACAAAGTAAGACTTTCATGCATTCACTACACTGAAACCTGACAGCCATGCCCATTCACCCCACCTAACATTTGTGGCTGTGTCCTTGGCAAAAGCAATGAAAAAGACCCTATCCTCAAGAAACAGATCACAAGTTGTGAAAAGTTGAACATAGAGAAACTGCAACTGGGTTGAAAGGTATTTTTAGTAGAAACAGAAAAGCAGCACAGCTGGAAGGATGAGGGCTAACCTTCCAGAAAGACAGGACAAAGAACAGGGTATACAGAGTTGCCTCTGAACAGATTGGAACGCAATGGAATGCTGGCCAGTACTCCTGATACCCTGACAGGCATGTGTGTTCGGGCACGGGGAGGCAAAGCAAATATGACAGACAATGGCCGCGTCTTGGACGCGGGATGTGAAGGAGCCAAAGCTACTGCCAGGCCTCTGGCCGAACAAAAACAGCAGGTTGGACGGGGCGGGGTTTAACATTTCCTTTCTCTGTAGTCTTCGAAGAAAACTACCTAAGCTCTTAATGTTTTTTTCAAAATTAACTTGTTAGCCAGGAGTGGTGGCGAACGCCTGTAATCCCAGCACTCCGGAAGCTGAGGCAGGAGGATCACTGAGAGTTCGACACCAGCCCAGGCTACGTAGTGAATTCCAGGTCAGCCTCAACTACACAGTAAGACCCTATCTCAAAAAAACAAAACAAAACAAATAAAAAAATTAAGTCAAAAAAATTAACAAGTGTAGATCTGTGAACAATTAAAAAATCCCAGATTCTTCCATCTTGCAGAACTATCAAAGCCGTCACAGACACTGAGTCAGGCCACATTTACATCCTTCGTGGGCCCGTTTAGAGCTATAGCCACCCTAAACTAACCTTTAACGCGTCACAGAATTTATTCACTGCCTAAACAAACAATAAACCATGGGTTCAGGACGATGAACACAGCCTATTCGGCAGAGCAAGGCAGCGCAGGTCGCAGGCCCCACCCCTTCCGCTTCGGGCGACCAACCGTCAGCCGAGAGTCGAAGTGCTTCCGCCCTCAGCCGAGAAAGCCGGAAGCGACGTTAGGCGCCGCTCTCCGCGACCGCCCTGCCCAAGATGGCGGACCTGCACCGCCAGCTGCAGGACTATCTGGCGAAAGGGAAGGACAGCAGGTCGCTGGACGCCGAGCCGCTGCTGGCCGCGGAGACAGCAGAGGAGCCG